>NC_136427.1:153021217-153583717 GCF_052849685.1 Lactuca virosa | reverse complement strand
CTACTCTCACTTTAGAAATCGGGCCTGGAGAATTCAACCTTAACGTACCCGGGTAGTACGCATGGAACAAGAAGGTTCGTCGTACAATTTCGGCGATTACAAAAAGAAAGGAGTATATCCCTCTCCCTTAGTGTCTTTCCACTTCCGTCGTTCAGGAACAAACACTTCGCCTAATTCTTTTGAATCCCGGCCCGCTTTTTCCCCACTAACTAATTACGTTACGACCACTGAACAAACTTGGTTGACGAACATAGTTTATGCGCCGCTAATGTAGCGGCTTGTCGAGCATTTGACAAACTCACACCATCCATTTCAAATGGGATTTTTCCTGTGGACACACGAGCAATCCAACCCGTAGGATTTCCTTTTCCTCTTCCCATTCTGACTTCTGTAGGTTCCCCGGTAATAGGGAGATCTGCGAGAACTCTTACCCATATCTTACCATTTCTTCGGAATTGTCCGCTCATAGTACGATGGAATTGCCCAATTATAGCTCGACGCGCTGCTTCAATGGCTCGATATGAAAGACGACCAGCTCTCAAACTTTTAGTGCCATATCTTCCAAAACCAAGTCGTGTACCGTCCGGTTTGCAACCCCTACTACATCTGCCTTTATGATATTTACTATATTTCGTACGTTTCGGATATAGCACGTCCCCTTTCTTTTTGACTATATGAAATCCACACTTTGACACCTGAGATTCCGTAACGAGTAGATACTTCCGCAGGAGCATAATCTATTTTCTGGTTAAATACATTACTAGATGTTTTTCCATACCTTCCGCATTCAGTTCTAGCTATTTCTGCACCTTCTGATCGACCTGAACAACATATACGGATCCCCTCCACCCCTTTTTTCATTACTAATCGAATATCCTTCACTATTTGACTAAAAATGGAGCGAAATGATATTGTTTTGTTCCTCGGTTGAAAAGAGATATCTTGAGCAATCGGAGAAGCACTTTGATAAACAGATTTGATCTTGACCGACTCAATTAAGGTATTAGTCTTTGTTCTATTAGACAACAAAGATCACATTTTTTTCACTTCGTTCAAATAAAAGTTGTACCCGTACGGAATTCTTCTGTTTCTCAGTATGATCTCTATCATCATCTCTATTCCCTTTATCAATTCTCCTATCCCACCTAGGTCTATGAATTTCTCTATCAATTCCATTACCTTATCCTTAGCCGTGAGGTTCCAACATTTTTTCCTGAATTTTCGTAGGAGTTGTTCCCGGGCATACTAAAAAAAAGGTTCTTATACACCCCAACCCCGTCCCTTGGAAAGAAAAAGGTAGCACCGAAGAATGGAAAGAGCGAGATGGTGGTTTTTGTTGTTCCCGCGAAGCGAGGATGATCCGACCAGCGAATGAAGTGGGTCAACTTTTTGTCTTCGGCCAAAAACTTTTTCTCGCTGGTCGAGCTTTCGACAAAAAAAGCGAAACGTATTCTCTTATCTAAGCTTCTTCCCTGTGCATTAGCTCCCCCCATGGTAGATGGTTCAACCACGCCCGCTTCCACGAAATGATTGAGAACTACGACGGGGTCGAAATGCATTTGGTTCTTTGTCTTCAATAAGTATTGCATGACCGAATAATTCAAGGAAGGGCGCACCGCAGGGAGGGTCCTTTTAAGTGGATGACTCGTCGGGCTGTCGGAGGGGGACTTCTTTGAGAAAAAGAACTTGAATAACTTCGTTTTTCTGAAGGAGTCGTCATTTAGGAGGGCTATGTTATTTACAAACCCGACGTATTTCGGATGCTTGAAGGCCCCGCATACCCAACCTGTGGTGGATCCCGGGTGACAAAGTAAAAGCCTTTGATCCTTTGCCCCATACTTTGAGATGCTCCTCCCCGCCGATCAAGCAGCGACGCTGCTCTTAGCTTTAAGCCGCTATCGTTCGGTTCGGATAAGTAAAGTCCCTTCGGTCAGTTTGCTCAGGTGATCCTCCCTTCTCTTCCCTAACGTTCAGAGTTGTTCTGGTTTGAGAAAGGAGCACCGGCCGAGCGCCCTGAATGAATAATAAATTTACAGCAGAGGTAATTGCAGATTCTTATTCAAACGAGTTGAAGCTAACAACATGTCGATTACACACCGGGGGTTGGAAAGAACTGAGGGGCAATGCCCCTCTAACCTAAGTGGGCCTACCTGCGAAGCAACTGGTACTTGAGCGGGCGGGCGGGGGGGGCGGGGGGGGGGGGTTGGTTTCGTGCAAGGCCCTTGCAGCAGGAAGTAGCAGTTGTGATTTGAAAGAAAACGCTCTTAGTTTTTAAAAGGTTCCAAACCTTCGCACCCTGATGAAAAAGCCCTTTCTTTTCTATCTTATTAGTAAAGCCTAAACGTCCTTATTGAAGCCTAGCTAACGAGAAATCAAAGCGATAACGCACCTTTCCTAAGATTAGAATCGAAATAGAAGAGAAGGCCTTTCTTTCTCAAAGTAAACTTTCCCCTTCCCTTCTTGCTTTAGAAAGATTGCAGCTAGCGTGCTGGACTAATCTAATAGAAAGTCAAGGCTCTTCTCCTGTTCTACGAATCTACAACTCTCTTTACTAAGCGAGACTCCATCTATATCCCTACTAGTGGTTATTCTTTCCAGGCCATTTGTTTGACAGCTTAAACTAGACCCCACTTTCGATTAGATAGGTTTCGGTCTTAATCAAGATAAGTCAACGGCGCGTCGGAACGGTCGGTAGCTACTTAGTCTCATCTGAGAGTCTAATCTCCTTGTACTGCTTTTTTTCTTTTCAAAATAAAAAAGGTCGATTTAGGCTCCTTCCCTTCCCATAGCTGCGGTAGCAGGTACTACGAGCCCTCTGTCCCACACATTTAACCGGCGTGGTTCACCGGTTCCACCGAAAACTCTCATTTGTTGAAGCGGAGCATAGTGCGCTTTAGGCGCCGAGCGAGAAAGGTCTCTTCTTTCGTTTCGGTTTATTCACTGATCTGAAACTTAGCACTTGTTTTCTTATTCCAGGGGCGGCGGCGTTCTTGAATGAAGTCTATCCGAACCGAATTAGCACTTCTCAGATCAGGCAAGGCCTCTACAGCGGAGCTGGGCGCCAGGGCCCTGGCTGCACTAGCGATTGGCACATAGGGGAGTGGTTGCCCGGCTTCCTCGGCCTGGTATCCTGCACCTCGCGTTCATGATATCTACATTCAACTGTGCCCCAGAGACACGGTCGAAGCACGCCCGCCCAGTGTGCTTCTTTCACGACATGCTCTGGTGCCGGGTGTCTTCCAGTGATCTTCTAGCGTTAGAAGAAGTCGTGTCCGTCCCGGACATCTGCAACGCCCTTCCCCGCCTTTTTTTTTTAATCTGGGGTAAAGGAAAAGACTGACCCCTTCGGTGACTTTCGCGGTCGCCCTCACTGAACCGACTTGAATCTGAACTACGATTCAGACCAAGTCTTACCGAAATTGGATTTCCTTTTCGTGCCATATGCACTTATACTTTACTTTTGTCCCTTTTTGATTCCCGGTCCAATATGAGTTCTCGAAGATCTTCGTTTCCGTGTAGAAGCAAACTCTCCCAATTTAGGACCTCCTTCAGTGATCTTACAACGAACAGGATTCCATTGAAAATTCGTACGGAGCAATCAACGAATTCCGGCAAAATAGAAGAAGATGTGACCCAATTTTCCTGTCCTTAAAAGAAGATCTCTCCAGTTGCTTGCTTCTCCTTGCTAAACTAGAAATGATCTCTTACGACTAGCATTGCGATTCACGCATCTCGCACAACCGTGCCTGAGATATTAGTGGTGAATACTCTTGTATACTAGCCGTCTCACAGGTTCTCGTTAACAAGGATAGAGAGACAAAAGGATAGCTTCGAAAGTAGGTAGGCTAGGGAGATGCTCAAACCGGGGCTGGATCGAATTCCTGTAAGAATTCTATCCTTTTTCTCTTTCTTTCTTACTAGATTCCCCTGCCCCCTATATTCAATTAAAAGACTAGAAAACCTCTCTTGTGCGTCTACGTACCCGTCTTACCAATACTGATTAGCTTAAGACTGAAAATCTTAGTTAGATAGCATCTATTGTATTGTCTATCTTAGTTCGCTTAAAGCCTTACTTTCAACTCGGCCTCCCGGTCAGTATATCCGAGTTCTACTTAAATAATCTCGGTTTTCATATTCTTTATCTTTGATATGTGCGGTCCTCAATCGTCGGACGGCTGCCCTCCATCCCCTTGCTTCACGTGCGTACCCTTCTTATCATTTGTTGGCTAGCCCTTTGTATTTCATGGCATGGCTACATGTGCCCTTTGGATTTGATGACACTTCAACCGGGGGTCTTTTTTCATCCTTCGATGCTAACTCTGAACTCATGCTTCCACCTCCAGCTTAAGCACTTCTATCGATCAATTCTGGTTCAAGATTTGAAACTGACAGCCGAACCCAACGAGTGAAGTATATGTAAGGAGTCAGAAGAAAGCAATAAAAAAAGAAGGATTTCACAGCGATATCAACTCCGTCATATCTGAAAGAAATTCCTGAAATAAATAAAGAATTCTGTCACTTCAAGAAAGAAGGAAGGAATTCCATCAATAATTGCCAAATCCTAAATTCAGTCTTCATTGATAGATAGAAAGATAAATTCTGTAAAGCAAAGAAAAGAGAAGGCTTGAAATCAAATCCATCTTAATACGAAATTTTGAAATAAAAAATCTTTCCACTTCCAGCGCACCTCCTTTCCATGCTACTTCTTTCTTTTCCACTTCATGACCAGGAATTATAGGTCGGCATTTCTTTCATTCCATCAAGAAAGGCACCTCTGGACGTCTGCTTCAACTTCAAGCCGGGGGACCATGGATCAAGATTTCTGGTTCCCCTTCGATTTTCAACTTCGCAGTCTGCTACTATTAGAGGGATATGGATTTCTTTCCCCCGGATATCGATTTATCGGAAGTGCTACTCTTTCCATCAAAGCAATCACACCCTTAATTCACACTCATTCTGCTCCACTCACACCCGAAAGAAAGCTAGCTCATCTCTCAGACTGGATCCGGTCGTAGAGACTGATTGATCGGTCACCAACCTGCAAGACCAAGAATTTGAAGAAACATCTCTGCTTAGGCTTAAAATCTCTCTACCTCTCAAAGTCACCACTCCGTCCAGGTGTGGAGGTCAGAATCCCATCTTATCCACCCGGGCCGTCGTCACCACCTTCTTTTATCCGATCCTTCTCCTTTTGAATGATCGTCACACTTCTCTTGAGATCGAGATCAACTTCCCAAGTCAGAACTAGAAAGAATAGTAAATAGCATCGCTGATAGACTTCATATGAGAAAATGGGATGATTCCTCAGGCAGTGTAGCTTTGTCGGGGTGCACCTTTGGTAGCAGCGACATCTCTCTTTCTCTCTGCAAATGCATCCCATTGAGACTTCTCCCCCTGGGCAGGATCTTCCAACCTTTCATTCATTTCTTGATCCATCAACCTGGGAGGGAAGCCCTTCATCTTTCTCTTTTTGCTACTAATAACTAGGCTTCCCTTCACCACAAGATGCAAAAGATTGGAAGAATCGCTTGAGAGACCGTCCGCCCAACCTGTCAGATATTCCTGGACTCGCTTTGAACCAAAAGAGATGCTGCTTGATCCGAGTATGCTACTTGCGTAGTAGATCTAGCCATATCAAAGCGTCTTTCCCACTTGAGAAAAGGAGTGATTTGCGCTCGTCCGATTGAGGGCCCTTCTCGCTTAGTGGAAAAAGTACTCAAATTGGCAATACGAACCTAATGGTTAGCTTTTGATGCCACCATACCATAGGGGCTCTAGCTTACGACTATCAAAAAGAAGGCGATAGGGAAAGGCACCGCTAGATCGACTTTCAAAGTCCGGCTGGATGGGAATGATTTCCGGGGAATAAGCCCCAGCTGCCATGCCAGCTCGATTTAAGGTGGGAAGGGATCGAGACCTTTCTCACGAAGATGGGCTTCTATAGTTTAAAAATCTCGACTTTAGAACAAAATTACTTTCTTTCTTCCATGCCGCTGTCGAAGGCCCGGCTTAAGACATTAACTTGGGTCTTGCAGCTGCCAACCTTCAAAGTAGGAGTTCGGGATCTTGTCATGAGCATGCTCCAAAGAAGGCTTTTTCCTTTATTTATCTACCCGTGACCGAGCGAGGATGATCTTCTTCATGATCGGCCAAGTCCGAAAGCTGCAAGAAAAGGGGGCCAGAGAGAAAGTCTTTTCATCACCTCCTTTGGCTCTTATTGGTTCTCATCACGATGATTGGTTGGGGCCTTCGTTCCCTCTTTTAAGTAGAGAGATGATTGGTTGGGGCCTTCGTTCCCTCTTTTAAGTAGAGAGATGATTGGTTGGGGCCTTCGTTCCCGCGGCGAAGAAGTGGAATGATCATCAGAAGGAGGTGAAGGGCTTAACAGCGCCTGGCGGGAATAAGAAAATAAGGAAATTGGGTCGGGTTTGGTCATTCATTCTTGCTTTTTTGGGATTGAAGGATAAATTACAAGCAAGTCGTGTTTGGAGCGAACGAATTACCTCCTTTGAAAAAGAATTTCTTTGGTTATGGCCGATACCTATTGTTGTCAATGAGAAGATCTACCCGGAAATGGAAAACAAGATCGGATAGTTGGGCAGGCGCTGCCCTTTGGGTGTGGCTGTGTATGGATAGGCTAAGGCACCTTAGTGTGCAAGGGGCTAAGTCGTTCATTCAAGGACCGGAGCTTTCATCTGAATTCCCCTATGTTCGAGACCATTATTTCTTAGAGTCGTTGAAGGAAAAAAGCTGGATAGAGAGGCCGGGTAAATGGTCTAAGGGTCCTTGTCCAAAGGCGGCTAAACCCTTTCCAGCAACGTGGAAGAGGAGAGCTTGCTCAGGGAATTCAAATGGGAGACTCTCGTTCGGATGACTGTCGGTATGATGATGTGCTTGATGCTAAAGCTGCCTATTCTCGCTGAGACTCTTGTCGAATCCAATCTTCTTTCTGGAGCACCTATATGAAAGGGAAATCCGGATGAGTAAAAAGGGGCCTTCCTAGTCCTTGAAGTTGTTAGAGTTCAGACTTATCGACTTGTGTAGTAATAGAAGCGATCTTCTTTACAGGCGCCTACCACCCCTAATTGATTAAAGAGAAGGGAGCCGCCCTAGTAGCATGAGACGACAACCTTGCATAGGAGTAGTTTTGACTCCGAGAATAGAATCTTATCCCCGCCGACTAAGCCCGGACTCTTTCGCATCGCGCTAATTCAGTGCCAGCCGTTGGTGAAAGACCTGCATGGAGCCGAGCCCTTCTCACCTACCTGCTTTGGGGAGAGTTTGATCCGGACAAAACTAGTGGGTGTCGCCTCCTCGAAGCATCTCCCTCTCGCCCCGATTGATGAAAAAGAAATAGAATTGGAAAAGTCCAAAGAAGACTTTGACCCCGTAAGCTAAACTGGGAATCTCGTACGAAACTGAGAATGTGATCATGACAGCACATCGAAAGAAAGTGGCTCGTGGCTTTCATATCTTGGTAAATAAGAGATCGATCTCGTAGTTCAATCCTGGGAAGGGTCAAAAAGTGTATCCACCCGGTCCGGGGAAGGTGTGTTCAATCCTCTCACGTTCTTGGTCAAGTAATGGCTCTAGCTTCATTCTCGCTTTGGGATCATCTCGCCTTCGTGGGTCTCCGCTTTCCAGCTGCAGAAAGCTTCACTCCTTTCACTGAATGAAGACCAAGGAAAGAACTTCAAATGTTGAACCATTTAGCTATGGATGCTTAGCGGGGGTTGAGAGATCCCTTGTCGCCGACAAAGAAAAGAAGGTAGAACCAATGGGCCCTTAGTCCGCCCCTTATGTAGTACATAGAGGCGTCGCGAAGGAGTGAAGAATGCCCCTTTCCTCCTGGAAGAACTGGACGACCAAATACAAGCACTGAATTCAAAAAAGAGATAGCCTGCCTCTCTCTCCTTTCTTGCAGCTTACGAACCCCCCGAAAACAAGATTGACGCAGAAAGGTAGCGAACTCTTTTTGCTCAATAGCTAAATAAAGAGAAAGCAAACCACCCGAAGAGGAATGAAAGCTTCAAATCGAGTTCTCTCTAGTAAAGAAGTGGATTTCCTGAAATGAAAATAAGGAAAGGCAAGAAAAAAGTACAGAGGTCTTGCGAGGCGGTCGTTGGGATCGAATCTTCCTGGCAGCGGGCGAGAAGACCTCAGTTGGAGACGGGGCGGCTTTCTCTATTTCACGAAGATGTCATTTTCAAGATAGGATTTTTGGTTGTAAATCAATGTGAGTAGCCCTACTTTCCCCACTTTCAGCTATCCTTTTTCTGCCTTCCACTTTCGAGAGCTAGACCAGACTTCCTTATCTGGCTTCCAGTCTACTAAGGACAGCTGCCTCAGACACTGGCTTTGAGTTCGGACTTCCTTCTTTCTATGACCTGATCAGGAGCTGCATGATCCGATGAGCTATCAGCTGAGAGACTGGCTTCTCGGTTGTTAGTAACGACTCAGACAGAGCTGCTTACCTTTCTATGGTGAGTTATAGAATCAATTGAGCGATGCTACCTACTTTGCTGATCTAGTTAGAGGACTTCTTTCAAGAAGGGCTTGAATCCAATGAATTGTGTTTCCATTAGAATGGTAAAAATGCTAATGCTTAGATTGGTTACAGGAGCTTCTTTGAAAAGAATCAATCAATCAAGCTTGGACCCGTGCTATTTAGAGGCCTCCAAGAACCTGTCCAGACTATCATCTTACTCCCCGGAGATGATTGCTTCTTTTACTATTGCTTCTTAGTTCGTATCGCTACAACAGATGAGGCCATTTCATTTATTCATAAACTCGTATGTAGTCAATGAACGGCACCGCTCGATTCTACTGCCTAAGATGTCCCTCCCGGTACCTGCTTGAGTTAGCGTAAGCGGCTCGTAAGACCAAGGAGTTAGCCACCTTCCGGGTGAGAGGAAAACTAGACCCAGAAAGGGATAGAGCTCTGAAATAGTGAACTGGGTGGGAACACAATCGATGTGTCACAAGAAGCCAGTGATGAAGTTGGTGATTGTCGCCTATTAGTATTAAAGATGAAGATAGAGGAATGCAAACTAGCTAAATCCTCTATCAGCGGAAAGAGAGAGAGCCAATACATGAAAGGGGGGAGAAGTGAAGCAGCTTTCTTAGACGGAGAAGGTTCTTAGTCTAATCGCAAACTGAACCCGTCTGTAACCACAATGACTATATGCTTAACATACCTTCTGATCGATCTTAGCTAATTGACCTTTTTTGAATGGGAATTCATCAAGCGGGTTGGAGGAATGGTCAACTCATCAGGCTCATGATCTAAAGACTACAGGTTCGAATCCTGTCCCCGCCTAATCACTTGAGATCTTTTTTTGGGTGGTCAAAGTTGTGTTGCCAGCTAGCGAATGTTCGGATGGTGAACAGTTCAGTATCAAGTATGTAACGAAGCTAGTACGGTTCAATGGTTTTAGAATAATAGTGAACCGGGTAACTGGATCGCCCCGGCGGGGTTGCTCTGACTCAGACGGCCCTGAGAAGTGCAGCACTCCGGTAACGGATCCTTTTGCAGATGAAGGGGCAGAGCGTTCCCCGGTCTCTCTTGGCAATAGTTTACCTTTCTAATGTTCTGCCTTGATGAGTGGGAGAGGTAGCCGAATTAGGATATCACTACTGGCACGGACTGCGCAGGAAGTCGCGATCCTAAAATGAACTAGAAAAATGAACCGCCCATTACCAAATTAGACTCCTAGTTTAATTAACGTCGGCTTATCTATCAGTCGTGTTGGGTCTGCCGCTCAGTTGAAAACTATGAAACAAGGCTGCGGTAGTTCAAAACTGGAATTGGCACAATTACGTTTATTAGAAGTGGACAATCGAGTGGTTGTACTAGCCAAAAGTCATCTACGTATCGCCGGACCGCCCCCGCCGACGAATAATAGGTACCACCACTCCAGGCAGAGTTAGTGAGCCGTGTAATAGGCGACCATTTCATGCGGTTCGGGGGGCACTTGAGTCAGCCGCCGGCGCCCGACAGCGTCTTGACCCCTATCCAATTTTTGGGCCAATTCCCCCTTCGTACTACCAAAAAATGAGATTCTTGCTGAATCCGAGTTTGCTGCTCCAACCATTACCAAACTAATACCTATTTCGTTTAGTACTTCAGGTGCTTCTGTTGCGTATAATGTAAATCCAGTAGCGGATCAATTCCAACGAGCCTTTCAAACTAGTACTTTTTGTAATCGACTCTATAGCATCTTCAATAAACGCTGGTTCTTCGATCAAGTTTTTAATGACTTTCTAGTCAGATCGTTCCTACGTTTCGGATATGAAGTTTCATTCGAAGCTTTAGACAAAGGTGCTATTGAGATATTGGGCCCTTATGGTATCTCGTACACATTCCGACGATTGGCCGAGCGAATAAGTCAACTTCAAAGTGGATTTGTTGTGCGAAGAGTGCGTTATGACCCGTGGCCGCCTGCCTGGTGGGGGCGGCTCCTCCGTTGTGGGTAAACGGGAAACCCGACTCTACGAACCCGAGGAAAGGCTGCACAGCAGTAGTAGGGGCGTTAAGACCGGAGCTTTTTGTAGTGCTAGCAGGAATGCAAGTGAATGAATCCCATCCCCTAGCGAGTAAAGTGCTTACGCCCCTTTAGAGATAGGGGCGCGCTAGCGCTTGACTAAGAGAATAGGGGGCTGAGAAGCTCTTGCTTGCTGTCTACTTCGTGAGCCTTCACTGCCCCGTTCTGTAACTTACCTTCTTTCGTCCGTCCACGAGGCTGTAAAAAGAGAGAAAGGGGCGGCTATCTAGCGGGAGTCGTTTCGGTTGTATGCCATGAGGTACCTATAGACAAGGGGACAAGTGAATCATCGCTTTTGGGCGCAGGCAGCCCTCTACCATCTATCCCATTGCATTCCATTGTCTCGTATTGTACTGTACCGTGTCAGACCAGATACATCTATTGAGTGAGAAAAAGGTAATCTATTTCATTCTATTTTCTTCATTTTGATATTGATAGGGATCCCCATTCATTCCTAGATTCCCGGATTGATTGTCCCTACCTAACTACATGGTAGTGGTCTAGGGAGCGCAATTGCTAGAGCACGGGAGAATGAAGAGTAATGATTTCAGCAAGAGTAGTCGGACGGACTACTATAGTGAGTCTAGTGACTACTAGAGTAGCGTTAAGTCAAAAGGTATGGTATAGCAGCATTTCCGAGCGAGCCTCTGGGATCTCCTGTAAACCCCCATGATGTGGTAAAGGGATGATATTAGGGGAAGCAGTGAGTGGAGATTCCCCTGCAAAGAGTCGGATGAGGGGAGACCCTCACGTCCGGTTCAGAGGGCGGGGATATCCCGACCCTACTATCATTATGCCTTTGCAATGTTACTTGGTTCAACTCTATTTGTGACCTTTTCTCGTATGTGGGACTCTCTATCTTCTTGGGTAGATAATCGATCGTCTTTCATTTGGATAGTGAGTTGTTTTTATAATAAGTCAAGTCAAGAATCATAATCGAACTGGAGGAGCTTGCCAGGATGGCTTGGTAAGCAAGCAAGCAGTTATGTAGGCGCCAACTCCCAGTTCTTTCTCTTCTTTCTTTTTTATCATCAAAAGAAGATTGCTGGAAGAATAGAGATCCGGTCTTTCGTTCGCAACAAGGTAGCCATAGGGAGAACCTGTGGCTGGATTGAATCCTATGCCCTCAAGTTCTTCAAGTCCGGATTCATGGATAAGCCTTCAGCTAAGAGAAGGAGAAATGCTATAAGTCAAAGTCAACTTTGTTCACCACTACGTTCTTTCATAACCGCTCTGTGGGCTTCCCTGAAAGCTAAGATGTGGAATAGCGCTAGCTAACAAGTAAACGAGTGAATCTTGCGTAAGTGAACGGAATGCTGTTGGCATGTTCGAGCTAAGCAAGTAAACTACTTCTCTTCGTTGCGTAGGCGAAGTGAGTTGGCTGTTTCGAGCTAGGGCTAAGCGAGCCAGAAGTGATCCAAGCTGGAAGTGAGCCGGAGTTCGTAGGCTAAGTGAACGGGGAGCAACGGCTGATCGAAAAGCAAAGATAGGCGCATAGTTCAGTGATCTACAAGAGTGGTAGAGGTCCCGATCAGGTTGTTTTAACAAGCTAGTTAGGCCAGATAGGCTAAACTAGTAGTTCGTAGTTCCCCAGGCCAGCGGGATAGGTGCTTAGCTTGTTAGGAACCGAAGGCTGTTTGCGTACTTGCTTGTTCAAGCCTGAAAAGAAGCCAATAAGGCGTAGTTACAGCGGGAAAGGGTTGAAGTTGCGAAATCAGGCATAGGGTGTACGAATAACACTGATCGTAGACCATCCAGATGCTTATGGGGCAGAACAGACCGATTGATTAGTTCCCGTGATCGTAGATCCACTTTAGCTAATGCAAATCGGGAAGAAGCTGCTAAGATCCCGTCACTTACAAATGCTCCAGCGTGAAATAAAGACATTTTTAGGTACAGGGATAAATTCGTACAATAGTGCGAGGACGGAAAAGAAAACGACCTTCTTTGACGCATGTTCTCCTAATAGTGCGAGTACTGACTTGTTCGTAGAAAAGAAGAGTCCTGACTAGTATACCGTCTGCTATTCTTACTAAATGTCAAGATTGAATTGGTAGTTGTACAATTGAACATGGTATGGGAACTATACAAATTGAACACGGTATAGGTAGGAGTCAAGTGGAACATAGAATTGTTTGTAGTCAAATTGAACATAGAATTGTTTATTGACAAGTTTGTGGGTATGTGGTTTTTGCATTTCGTTCAATAGGGGGAACACGAGACCTATAAAGAAAGGGGAATACAGATAAATGTTTTTTAGATTTTGACGCATTAGTAGGATTCATTCTTTTCCTCTCCACAGATACCGAGATCTATCCTTAGATAGACGCACTAGAAAGTTGAACAGGAAAGTTGAGACTGGCTTGTTCATGAGGCTAGTTCAGGAATTAAGGTTTTCTAATTTCAATCTATAAATACCGTTTAGCCCTCACTCGCCGGTGGGCTCACAACACTTGCTTTGTTGATTGAATCGATCGGGATGCCCTCGGGGGCATCCCTCCCTGTTGTTGTTGATTGAACAGTGGAGATTCTCATACTTTTTAGCTGACTTCTTGCTTCCTTCGTACATTAGCTGCACTAGACTGTTGAGCTATAGAGTTTAGACTGACTGACTCCATGGCACTAGTTAATAGCTATCATAGATCGTTCCGGCCAGTGATCATTTGGAAGATCACTGTCCTCCACTTGCCTAACTACAAGAGATTCTAAATTGTATCTCACCGTATTTGTTCCATTCATTCGTCCTCACTCATGTAACTTGCCTAGCAGGTGTAAGAGCAGCAACAACAGCCAGGAAAGTCTAGCAACACTTGCTTAGAGGTCTAGCAGCACTGGCCGGGAGTCCAGTAGTTCGGTCAAGACTTCTCTTGAGATCTGAGTTCCAAAGGTAGGTGAAGTAGGATTTCTCAAGACCAATGGGTGAAATAGCACCCTCCGATGAAAGAGGCCATCTCGCAAGCACTACGAAGGAAGGCAGGGAAGATCGAATCACTATCTCCATGCAAGCTGACCTTCAAAGGACTTCGGCTAACCTGTGAATGAAAGCGAGAGGCACAGGCAGAAGTCAAGACCTCGGTCTTTCGCAAACCTATCCTATTCGCATTCCCTTCCCAGTCCACTTCATTCAAGAAAGTGGATTTTTACCTAATACCTTCAATCCTGCCAAATTCCACACTTTCAAAAGTCAAAGTCCATTCTGTAAAGACTTACAAGATAGGCATTGGACTCTAAGTCCAACTAGATTCTGGAAATCAATTTACTAATCGCAGTTTCAATTGACAAGATGCTTTTGCTCACTCTCAGTCAAACTGAATTCAATCAATCTCACTGCGAATCTATAGAAGTCAGGCAGTTGATTGCCTTCGACCATACCGATTGAATTCCCCACTTTCTAATGCAATAGAATTGAGAACTCAAAGTACATTCCTATCCCTTAAGTTCCCTATTGAGTACCGATACCGCAAGAAATCCTTCTTTTGAAACCATCCTGCTAGTCAATCCTGCCATACTGTATTTGTACAATACCATATACGATTGAATTCCTTATCTCACTACAGAATATACCCAATTGAGTACCAAAGGAGAGAGCTAGCCTTAAAGGCATTCCTAAAGTGAAAGTTGTGAGATAGCCCGTTGCCTTGAAGCGGTTTGCGTTCATTCCCCACATGAATAATTAGAAACTGACTTTGTACCATACCATATAGCAAATACCCCACATCGAAACCTATCCTCATTGATTAGGGCGCTCAACGAGTGGCCTATCCTTTTTCAATGAAAGTCGTGGCTATCCTTGGTAAGACTTCTTTGCCAACAGCAACTTTCTATAACTCGGGTAGGACCTTGCGATTGAGAACTCATTGTAAACAGGATTTCTTTCAATACTTGTACCTTCTAAAACCTATTTCATTCCTATCCAAATAGCCCACTTCGGCAATACGATTCTGCACTTTCAATACCAAGATTGAATTCCCTAACTCTCCAACTTGAAATACACCACTTCGAATGAAATACCATTAATGGCTTCCCTGGCTTATCTCCCTGAAAGTCTCATTTTGCACAATTCCCGCATCAAAATGGCCCTATATTCGCATCGACTTGAGAATTCTCATAGTCCTTTACTTCACCAGGATTTGAATAGTCCTCTTAGCCAAGATTGAAAGGATGTCAATCTCCCACTCTCAGTCTGGTATTCGAGAAGGAGCACTACCTAACTGAAATATCTCACTACGAAACTTCAATATAGAACTTCTAAACCAACAGACCCCGAACTCGGGTACTTGCCTTCCCTTCCTAGTCCTAGATCCGAGTTACTAGCTTTCTAGACCGATGGTTGTAGGCCTCCCTCAGGTCGGCTTTAGTCAAGCTCCCCAACTCGCTCGACGGTACGACCTCTCCAACTAATAGACTTGATACCGTTCCGTTCCGCTCATGCTCCTTGAGAGGAAAGAAAGAGCTCGACTGTTAAGGAGAGGAAGCACTCCCTCCACTACCCCGCAAATCTAATGATGGACATGCAAGCAGTCCCGCTTATGTGAAGGCTTAGCCAAGTTTGAAACCTCTCGAATGACTCAGCTAGTTTACTAGACCCTCTATTCGACCCCCTATCAAGTAAGGAGACCTAGGTTGTATGACTTCCTGCCGGTCTTTGAAGCTATTAACTAATCTCTAGGGCAAGTAGGACTAGTCTTTATGGCCCTATTGATTTAGGAGTTGTTGCAACACTGGTTGTTGACGGTTGTTAGCGAGATACGAGCAGGAGAGTGGCTAATGTCCCTCAGCCCTTGAAAGCCATTAACTAACCTTAAGAGCAATTATGGCTGGTCTCTCTCTTGGGTTAGCCCGCTTCTCTCTTTTAGGAGGAGGGAGACGACTCTGCTAATTCTTTATCAGTATGCTTAGGAAGCAAGGTTTTTAGGGCCTGGAAGGAGGCGAAGCTCTTCTTGGACTAGGAGGGGAAGGGATGGTTGTATGGCATCTATGAAAGCATTGACAACATTTCTCCTTCGATATTGCGAAGGCAAGACGCTCTATTGGCTTAGGTTTAGTTGGTACAAAATCAAGTTCAAAATGGATAGGAGAAATTTGATTGACTGATGGTACAATGTACTTTTGTACAAAGTCACTTCTGAATTCGTATTTGGTATACGAAAGTGCGGAAGGCAAGCCCTTCTATCTGACTTTGGCTTTTCAATTGCATATACCAAAAGACTGTGCCAAAATAATTGCTACCTTTCTGTTCGATATTGAATTGACCTAGACATCGAGATTTCATATACCAAAAGAATTGTACATCGCTAGGAAGACTGGTCGTTCTTCCCCTTTCAGTCTATTAATAGCTCTAGGCAACTACCTAACGGACTAAGAAGAAGCCCAAAGAAAGAGTCTTCTTACAGGTTAGTTGATAGCTTTCCAGTGTGACCTCTGATCTTCCTTGCTCCTCAAGGAGGAAATTGATAGCCTTTAAGATAAGAGGCTAGCTCCTGTCTTGGTTGGGACAACTAGCTTCTTGGTCCACTGCCTCCCCAGCTAAGCAAGAACGCAAGAAAGCCTTCTCGCAAGCAAGCAAGAAGGAAGGCTTTTAAGATGGAAAGCCCCTATTGAGTAAGATTGCTCGCTAGTTGCCATCAGTTCAATCACTGAAATCAGTCTCATTTCACCATTAGGGAGAATCCACTTTATCCATTTCAATCTCTGTCATCGAAGGAAAAAGGGCTAGAATCATTTCTCCATTGGGGAGAGACCACTTTTGAAATGAAAGATCAACTCTTCGAAGGGAAAAGCTTCAGTGTGAAATTACAGCTATATTGGCATCGACTATGTCTCTCATCGGTTCTCCAGCATGCGAGTTCATTCAGTATCGAAGTCAGCTAGCCTTCATTCAATCAAGGCAAGTTCAATGGGATCTCCCTTGTCTCTCAGTCTCAGTTGCAATACTTGTACATGAAAGGCAGTGAAATACCATTCAATAGAAAGAGGATTGAATATCTCACTTCAATACCGATCTATCGAACTGTATACCTTCAATATCGAACTTCTCCGAGCAGTTCTAATGTCATACCGATGGAATTCCTATCCAGTAGTAAACTTCGACAGCAAGGACCGTTTCACTTGTCTAGATGGCCACATCTAAACTTGTACTTATATGCAATACCGAAATAAGTCGGGTAGTGCCCGCGATGGACTTGCCTTTCCGGCTAAGTACTTGACTTCAAAGACAGCTAGCTAGTTTCATTCAAGAAAGAGGATTTGTACCAAAAGAACAGGCTTTCTACCCCTTCTAGCGAGTTATTAGCATCTGGGAGTTCTAGCGACTGACTTGCCCGCATCTCTTGCCTTAAAGGTTTCACTGCTCTAACTAGGGTATCCCGTAGAAAGAAGTCAACTAGAAGGCAAAATCCACCTAGTCAAAATGGCAGTGACGGACTAATGTACTTGAGCCTATTTTCTCGATCGAGAAATGGCATTCTTTTATGTGCTTTCTTGCTAACAAGCCAAGCAGTCCCTAGCGGGCTATCCGTCATTAACTCGAAGAAGTGCAACAAGACCAGTATCGAACTGGGATTGCCTCTCTTTCAATCTTCGGAAGTTACTTTGTATCCCTTTCTAATGCAATATCTTCAATCAGATCTGTACGAGTGACAGGAAGAAGTCAGCTAGTTGCCATCCGCTCTGTCCCAGTCTCCGGTCAATGATTGAGTCTGAACTCACCTAAAACGGCGTAGAAGGGCAAATCTACCTAGTCAAAACTCTTGTTTAGAGGAGCCCCTGAAATTTTGAAAGCTTCCTCGCCTTCACCCTATGAGTTCAGGGTGCTTTCCTGGCTCGCCTTCACTCATATCATAGGGTTGTGTTTAGTACGATCTTTAGCCTTTCTTCGTAAGATCCTGAGAACTGAAATGCCTAAAGACGGTGCTCAAGTCAGAAATGCGATCTTCTAGGGCAGGAATTCTTATATGCTAATTGCCTGAAATCCCTCTCATTTTGTCAATAAGGGAGAGGTTGGGAGATAGCTCTTAGCCTGTTGGTTGCTTGCCTGTGGCTTGACTTCCTCGTACTCCTTCTCCTAGAAAGCGACTTCTTTCATTCCTCGACAGCTAGGTCTTTGCCGACTCTTAGCTTTCCAGGCGGGTTGGTGTTTAACCTTCATTCAATAGGGCTATCTATCCGAAAGGTCTTAATAAAAGAATCCCTGTAATAGAAGTTCATTCCTTAAAGACCTTCCTAATCAGTAATTTGATGGTCTTCCGTAAAGACTTTCATACGCACCTTCCTTCATAAGGACAGGTAACCAGGCGGGTGACTCACTCGTAGGTAGCACTCTCCGATGCTTTGACTCCTTCTTTTAGTAGTTCCTTTGAAGCTAGTAACTAGAATATAGGACCCGGAAGGCGGGCTCTTATTGCTCAAACCGGAGCGGTTGTAGAGTTTAGAAATCTCATTTGAGGGGATGCCTCTAGCAAGAAGCCCCTCAGGGGTGGTAGTCTCCCTCCTCAGGTCGGTCAACGGTAGTCTCCCTAACAGTCGACTTGTCGGTAGTCTTTGCAACCAAGTTGCAACCTGAGATCAAAGTTGTTAGACAGCCCTTATCCGCTTGTCGGTACCTTCTATCTTCACATCTTTGTCTGGTCGATCGCCGGTATTGTGGTCCACTTAAACACGAAAAATTAGGACAAAATTAGGACATACTGTTAATTATGAGACAAAGTGATCCTTAGTTCCTAGAAACTATTTCTTAAGGACCATTCAGCTGACGACGACTAGGAATATTGTTGTCCACCTAAATTGAGCAGCGAGATCTATAGACAATCTGTGAGTGTTCAATTGTTAATTCTACTAGAACATGGTTCCCGCTTCCTGATATGCTCCAGTAATCAAAGACTTCCAGAGTACTCCTTACATCGGGTGAGCATACAATTATTCATAGAGGGGATAGATTTAGATTATTATTAATTCTTGTTTTTAGAGGGATTGAGAAGTAGAAGGTGCATATACTGTGTACCAGGTCGGATTGTGAGTCACGCAAAGGAGACAGTATATGGCTAATAGATAGGAATAATTTCATAGATATAATATGCAGAGAATTAGATTTGCATATGTTGCTGTCCAGGTCGGATCTCTTCCAATCACGCAAAGGAAGCAACATATGACTAATAGACAGATAGAGAAAGAAAACAATTTTCTACAGACCTAACTCATCAGAATTTACCAGTCGCCCCATCAATACCGGAATTAAGGACAGAATCCGCACATCGAGGAAAAGCTAATCCACAGTTCCAAGTACAGGTTCGTTTAATGTGACGAGTAGATTCCTATATATATCTCCCTACTCAACCTATCCAAGCGTCGTATTGTCAGGCTAAATGGATATAACTAGGTCAAGATGTGTCAAGTCTAAGAATTTCTTAAGTTCAACTCTGCCTAGTCAAGTCCATTTAGAATCTTTCGTGCCTACGAGCGCATCAAAACAGAGCATAGACCCTTCAACTTTGGGTACGTTACGCAGACTTAGATTGCCTGTTATCACTTGATAATATCACTTCCCAGTACTATATCAACAAGCAGAACTGTAACCGAAATAACAGAAATAACACTATTTTTGGATTTTTGATTTTTCAATTTTTTTGTTTGGGTTTTTGTTTATTTCTCCCCCTAAATTTGTGCATGGGAGAGAATGAAATGATTAAAATGCGCAAATTTAAACTAACCTAACCAAGAAAAATTTAATCCTCAAAACGAATCATTTTTAAAAATCCCACAAGCACATCGAATCGAGCTTTGTTAAAAGGCTTGGTGAACAGATCCGCCACATTATTGTCAGTGTAAACATGTTCTAGCCTAATGAGCTTTGGATTACAGCCTCATTATCATAGTGAATTGGGGTTTCTAGATAGTTCAAACCGTAGTCCAACAGCTGATGTTGGATCCATATAACTTGAGAGCAGCAGGCTGATGCAGCAACGTATTCCGCTTCTGCTGTTCAAGTAGAGACGATATATTGTTTCTTGGACTGCCACGACACCAGCCTATCGGCAAGGAATTGAAACCCTCCTGAGGTAGATTTCCTGTCAAGCTCACAACCTCCATAATTACTGTCAGCAAAAGCATATAAATCAAATTCAGAATTCTTCGGATACCAAAGACCCAATTTTGGGCTGCCTTTGATATACCGAAAAATCCTTTTGATAGCAATAAGATCAGAGAATTTAGGATTAGCCTGATAACAAGCACATTGACACACTGCAAACATGATGTCGGGACAAATTGCAGTGAGATACATCAACGATCCGATCATCGATCTGTAGAGAGTCTGGTCTACGAATTCGCCCTTAATATCTGGATTCAGCAGGGGTCTTTTAGCCATTGGTGTCGATGCAGGTTTCGCGTCTTGAAACCCGAACTTCTCAAGAATATCCTCCACATACTTAGCTTGATGTAGCAGGATTCCGGTTGAATTTTGTTTGACCTGAAGCCCTAGAAACATGGTCATTTCACCTAGAGAACTCATCTCAAACCGCTTCTTCATCACGCCTTCGAACTCTTTGCAAAGCTGTGGACGCGAGAGTATCCATGCTCGAGCAAATGCTTTGTTAGAGTCGCATACCACGCTCGAGGAACTTGATGTAACCCATACAATGCCTTGTCCAACTTGTAGACATGATTAGGAAATTTGGAGTCAACGAACCCAGGGGGTTGATCAACATAGATTTCCTCCTTCACCTTGCCATACAAGAAAGCAGTCTTGACATCCATTTGGTAGACCGTGAATTTCATGTAGGAAGCGTACGCGAGAAAGATACGAATAGCCTCCAAACGAGCCACGGGAGCATACACCTCAGTATAATCAAGACCCTCAACTTGTCGAAACCCACGAACCACCAACCTTGCTTTATTTCGTACTATTACACCAGTATCATCTTGCTTGTTACGATAGACCCAACGCGTGTCAAGAGACCTTTTGCCCTTTGGTAACTCAACCAATTTCCAAACCCCAAGCTTTTCAAACTGATTTAGCTCTTCATGCACTGCATCCACCCAGCTAGGCTCATTCAGAGCCATTTCAACATTCTTCGGCTCTATCTGAGATATAAAGCAAGAATAGGGAGATACATTGACATCTCCACTCTGACTTCTGGTTTTAACTCCGTCACCCAGCTGGCCAATGACGTTATCGATCGGATGATCGCGCTGAATTGTTGTGTGTATGTCTTGGATGATATCATTGAGTGAAACAGGAAGAGTGTGGATGTTGAAATCTCCATCATTTGCTGGTTGATCCATATGTGATGAATCTGCTACAAACTCATTTGCAATTTCTTCAAGAAAGAGTAGTTCCATAAAAGTTGAAGTGGTAGCGGAAGCATCTCTAGACATGAACTCTCTTTCAATAGGGGTAAGAGGTGTAGCATCAGCATCAGGAGTTCTATCTTGAACTTTAGACTCTGGACTAGTAGGTTGATCAGATGACTCCCCCTCAGGTGGAGCAGAAGGCTCCCCTTCAGATGGAGCAGGGGACTCCCCTCAACCGTTGGAGGTCTGTATACAACTTCTTCGTCTTCGTCTTCGTCAGGAACAATCTTCGAACCGGAAGAGGATCCATTTGAGCCATCTGAAGACACATTTAAGGATTTGAAAAGCGCTGTGTAATCAAATAGCCAGTCAGGACCCACTCGAGCGTCTGTTTCATTCTCCTCCAACCAGCGCACGTCATAGGATTCGGCAATTTTCTTAGTCTTCTTGTTGTAAACCCTATATGCGGTGCGCGCAGCATACCCTACAAACTAACAATCATCGGCTTTGGCATTGAATTTAGGGTTGGATTCCAAGTGAAGAAGGGTGCAAGGGCAGCCAAATACACGAAAATGGCTAACTGAAGGCTTGTGTCCATAAAGAATCTCGTACGGTGTCTTCATCTGACCTTTGTTGATTAAAACAAGATTCTGCACGTAACAAGCAGTGTTAATCGCCTCGGCCCAAAAGAAAACAGGTAATTTGGAATCACAAAGCATTGTCCTTGCGGTGTCTTTCAAAGTTCTATTTCTCCTTTCAGCAACACCGTTTTGTTGAGGCGTGTGAGCAGAGCTGTATTGACGCACGATCCCCCTTTCTGCGCAA
Organism: Lactuca virosa; assembly: GCF_052849685.1. Taxonomy (NCBI): domain Eukaryota; kingdom Viridiplantae; phylum Streptophyta; class Magnoliopsida; order Asterales; family Asteraceae; genus Lactuca; species Lactuca virosa. The sequence continues at coordinate 153,562,061 of NC_136427.1, read as the reverse complement.
AAATGGTCAAGAACTGCATTCTTGAACTCAGTTCCATTGTCAGTACGAAGCACCTTCACCTGGTTGTTGGTTTGTTTCTCAATCATCACCACGAACTTCTTTATCAGATCAGCAACCCCCGATTTGTTGGAAAGGAAGAACACCCACGTGAATCGAGAGAAATCATCGATTACAACAAGACAGTACGAGCTTCTGTTGATGCTCAGGACGTTGACCGGACCAAATAAGTCCATATGTAATAATTGGAGCACCTGACTGATTGAGTTGACTTGCTTGGGTAGGTGTGGTTTTCTATGATGTTTTCCTTGGGCACAGGACACACACTTCTCAAATGTAATGAAGTCTCTGACAGGTAAGCCTCGGACCATCTCATTCTTGGCAAGGCGATTCAGGTTTTTCGCGTTAGCATGGTCGAGCCTTCGGTGCCACAACATTGCATTTTGCTCGGAGACCTTTGAGAATAGGCAAGTGACTTGTTCAGGGAGATTGTTGTTCATGTCAATAATGTAAGCATTCCCATCCCGCTTAGATTTGACGAGAATCCACTCTTCCGGGATGACAATGCCTGGCTTGAGAATCATACATTCTTTATCGGTAAAGTGGGTAGAATAGCCTTTGTCACATATCTGAGACACACTCAACAAACTATGCTTCAATTCGGGAGCAAAGTTGACATTCTCGAAACTTAACACCCCATTTGTGACGGTTCCTCTTTGAGTGATTTTGCCACCTTCTCCACCCGCAAAGGAAACATACCCCCCATTAAAAGATTGAATTTCAGTCAATTGGGAGATGTCTCCAGTCATATGTCGGGAGCAGCCGTTGTCGACGTACCAAGGACAGACGACATTCCTCCGCAACTGTCCCTGCAAAATGAGCGGGATCATTTAGATTTGGGAACCCAGGTCATCACTGTCCTGGGTTTCCTTTTCACTTTCTCTGATTTATCCTTTAAAGATTTCAAATTAGGATCCTCATTTCTAATCACTTCAGAGGATGTAGATGATGGATTAGAAACTGATTTGGGCTTCCAATAATATTTAGGTTTTACAACATTCTTAGGTGGTTTTGAAATATGTTTCTTATGAGTTTACAATGAGCCTCTGGATGTTCTACCAGAAGTTGTTGAAAATCCAGAATTGGTTTTTGACGAAACCGATCTTGGCGGAGCCTTGTTCGGTTTTGGCAAACTATTTTGAGATTTGTTAGTAAAAACCTTTTTATTCTTTTGAAAAATAGCCCTTTTTCTGCTTCGATCATCTTTCCAATCATCATTTTGAGAACGAGCTCTTGAGGTTTTTCTAATTAAAGACCTTCCTCGAGATTCGTTCTCTCCTCTTGGTGACATATAGTTCACAAAGATCCTATTTTGACAATTCCTAGCTATATGACCACCAACACCACACTTAAAACAAATCTTTTTATTATTTGAACTTGTACTGCATTTCTCAGATTTATTTTCGTGACAGGCACTCTTACTCTTCTTAGAAGAACATGCATGAGAAATAGGTTGTGAGATGAGTGAGGGTGCCTTAGATGGTGTGACTTGTGGAATTGATGATTTTTCATGAGAATTACAAGCATCAGAATTACCAAACAGTTCATCAAACGTATCAAAGAAATTAAATTCAAAAGTATCAGACGTGGAAGCATCACACGAAACATTATCAGTCTTAACATCGGAAAAACAAACATTGTCATTTGAAACAAAAATATCAGAATTAGAAACAGAAACAGAAACAGAAACTCCAACTCCATGCTTCGCCTGATCTAAGGGTTGATCTGCAGAGGAAGTAGAAGCGTCAGTACTTTCAACATTAATAAATCCTCCTGAGACGAAACCAGATGGCTTGCCATAAACCATGAAAGATTCATTGGCAATCTCATCCTTGGATAGGGGTTGATACTGATAGGTATGATTATATGGAGGAGGTACATTATCATATCCTAAACCCTTTTGTTGGTTTCATTTAAAATCCATGCAATGATCGATCATGTTGCCAACTACCTCGCTTGATCCATCAAATTTTCTAAATTTAAAATTTGCATCTTCAAATTATCCTTTTAATGTATCAAGCTCGGCAATTAGCGCATCATTTTGTCTTTTAATATAATCATACAGTTCACACTTCTCACTGTATTCTGCCTGAATTCTTCTAAAATATTTTATTTTAGTTTCTAACTGGGCTTTAAGGGGCTTTTGTCCTTTCCTAAGTTGGTAGCCCTCATATCTAAGGTCCTCTACTTCTCAACGTATTAATTGGATTTCATCACGAAGAATTTTAACATATTCTTTACATGCATGAGAACAAGATGGTAGGTTTACCTCGCTTTTCTTGAGCTCGGAAGAAGTAGATGCCATCAGAGCAAACTGCATCTCCATCATTTCTGCTTCTGGATCAGCTGCATCATTCTTCAACGAAACATCATCAATCTGAGCTAGGTGAGCATTTTCTGGCCCTGACATATTTAGAGCCTGAATCTGGTCCTCCCATTCAAAAGATTGAGCGACCATAGCAGTTTCACCATTAGCTGTAGCACCTGCACGGTTGTTTCCCACTGCAACCATCGTCCTGTTGTTGTTCAGTCTACGATCTGGCTTTGGACAATCACGAGCAAAATGACCCGGCTCGTGGCAGTTGAAACATCTCAGCATGCTCTTGCTGAATCCCACCTTCTTGTCTGCATTCATGCCCCAGTTGCTCTTTCCTGTCTTCTTAGCAAACTGCTTGGCTCTAAAGACAGCCATAACAATCTACCACGTGATATCCATCTCATCCACGTCTTCTGGATGAATTTGATCTAGGTCAGCAAATGATAGCTGGGGTGGAAGCTCTCCAGCTACAAAGGCATTGTAGCAGATAACAAGCCCAGTGGCTAGAACCAGATTTTCATCAGTGTCCTTTGTGTTTAAGGAGGAGGCTACAACTGGTACATTTGGATGGGGAACTGCTTGTAGAGTGACAAATGCCTCACTTTGTCGAATGGATGATGCAGCAGAAAAGGTTTGAATCTGAGGTTGTTGAGCAGCAAAAGCATGACCTGAGGAAGACATGATTGATGAGAGAGCATTGTTGGATGAGATTCCAAGATTTGTAGTAGAGTACGAGTTCACATGGTTTATCTCTCTCTGCTTGTCATCAATATTACAAGCTTTGATGATCGCCATGATTTCAGCAAGAGTGAGGCGATTTAAATCCTTGGTCTTCTTGATCACAGCAACATTCATGTCCCATGATCTAGGAAGAGCATTCAGAAGCTTCTTGTTAATCTCTGACTTGGTCAGGAAAATCCCAGATATACTCATGTCAGTGGTGAGAGTTGTGAACCGTTGCAGCTGAGCCTCAAGAGTCTCTCCTGGAATGTAGTTGAACATATTGAACTTTTGTCTCAACATATCCTGGCGACTCTCCTTCATATCTTCATTACCCTCATATACCTCAATTAGTGCTTCCCACAAATCCTTAGCTGAAGTATATTCTCTGAAACCTTGAGCAATATCAGGAGATAATGCCATGGTTAGAGTGGCTAAAGCCCTCTCCTGCTCTTCAACCTTTTCAAATTCCTTATCTGTGTAGTTTTCAACAGCTTTGTCAATTACATGTCCTCCAACTGTAACAGTGATTCTGACAGGTCCTTTAAGAATGCTTCTCCAGACCTTGAAATCCTTCATTTTAATATATTTTTCAATCTTGTACTTCCACTCAGGAAAACCATTTGCAGACATTAACCTTGGCATACGCGTAGTAGTTCCCATGACAGCATCAAGTTCATGAAAATGATTTTGACTTTGAGATTCCATTAATATTAAATTAATATCAAACAGAAATTAAAAAAAAATTTAAGTTTCCGGTCAAACACAAGTTCACAGTCAAAGGCGAGTTTGCGGCCGTAAACTATGTTTACGGTCAAAAGAGAGTTTGCGGCCGTAAACTCTGTTCACGGTCTGGAGTTTACGGTCGTAAGGTGTTTCCGGTTTAAGTTCACGGTCCAAGAATCTAAGTTTCCGGTTTATGAACAATTCTTATTCACGGCCCAAGAACCAAGTTCACGGTTCAAGAACTGATGGGAGTTTGCGGCCGTAATCTAAGTTTACGGCCGTAAGCTAAGGCCGTAATCTAAGTTTACGGTCGTAAGCTAAGGCCGTAATCTCCCAGAAACTTGAGAAAAACGCAGTTTTTGAATGAAGCTTGAAATCCTTTCTCAGCAAACACCAACTTCAGTCCCAAACAAATAAGAATACGGTCACAGATCGATTGTAGAGTGCTTTTGACGCTGGTTTTTGCTCTGATACCACTTGTAAGGTCCTAAAACGGATCTTACCAGTGATCCAACAGCAAACACAATCAGTTAACAATAAAGAACAAGTAGAAACAAGAATGAAAACAAGCTTTCACACGCTTTCTATTAGAATAACGTCTGGTACAACTTATGATAAGAACAAGTTTATGGTCGTAAACAGCTTACGGCCGTAAACTCACTGTCGGGCCGTAAACTGCTCACTAACTACCAAAAGTTATCAATTGACACAAAAGAACTATTACATAGAAAGCCTAGACCAAACCACTAATTAGACCCTTCACACTTCCTGAGTCATATAGTGAGTTCATTAAGGACTACTATGTGACAGACCACGACATGACCCTTATTGATCTTACCTATTTGCTTGTTGCTGTTGAATCAACAATGATTTGGCACACTGGAAAACCAAATTTGATTGGAAGATCTACTCCCCAAACTTCCATGGAAATTGACAATGGAAACAATGGAAGTCCAAAAAAGATTTCTCTTTCCAAGGGAAAGAGAAACTCTAAGTCTGAGATTGTCCCGTGTACCATTCCCAAAGAGTCTATATGTTTCTATTGCCAATAGAAGGGGCATTGGTTACGAAGCTGCCCTGACTACCTGAAACATCTGAGAAAAGGTAGAATCGAAAAGTTTGACTATGCTTCAGGTAAGTCTACTGTCTAACTCTATTAATTTCCTAATTGTTGATTTTTAACACATGATGTGACAAGGTTGCATTTTGATGTTTTATAGGATCATGCAAAGGGAAGAAAGCTTAAAGGAAGAATATGCTTAATCTGATCGTGAAGACGAATTTCAATCGCATGGTTCGAAGATCGGATTTTTGAGCTGGTGCTTAGGAGTTATGATAGATTGCTAGGAAATATGTAATAACATAGTTTTCATTTGTAATTGCATTGTAAGGAAAAGTTTTTTCTGCATTTTATATATAAATAAATTTTGTTTAATTTTATTATATCTCCTTGAAATGGCATTTGTGAAAATTGATGTTTGTATGTTTCTATGTTAGCAATATGAATTTGATTCTTTCGTTTGTGGTAGTGTCGAGTATTTTCTAAATAAGGAAAGATTCTCATCACCCAAGTTTCAATTGGACAAAAACTTGGAATCATGCAAGTTGTATTGTATGATGAATGAGAATTTTCATCTTTGGTAAATTAATACTAATTCCTTGTTCACATGTATATGTGATTCAAGTTAAGGACTAGGGGATGGGGTACATTGGGTGTGTGCTGGTCAAGATCCACCACAGAGATCAATAAGACTATTCGTCATGATTTACTAAAGTTTAGTAAACATGGTTATGCTTACAAGTTTAAGTATAATTCTGAAACACTGGAAAAAGGTTCGATGTATGGCAGAACGAATGAGAAGAATCAAATTAGGCAGAAAGATAAAAGTTTCTTCAATCTGAAAAGATGGGAGAGTACTTTAGTATCGTGCTTTATGATCATCTTAATGTTTTTGGAAAAACCATATCACAATTGATCCTCTAAAGACATCTTAGTGCATTTGTATAGATAAGAAAAGGAATCGTGAATTGTTGAAATAGTTTAAATCAAGAAGATGAGTCATACTTCCTTCCAAAATCAAGTCTTAGAGTTACACTCTGAGATTGTAAACTTGAGTGACATAATCTTAAGAAGGTTTATTACACTTATCAATTGTAAAGTAAAAGTTTTCTACTCTTGTACATTTGAAATTGGTAAGTTGTGATGTTTTGGATAAAAACAAAGACCAACTAAGGCCAATTGTGTGAAGTGTTTGTCTTGATTAGAATCCGCACTAACTCTTGAATATTGGTTTGTCAAGTAATGTTCCTTGACAAAGTGAATCATATATGTCAAGAGGTCAGTGTGAGTCTTAAAGATCTTGATAAGTTTCAAGAACTAATCAAGAATAAAACCTATTGTTAAACACTAGCACACGACTTGAGGTTTGTGACCTATCTTGTTGACATATTATTGTTTCTGTTCCCATTCCAGTTAAAGTTGACTATGCATGTGAGTTTTGAGAGTTCTCAATTGGTTGCATAACAACCTGGAAGCAATGGTAGGCCCTTGTGCTGCCAGGTGGCAATAAATTTTGAACAAGTTCAGTCCATATGAGTTTGGTTTTGTCACTAACCTTGTCTTGTGATTATGGTTATGAAAAATTCACATGGATAGGAACACATACACCATAAAACCTAAGTGTCATAAGGTTTCTCTCTGATTCATGAAAATGATGGTGAGGAAACGCTTTCACTAAGTAGATTTTAAGGAGATAGCAGTTGTGATATTTGCATTCTCAAATTTGATTATGATTACGACATCCTTTTTCATAATTCGAATTGTGAGGGATTGCAAAGGTCATACATTTCAGACTTATGGCTGTAAGTTCTAAAATGGTTAAGACACACATGTGAGCTATCTGAGGAAAGGTGTATGATTTCGAGAATCCTAGATAAAGTCTTATCAAAGCATCTCGTATCAGAAATCTGAACTTTGGTAATGAACGTCAATAAGTATTGATTTTTTGAAGTCCATATGACTTTTGAATACATGTCGAAGCTAGTGGAAGCGTAAGTGTTATGCTAGTAAGATAATAATTATTATGCTAGTGGGAGAATAATTATTATGGTAAGTGTTGCAAGTTAGCAATGTTAATTATAGAAAACAAAAGGTTCAATTCGCAAAGTTGTGGATTTGAAAAGTTGTTTTGCTATAATTAAGGGAGAGGAATTTATACTTCATTTGAAAATCTAAAAGCTTAGATTGAGTTTTTAATCAAATTTAGTCATATATATATATATATATATATATATATATATATATATATATATATATATATATATATATATATATATATATATATATATATATATATATATATATATATATAAATGTTATGTTGGAATGGTTCAACATAAGGAAATTCTATATATAGAAATGTTAATTGCATTCTCGAAATTTGATTATGATTACGACATTCCTCTTCATAATCAAAATTATGAGAACATGACAAATAGAAATATTATAGCAAAAGTCTGATTAAGTATCATGTATTTATGTTAGACATTATGAATCATGTCCCATATGCTTCGGGTATAGGATCGATTCATATGCTATAACATTCTCGTGTTCTAATTTTCCGAATGCCTAGGGCATTAAGAGGGAAAAAGAATAGAACTGGATATGACTAAAGTGGTTAAACAACTGTTAAGGACAATCTAAGGTTCGCCAAGGATTGGTCGCTTAAGGACAGTTGGAAGTATAGTAATGGATGGACCGTATTGATACTATTATAAATAGACAAGAGTCTATTAATAATGAGTTGTTGTATGGAAAATATGGAATGTTTCCATATTGAGAGTTGAAGAATAGATGAGAAAGTTAGAAAACTTTTATGCAAGAAGGATGTTCAAAGGAATGTACTTTGAATTTGAGACTTCATTTCCATAGAATTGTCTTGTAACAATCTCCAAAGGAATATTTTGTAATATCATTGGTCAAGTCTCTATGGCTTTTGGCACCTAGACATTACAAAAGAATCTTTGCATGATAGTTTAGAATCTAACACTTTCTAGCAGTGACAAGAATTTGGAATTCTTACACTTGCAATAAGGATTTGGAATTTTGAAATGAGTATCATTGAAATGGTTTTCAATTGATCTATTTCACAAAGGAAGAACCATAGACAAACATAGTGTGCATGCTTGGAACATGGCATAACTATTGTTTTAATTCTAGTATTAAGTTGATTATTCGAAACATTATACAATGAATGATAAGTAATCAATATGGCTCAAAAGTTTTGCTTTGCATGTTTTGACTTCCTGAATAACTAGGTTATTAAAACCATCCACAGTCGATCATACATTGGAAGTTGGTATTGAGGTAAGACTGTCATGAATGGGTCTGTAGTTTGTCTAGGACAAGTTTGCTAGAGTGTTCATGAGTGCTCCTGGAATAAAATTCGAGTATTGGATTCAACTCACGCTCATCTGAATCACTTCAAGGATTTTATCACGAGTGATCATGGGACGATAATATCTTATATTCTTCAAACGGAGACGTGTAAGTTGTAGTTGCGAGTCGGTTGCACATTGACATATGTAAACGCACTAGTAACTTGGTTGTTATAAAACATATTGTTGTGTGTAATTTGATGAGTAAGTACAAGCAGACATTTGGGTCGAATTTTATCCATTCCTTTTACCCAATGTGGATAAAAGCGATATCTGTGGGCCCTTCGATGATATAGTGATGACATCAGGCCTGGACTGATTTGATTTGTTCATTTAGTCGGTCGTCATAAATCGGAAATCGGGAAACAACATATGGACAGAGAGAATGATTATAATCCATGTCTCAGTCCATATGATATCAAGAATTGAGGAATATATGATCCCTTATCTAATAGACACGTTATTGACTAGGTCAGAGTTCGACAACGGCTTTTAAGAGCTACGATTGCTAGTTGGGTTGGAGTCATGCTTGCAATAATAGTTATTAGACTTATCCAAGTGGGAGACTGTTGGATTAGGTGTTTAAGGCCATAACTATTATTGGTACGTACTTGACCCGAGAGTAGCATGGTCCATTTGGGGTGCATGGCATCGGAACAATTTAGATAAAATTTTGTGAGAAGAGGATATTTATGATTTATAAATATATTATAAGTTCTAATATATTAATATGAAATCATATTATTTAATAAGTATTAATCAAGAATTAGTTTGGAATTAATTTTGTGATCAAAAGAGACTAATTAAATAAATGGGGATTGATTTGGTAAATCATTCATTCTCATGAAGTGGGCTAATGATCCATAGTTCTTCATGTTGGGCTAAACCCATGTGATGATCCATGGATACTCCATGGAGGTTAAAACCCATGGATCATGAGGAATGTGGAAAGTCATGAGTTACATGGTGTGATTCCATTTGAGGTGCAACACTTAGGTCACTAAGTTCTTAAAGGTACAAGGCTTCCAACTATAACAAAAGGTATGTATTCTAACTTGTTTTATTACCCAAGTATCAATGTTTTGTACGCTAGTTAATTAGGGTAGTACCTTGGAAAGTTCAAGTTTGCATGTATAATAGAGAAAACATAGATCCAATGTATTTAGGTGTGACATCCCCTAATTTCTCGGCCAGAAAAGACCGATTTAATTTATGCTTTTTAAAATAAAATCAGAGAAATCTTTTTAAAAGATGTTGCAAAATTGGTCCCCAAAACAAAACATGATAAAAGTTTGTCAAAACCTTTCTTTAAGAAATATATAATTTCCTTTTATATCAAAACCTCGGGATGTCATGTTCCGATACAGATCAAAAGCATAAACAAGACATTATAAGCCTTACAACAATTATTTATAACTACTGGCCTATAATCAAAAAATCACTCATCATCATCATCCGACTATGCTCGGGGTCCACTACCTGTAATATAAAAAGCTGAGTGGGTTAGGCTTGGAAGCCTGGTGAGCATATAGGGTTTTCAACCCACAATAAATAAATCTATTGTACTTAAACATCAATTAATCAACCAAATTACCCCAACCCCATTATCTTATTAATTTCTTAAGGGTTTACCCTAAGATTCAACTATCACTACTTCCTAAGGATTCATCCTAAGGAATAGGCACAAGGTCACACCATCGCCAGGATTTATACAACAGGTGCTAAGTCCATAGCTCTCATTTATTGACAGTATTCGCCCATGTCATACATGTCAATGGGTTTTTAGAGTACGCCTGATGAACATATAGTTCACACACCTACATGTTGCAAGCCTGCTAGTGTTCCACAGACCGTCTAGAATAGTCCATGGTTGTCATCCATACTTTGTTGAATGACGGGGGTCAACGTTTGGGTAAGTGATTCTCTCAAATTTCACCACTCACCCTCAACTTATGATCTATATCACTGATAATCTCATTTATCCAACTCACCTTTCATCACACACCCACTATTTCATCTACCCATGTTTTACCCAACATTTTTGTAGATAAAAATACATATACAGTTTAAATTATTTAAAAACATGTATAAATCATTCCTTCAACATCCAGCTCAAATAAACAAACAATAATTATTCATACAACACGTATTTTATATAAAATACTTCATATCTATGTGAAAGGTGAAAGTAACTAGACACTCACTTGATTTAATGAAAATCGGGCAGCAATTCGTTTCTTAAGCGAGGACACGTGGCTGAAGTCCACCTATGCGAAATTCGTGCCAAAACTTCTAAAATCCATAACTTTCACACACGAGCTCCGTTTTTGACGGTCTTTATATGCACGTGTAGGTAAAATTACGCTCTACAACTTTCGTTTCGACTTCGTTGGCTAATTTTGACCTTAATTTTTATATTATTATTTTTAACAGACCGAGACAAGAAATCTGTTAAAAATTCATAACTTTTTCATCCGACGTCCGTTTTCGTCTGTTTTTTTACCGTTGTGCTACTATTGACGAGACCTTCGATTCTCGTTTAGGTCGTGTCGGCTAAAAATCATTCGATCTAAAATTCGAGTTTTTAGCTGTCTACTACTAAGCTGAAAATTCGAAAAATCATAACTTCCTCATACGCAGTCAGATTTGGGCGTTCTTTTTATACCTACTCTCGGTTTAACGAACACTACAAGTTTCGTTTAGATCACTAAGGCTAAAAAGTAGTTTATCAAAAACTCACTTTTTACGACATTCGGCACCGTGCCGGTTTGTCGCGAAACTTCGACATGTCATAACTTCTTCGTTATAACTCGGATTTCAGCATTCTTTATATATCCGTAATTCTTGTCACGACCACTACAACTTTCTTAATAAATATCGGCTTTATCTAATATTTATTTTCGACGCTCATTTTTATTCTTAATTAATTAACTCCTAGTAATTAAGCATAAAACACATAAAACACATAATATTCACATAATTTCTTTTCATTTCTTCAAAATGAGTCACAAAGGTTAACCTAGACTATCACGTCAATATTAATGCCTAGCCTAGAAAGACGGGTATTACAATTCTCTCCCCCTTAGGATGATTCCGTCTCCGGAATCACACATCGACAAACAACTACGGGTAGCGACTCACCATGTCACTCTCCGCTTCCCAGGTGGGATTTGGCCCATTTATGTGTTTCCAACGCACAAGCACTAAATCGACCATCTTGTGTTACAACTTCTTAGTCTTACGGTCAACGATTGCCTCAGGTTCTTCCATTAATCTCTTGTTTTCATCCAACCTTAATTCAGAAATGGGAATTATGTCGGACACACCTCCCGTGAACTTCCTCAAATAACACACATGAAAGGTATTATGAATACCCTCTAGTTCTTCCGGTAATTCTAGCTTGTAAACTTGATTCCCGATCCTCTGAAGAACTTTTAAATGGTCCAATAAACCTTGGACTCAACTTTCCCCTTCCACCAAACCTTATAAGTCCCTTCCACGACGAGACTTTAAGTAAAACCGAATCTCCAACTTCGAATGATATCGGTTGTCTTTTCTTGTCAGCATAGCTCTTTTGAGCAGCTAACATCCTTTCCCTAATCACTTTCAACTTTTCAGCAGTCTAATGGACTATTTCAAGTCCCATAAACTGCTTTTCCTCAGCTTCCAGCCAACATGACGGCGCTCGACACTTTTCTCCGTACAAAGCGTGATAAGGTGCCATCTAGATGTTCGAGTGGAAACTATTATTATAGGAAAATTCTACTAAAGGTAAATGTTCATCCCAGTTACCTTGGAATTCCAGGGTACATGCTCTCAGCATATCCTTCAACGTTTAAATCGTTTATTCGCTCTCACCATCGGTTTGTGGATGGTAAGCTGTATTCAAACATAACTTGGTACCTAATTCCTCTTATAGACTCCTCCAACACCTTGAGGCAAAACGGCTGTCACGATCGGATACAATCGTTAACGGAACACCGTGAAACCTCACAATTTCCTTCACGTAAGAATTCGCAAGTTTATCCATAGACCATTTCTCGTTGGCTGTTATGAAATGTGCACTCTTAGTGAAGCGATCAACGACCACCTAAATCATGTCCTCACCGTTCCTTGTTCTGGGTAGTTTAGTCACAAAATCCATAGTGATGTCTTCCCATTTGCCCATGGGTATAGGCAAAGGTTCTAAACTCCCATACAGTTTCTGATGTTGTGCCTTAACCCTAGCACAAGTTACACACTCGGCCACATACTTAGCAACATCGAGCTTCATCGTTGGCCACCAGTAATAGGGTTTTAGATCCCTATACATTTTCGTACTGCCGGGATGAATCGAGTACATGGTTTTGTGAGCTTCTTCCATCAGAAGATCTCTTACTCCTCCCGCCTTAGGTACCCAACTCCTATCTTTGAATACCTTCAGTCTTTGACCATTTATATCAAACACCAACGTTTTGCCCAAACGTTCCTCCTTTTGGTCATTTCTCTCTAAAGCTTCCTCTTGAGCTTTCTTTATACTTTCCACAATTGTCGAGACAACCTCAATTCTCAACGCTCTTGGCCTTTTATTTTCAAGATTTACCTTCCGACTGACAGCATTAGCAACAACATTTGCTTTACCAGGGTGGTAAAGTATATCACAGTCGTAGTCCTTGAGTAACTCTAGCCAGCGCTGTTGCCTCATGTTCAATTCCTTCTCCATATCTTTAAGGGGAATACTACCGCTGCCAACTCCAGATCAAGATTGGGGTAGTTCTTTTCATACTCTTTCAATTACCTCGATGCATACGCTATCACTTTATCCCTTTAGGTCAGAACACAACCTAACCCAACTCCAAAGGTATCACTATAAACTGTGAAGTCGTCAACTCCTTCAGGTAACGAAAGAATCGGTGCTTCACAAAACATCTTCTTTAACTTCTCCAAGCTTCCTATGCTTCTCATTCCAAGTATAGACAGCTCCTTTTTGGGTCAAAGCAGTCAATGGAGTCGCGATCGAAGAAAAGCCTTGGATAAATCAGCGATAATATCCAGCTAATCCTAAAAAGCTTCAGATCTCCATAGGACTTTCAATCGGAACCTTCGAGTTACAAAATAAATCCTTATTGAGGACTGCTTCTTCTTCTTGGAATAAGTACTTTCCTTCCTTTATTGTAACAGACCGATAGGTCATGTTCTAATCATCTCTGATTGTATACTGCACTACTTGGACTCAGATCTCCTAGGGACAAATTTCGGAGCAAACTATACCTTCCTTCATGTTCTAACGTGATACAATCATAGTTCAACATGTATCATTTCTAACTACCAACTTCTTTAACAATGAGTGCGATACTTCTATTGATCGTTTTGATCATCTTTCACTTCAATCTTCTGGCTTAAGTCAAATGCTACATCGAACTTGGTTCTCTGAACCACATAATAAACTCATCTTAGTCGGACTCGATTCGATATGACCTCTAAGGTCGGAATAACAATCATCTTCTTAGTCATTACCGAAACAATGGTAACGACAGACTAGAATAAGACGGAATCAATTACTAGTTCCTTGGTAACCTTGTGACTTTCCCTGATCCAAGTGTGAGTCTCGTGCTTCCAGTAGTATAGATCTCTACTACTATTCACACCTACTCATACTCGTCCCAAGTACTGTCTCGCAGTCCCCAAGTCCTAAAATCACAAAACAATTTAACACATACGAATGTGTCCAAGTAATCATAAAATTTTCCTAGACTCTACTAGGACTTCTTCCACATGTATCTTCAATCATCGATTCTACTTCAACTTGGTTGGTGATGGAAATTCCAGACGATGGGACAACTTCAAAAATTACACCAATCATTCCATCATCCTGCCAATCGAAGGTGTACTTCAGACGTACCGTACCCCTCTAAACGTTCCGTTATTTTATTAGACATATTCTAAAGGCAAGATATCACTCTTACGATATCTTCTGATAGGCATCATTCACTATCATAAGCTTTTCATTTCCTCCATCTACTCAATTCTCTACGAGTCTTCACCATAATGTTTTGTACACCCAAACAAACGTTCGGTGTACCGGGCGAGAATTTAAGATATGAAAGCTTTATTTATGATAGACGTATAAATCTCCTTATCACTTCGAAACGTTTACATGTCAGTTCTAATCTCGTAATCATACGCTTAGAATCCTACACACATAAGGTTTCCGGATCCGGTCGGCAACAGACCATAAATCCGAACAAATAATAGCATCATTATGGCTATAACAAAAAACATTTAGCACAGAAAAGCATTTTAGGCATCCTTCCTAAAATAAACTAGTGCCCGTGTCTAAAATATGGTAGACACTCATCTCACAATCATCACTTATCATTCTAAGTTTAAGTCTAGAAATCCTACAAATTCCTAGTTCACTTAAACTAATTCTCTGATACCAACTGTGACATCCCCTAATTTCTCGGCCAGAAAAGACCGATTTAATTTATGCTTTTTAAAATAAAATCAGAGAAATCTTTTTAAAAGATGTTGCGGAATTGGTCCCCAAAATAAAACATGATAAAAGTTTGTCAAAACCTTTCTTCAAGAAATATATAATTTCCTTTTATATCAAAACATCGAGATGTCATGTTCCGATACAGATCAAAAGCATAAACAAGACATTATAAGCCTTACAACAATTATTTATAACTACTGGCCTATAATCCAAAAATCACTCATCATCATCATCCGACTATGCTCGGGGTCCACTACCTGTAATATAAAATGCTTAGTGGGTCAGGCTTGGAAGCCTGATCAACATATAAGGTTTTCAACCCACAATAAATAAATTTATTGTACTTAAACATCAATTAATCAACCAAATTACCCCAACCCCATTATCTTATTAATTTCTTAAGGGTTTACCCTAAGATTCAACTATCACTCCTTCCTAAGGATTCATCCTAAGGAATAGGCACAAGGTCACACCATCGCCAGGGTTTATACAACAGGTGCTAAGTCCATAACTCTCATTTATCGACAGTATTATTGACAGTATTCGCCCCTGTCATACATGTCAATGGGTTTTTAGAGTACGCATGATGAACGTATAGTTCACACACCTACAGGTTGCAAGCCTGCTAGTGTTCCACAGACCGTCTAGAATAGTCCATGGTTGTCATCCATACTATGTTGAATGACGGGGGTCAACGTTTGGGTAAGTGATTCTCTCAAATTTCACCACTCACTCTCAACTTATGATCTCCTTTCACCACTCACCCTCAACTTATGATCTCCTTTCACCACTCACCCTCAACTTATGATCTATATCACTGATCATCTCATTTATCCAACTCACCTTTCATCACACACCCACTATTTCATCTACCCATGTTTTACCCAACATTTTTGTAGATAAAAATACATATACAGTTTAAATTATTTAAAAACATGTATAAATCATTCCTTCAACATCCAGCTCAAATAAACAAACAATAATTATTCACACAGCACGTATTTTATATAAAATACTTCATATCTATGTGAAAGGTGAAAGTAACTACACACTCACTTGATTTAATAAAAATCGGGCAGCAATTCGTTTCCTAAAACGATCGTTTCTAATAAAACCGGGAGTTTTATTGAGAAACCGGGCTCTGCAAGGGTCGGGCTTCGAAACCGAAAAGATAAATTTTCTGGGCTTCTCGGGCACTTCGTGGCGTATTTCGGGGGTTATAATTGATACCGGGGCTTTGGGGGATGATAAAATGAAAGAAATATGGGTTTAGGGGCTAAAAGTGTCGCTTTTCCAAAATATACCCGGGAGGTCTCCCACCCTCCTATTTATAGGCTGCGAGCCTCCTGATCCAACGGCTGAGAAGCCTCCAGGTGGCGCAGATCCCGAGCGAGGAGCACGTGGGTTGCGCATGCGAAGGGGCTGCTGGCAGCTTCTTAGTGGACCGAGGTCTAGTAGTCCGAGATAGGGGGTTCGTGGCATCCTGCGAGGGTTCGGACACGAGGAAAGGGGCACGCGTCGCCTTCTCACTGGACCGCTTCGGATCAGCTCAGCAGCTCGGATGACTCAGCACAATTTCGGACACGTGGCATGTTCTAAGCGAGGACACGTGGCCGAAGTCCACCTATGCGAAATTCCTCGGTTTTGGGGATTTTTCTCGTTTTTCGCGCCAAAACTTCTGAAATCCATAACTTTCGCATACGAGCTCCGTTTTTCACGTTCTTTATTTGCACGCGTAGGTAAAATTATGCTCTACAACTTTCGTTTAGACTTCGTCGGCTAATTTTGACTTTAATTTTTATATTATTATTTTTAACAGACCAGGACAGGAAATTCGTTAAAAATTCATAACTTCTTCATCCGGCGTCTGTTTTCGTCTGTCTTTTTTACCGTTGTGCTGCTATTGACGAGACCTTCGATTCTCGTTTAGATCGTGTCGGCTAAAAATCACTCGATCTAAAATTCGAGTTTTTAGCTGTCTACTACTAAGCTGAAACTTCGAAAAATCATAACTTCCTCATACGAAGTCAGATTTGGGCGTTCTTTTTATACCTACTCTCGGTTTAACGAACACTACAAGTTTCGTTTAGATCACTAAGGCTAAAAAGTAGTTTATCAGAAACTCACTTTTTACGACATTCGGCACCGTGCCGGTTTGTCACGATACTTCGACATGTCATAACTTCTTCGTTATAACTCGGATTTCGGCATTCTTTATATATCTGTAATTCTTGTCACGACCACTACAACTTTCTTAATAAATACCGGCTTTATCTAATATTTATTTTCGACGCTCATTTTTATTCTTAATTAATTAACTCTTTGTAATTAAGCATAAAACACATAAAACACATAATATTCACATAATTCCTTTTCATTTCTTCAAAATGAGTCACAAAGGTTAACCTAGACTATCACGTCAATATTAATGCCTAGCCTAGAAATACGGGCATTACATTAGGGTTGCATGTACACCTTAGGAGTGTTAGAATGCTCAAAACCCAACAACACCAAATCAGACGTTCGGTGTATAATGACGGGTATTAGGATAGGAAAGATTTTTTTTACGATAGATGTATAAATCTCCTTAACACTCCAAAAAGTTACATGCCTGTTCAAATACAGTAATTAAACGTTTAGAAATCAGAACACATAAAGTTTTCCAGATCCGGTCGGCAATAGACCATAGATCCGATCAGATGATAGCATCATAAATCATCACAAATCATTTAGCACATAAAAACATGTTAGACATTTTCCCTAAATAAGCTAGTGCTTGTCTCTATTCAGCTGTATTACCTAAAGTTTTTAGACACACTCCTCAAGATCATCGCTTAGCATTCTAAGTTTAAGTCTAGAAATAAATCATTATTCCTAGTTCGCTTAAACTAATGCTCTGATACCAAATGTGACATCCCTAATTTCACTGTAATTTAAAAAAATTTATTTATGCTTATTTTAAAACCAGAGTATCCTTTTTAAAGAACAATGTTGCGGAATTTTGTTCCCAGAAAACATGATAAAGATTTTATCAAAGCATTTCCGAAGAAATGTATTTGTTTATATTAAAACATTGGGATGTCATCGTCAATACAGAAACATAAGCATAAACATACATTACATTCTTTTACACTAGTGATCTACACCTCTTTAATCTCTCGGTGTAGTGTAGCTTTATATTGATGCATGTGATACAAATAAACCGAGTGGGTCGGGTTGGGAAACCTAGTGAGTATTCTAACACTTCCTAAGTGTACATGCAACCCTATTAAACCTTGGATCTATGTTTGTCTAGGATACATGCAAAATATTATTTTCCAAGGTTTATAACCTATCTAGCATGGCATGGGGTACATTTAACCATAAAAGAACTAGATGAATTACATACCTTTTGTTGATTGTTGATTCCTTGGAGTTTGAGAGCCAAGCACCAATAATGTGAATGCCTCAAATGGAAATCACAAATCACCACAAACTTGGAAAATATATGAGAGAGTATACTAACTCTTGATATTGGCCACCACACTTACACACACATTAGTGTCTTTTTCATGCAACATAAGCTTGTTTATATAGTGTTCATGGTTAGGGTGAAACCCTAATAACCCATGTTTTTTCCTCTTCCAAGGATCCATGGGTAAAAGCTCCATGGATCATCCATGGACTTCCATATAAGCTTAGCCCATTCCCAAATGAGTGTTAGCCCACACCATATAAATATAATAGCCCATGATTTAATTAGTCTTCCTTTTAATCACTAAATTAATTCATAATTAATTCAAGATTAAAACTAATTAAGTAACATGACTTTATAATAATATATTATAACTTATAATATATTAATAAATCGTAAGTATACAACTCTCATAAACTTATCCATAACTAGTTTGGGTAAAGTGCAACCCAAATGGACCATGCCGGGTCGGGTCAAGTATATACCAAATAAGTTATGGACTTAGACATCTTATCCAACAGACTCCCACTTGGATAAGTCTAATAACTGTATTTGCCTATATTACTTCAGGAACCAACCGGCAATTGTAGCTCTCGAAAACTTTTGTGAACTATGAAGCGCCATTTTAGATAAGTGATCATATAATCCTCGGCTCTCATGATATCAGCCGGACAAATACATGGAACAATGTCTTACTTATTGTCTAGCAGTTGTTTCTCGATTTCCGATTTGTTTGACAAAGAACTTAACTGAACACATCAATTTAGTTCTGACCGGGCCCGATACATGGGTCAACACAAAATCATCGAGGGACCCAGATATCGCTTCTATTTCTAGAAGGAACAGATAAACTTCGACTCATATGCTTGTTCTACTACTTATTGAATTGCACACAAAGGCACGTTTTATAACATCAAGTTACTGATGCGTTTACGTGCAATCAATGCACAACCAACTCATAGGTAACAACTCATATCTCTAGGTTTAAAGACTTATATGATATTACCGTCTCACGATCACTCGAGATAAATTCCATGAAGTGATACAAGTGAGCCTGGGTTTATTCCAATACTCATAACTTATGAGCACTCATGAACGTTGTAGCAACCATTGCTATGTCTAAACACCTTTAGCCATCTACAAACCCAATTCATGACAATCTTGATTCATACCTACTTCCGACGTATGACTGATTGTGGAAGTTTGAATAAATTAATTATTCTGGAAGTCAAAACATGCAAAACTGAAACAATAGTAAATAATTGACAATGATAGTAACACTTTACTCATAAATAAATCACACATTTTATTCATCATCAAACGTCGATTACATTTTACAAGTTTCAGAAAAATTATCTAATCTGTAAAAATAATATCGTCCCTCAGCTTGATGCGCCTCGCATGCTGCAAATGCTTAACCCTCGTCAGTCCCTTCGTAAGGGGATCTGCAGGGTTCTCATCTGACGATACCCTCTTTGCCACGAGGAGTCCTTCTTCTATCTTGTGTCTTATGAAGTGATATTTTATGTCAATGTGTCGGGATCTGCCATGATCTCTTGGTTCCTTGGCTAAGGCAACCGCACTATTGCTGTCACAGAAAATCTCCATAGGCTCCTTAATAGCTGGTACAACTCCAAGGTCTCCGATGAAGTTCCTCAGCCATATCGCCTCCTTTGCCGCTTCACTCGCTGTTATGTACTCTGATTCACAAGTCGAATCAGCTACAGTCTCCTGTTTGGAACTCTTCCAAGTGATTGCCCCTCCATTTAAGGTAAAGACCCAGCCCGACTGAGAGCGGAAGTTATCCCTATCAGTCTGAAAGCTAGCATCACTATACCCTACTACTCTCAAGTCATCACTCCCACCAAGGGTAAGGATCCAATCCTTAGTCCTCCGCAAGTACTGGAGAATATTCTTTACCGCAGTCCAATGAGCCTTGCCAGGGTTCCCCTGATATCTGCTGACCATGCTCAAAGCGAAGGCCACATCAGGACGAGTACAATTCATAGCATACATGATCGAACCAACAGCGGAAGCATAAGGTAATCGACTCATCTCAGCTATCTCATCTTCTGTACTCGGGCTCTGAGCCTTGCTCAGTTTGGCATTGCTTTGGATTGGTAATTCTCCTTTCTTGGAATTCTGCATGTTGAACCTTTTCAACACCTTATCCAAGTAGATACTCTGACTAAGTCCAATTAGTCTTTTACTCCTTTCTCTTAATATCCTTATCCCTAGGATATAGGTAGCTTCTCCAAGGTCCTTCATAGCAAAGCACTTCCCAAGCCAGGACTTAACCTCCTGCAAGGTTGGGATGTCATTTCCTATGAGTAGTATGTCATCCACATACAGTACCAAAAAACTAACTATACTCCCACTAGCTCTGACATACACGCAGGACTCATCTTCACTTCTTGAGAAACCAAACTCTTTGACCTTATCATCGAAACAAAGATTCCAACTTCGAGATGCTTGTTTCAATCCATAAATGGATTTCTCAAGCTTGCACACTCTATTGGGGTACTCTGCACTAACAAAACCTTCTGGCTGATTCATGTAAACATCCTCAGCCAACTTTCCATTAAGGAAAGCGGTTTTGACATCCATTTGCCATATTTCATAATCATGAAATGCAGCAATGGATAGCATAACCCTAATAGACTTAATCTTTGCTACTGGTGAAAAGGTTTCATCATAATCAATTCCCTGAGTCTGAGTAAACCCCTTCGCAACCAGTCGAGCCTTATAAGTGTGTACCTTCCCATCCATGTCGGTCTTCTTCTTGAAGATCCATTTGCACCCGACTGTCTTATGGCCTGGTACATTGTTAACCAAGTTCCAAACTTGATTGTCATACATGGACTGTATCTCGCTGTCCATAGCCTCCTTCCATTTAGCAGACTCTGGGCCTGCCATGGCTTCCTTAACACTGTTAGGTTCATCCAGATTTACCAGTGTATTGTCACTGATAAATGTATCACCTTCCGTAGTAATATAAAATCCATAATAAAACTCAGGTGTGTTCCTAACCCTTGTGGAACGCCTCGGAAGTATAGACTCGTCAGCTGGATCAACAGGAATTTCCTCCTCAAGTTGATTGCTAGTGTCTGAGGTTCCTTCACCAATCGAGTCTTGAACTTCTTCAAGGTCAATTTGCCTCCCACTGTCTCCTTGGCTTATAAATTCTCTCTCTCGAAAGACCCCTCTCCTAGCCACAAAGACCACATTCTCACTGGGTCTGTAGAAGAGGTAACCAAAGTATTTTTGTGGGTAGCCGATGAAAATACACCTTTCACTTCGAGGTTCGAGCTTGTCATAAGTCTCGCGCCTCACGAAAGCCTCGCAACCCCAAATCTTGATGTGGTCCAAATTGGGAACTTTCCCAGTCTACATCTCATGAGGTGTTTTGGCAACCTTCTTTGTAGGGACTAGATTAAGGATGTGGGCGGTAGTCTCTAAGGCATACCCCCAAAAAGAGATTGGTAGCGAAGCTCGACTCATCATAGAGCGAACCATGTCCAACAAAGTTCGATTGCGCCTCTCAGCTACACCATTCAGCTGTGGTGTCCTGGGAGGTGTCAATTGTGAGACAATCCCACACTCCTTAAGATAGTCGAGGAACTCAGTACTAAGATACTCACCACCTCGATCGGATCGAAGCATCTTAATGTTCCTGCCCAATTGATTTTCTACTTCCTGTTTAAACTCTTTAAACCTTTCAAAAGTTTCTGACTTATGTTTGATTAAGTAGACATAACCGTATCTACTAAAATCATCAATAAAAGTCACATAATAGCGATTAGCATCCCTTATGGCGGTTTTGAATGGTCCACATACATCAGTATGTATAAGGTCCAACAAACCCTCACCCCTTGCACAAGTACCAGTGAAGGGTGATTTTGTCATTTTTCCAAGTAGACAAGACTCACAACTATCATCCGACTTGAGGTCGAACGACTCCAAGACTCCATCCTTTTGGAGCTGGCCTATGCGTTTCTTGCTTACATGTCCAAGACGACAATGCCACAAAGATGCTTTATCCAAGCTAGTAGAAGAATCAATATATAATACATTATTTCCTAAATTATCTACAACCGATACAGCTTCATACACACCATCACAAGGTAATGCTTTAAAATAAAGAACATTATTAAAGAAAAGGTAAAACCTTGTTTGTACAAAGCATGAAAGGAAATAATATTCCTCGCCATTTCAGACGAGTACACACATTTATTCAAATCTAACTTTAACCCATTATCTAGCAATAAAGTATAAACTCCAATCTTGGTAACAGGTGCAACCTTCTTGTTCCCCATGATTAAGTTTATCTTTCCGTGCTCCACATCCTCACTTCTTCTTAGGCCCTGCAAGTCACAACAGATGTGAATACCACAACCTGTATCAAGAACCCAAGAATTGGAATATGGTGAGTTATTAGACAATATAGTGTAAATACCTGCATGGGATGGTTTCAGTTTCCCATCCTTGACATCCTGCAAGTACTTTGGGCAGTTTCGCTTCCAGTGCCCCTTATTTTGACAGTAGAAGCATTCAGCATCCTTAGGGATGGCAGAAGGAGTGATAGAACCACCTTTGGTTCCAGATAAGGAGCCTTCAAGGGACTTTCCCTTGGTACCCTTCGAAGGGTGCTTCCTCTTTTTCCCTTTGCCTTGCCCGATAGCCAAAACAGGGGTAGTAGTAGGAGTAGGAGTAGCAACCGACTTAATCTTAAGACCACTTTCGGCAGTCTTCAGAAGTCCTTGAAGCTTACTGAGTGTGACTTCCTCCTTGTTCATGTGGTATGTCATACGAAATTGATCATAACACGATGGCAAGGAGTGCAAAATGATATTAATTGCCAACTCCTCAGGGAAGTTCACATTCAGTTTCATTAGACGGTCCACATACCTTTGCATTTTCTGCATGTGGCTCGTGATTGGTTCGCTATCCTTCATACGGGTAGTGATCATGGAGGAGATTATTTCATACCGCTCTTGACGGGCACTCTGATGGTACCTTTCCATCAGATCCTGATGCATCTCAAAAGGGTAATAGTCCTCATAGGACTTTTGGAGTTCAGCTGTCATGGTGGCCATCATGATGCATGCCACCTTGGTGGCATCTCTTTCATGTGCCTGATACTCAGCGACCTCCTCAGGAGTAGCAGTGGACTCATCAAGCTCCTTTAGCTCCTTATCGAGGACATATTCCTTGTCCTCGTAACGAGTAACCATCCTGATGTTCCGGATCCAATCCATGAAGTTAGAACCATCAAAGATGACCCTCCCACAAAGGTTCATGAGGGAAAAGGAGCCAGTAGGGTTAGAGCCCGAAGCTTTGTTGTTGGAAGACATCTGAAAAGAAGAAAACAAGTTTAGATTAGATATATCGAATCCTTAATAATACACCCAAATGTAATATTAAGGCTAGGATCCAACACAATATATTATAACTTAGAAGAGGGATGCCGTAATCTAAGCTATAATATATTTGAAGGTAGGTGAATGACGATTCACCAATTTCCACCATGAAAACGAAATGAATTATTAGGTTTAATTGGTTTTTGAAATTCCTAGATTCCTTTGAGATTCATTGAACTTTTCAATGGCATGTTTCAATCTCGATTGTGCCCTTCAAGTTTTGTGACTGGGATGCCGAGGATCACAAAACAAGGTGTGAATAACCATGCAAATTCACTTGGTACCCTTAATATTATCACCTAATCAATGTGCCGGTTAACCACACACGCTCCACCGATCTATGATAAACATTAAGTCACCCTTCGTGATCCTTACTAGTCCAAGTTAGTGTGCCGGTTAACCACACACGCTCCACCAACGACTTGGTAAGGTACAAAGTGTGAATTTCATGGGTTAGCACCATATTCACATTTTCCTAAAGTAACTAAGATTGGGAATTTATAAAAGGTTTAGTTACTTTATACTATTCATCATACTTTTAATGAGAATTTATAAGTCCTTGTCCTACCCGTTCGGCAAACGACCCTCCACCAGTCAAGCAAGCGGTGGGTGAGAGTGGACACCCATTAAGTTTCCATTTTATAGGCAACAACCTTATACCCACCTTATAGACTGGCTTCGTGAATGAGGCGTACTAGCGGTAAGACGACTTTGATCTTATACATATATATAATAATTAACCATTAATGTTATAAATACTATAAGGGTTGAATTTTAACTTTTAAAACTCTAAGGGTTTGGAATTAAAGTATATTAAAGTGTGTGTAACTTTACAAATTCCAAAACTTGAGGACAAGTTTCGAAACTATTCAAAACTTTTCATTTCATAACTTATGAATTAAAGGTTCATAAAAATGAAGACTCTTCATTTCCATGTAACTTATGTGTTTTAAGTGTGTGTTTAAAAGAAGTGACCTTTGGATATCCATAACTTGAGGACAAATTATGGACTCCATTAAAACACATAAATGATCAAGAATTAATCCTAAACAATTCAGCAAATAATTCCTATCATCTTCTAAATTCATAAGAACATGAACATGATCATCAAAGTTTCAAGAATTATATGAACACATACAAAGCATGAAATTTTGATATAAGCTATTGTAAAGGGATTAGAACAACCATTACACCAACTAAAACAAGTTTTAAAACACCAAAACAGTTTAGGGTAATGTTTCTAGTCCATTTCCAGCAGCAAAAGTCGAAAATCTGCATTCTGAGGCTCCTACTCGCCGAGTGCACGAAACTACTCGGCGAGTAGGATGAGTTTACACATGAACTCGGCGAGTCCCCCCATGGACTCGGCGAGTTCATCAGTCAGACAGCAAAAAAATCGACTTTTTATCACTATTTTGCATCAAGTATCAAACAAACAAGCCTAGGCTCTGATACCACTGTTGGGTTTTGAGCATTCTAACACTTCCTAAGTGTACATGCAACCCTATTAAACCTTGGATCTATGTTTGTCTAGGATACATGCAAAATATTATTTTCCAAGGTTTATAACCTATCTAGCATGGCATGGGGTACTTTTAACCATAAAAGAACTAGATGAATTACATACCTTTTGTTGATTGTTGATTCCTTGGAGTTTGAGAGCCAAGCACCAATAATGTGAATGCCTCAAATGGAAATCACAAATCACCACAAACTTGGAAAATATATGAGAGAGTATACTAACTCTTGATATTGGCCACCACACTTACACACACATTAGTGTCTTTTTCATGCAACATAAGCTTGTTTATATAGTGTTCATGGTTAGGGTGAAACCCTAATAACCCATGTCTTTTCCTCTTCCAAGGATCCATGGGTAAAAGCTCCATGGATCATCCATGGACTTCCATATAAGCTTAGCCCATTCCCAAATGAGTGTTAGCCCACACCATATAAATATAATAGCCCATGATTTAATTAGTCTTCCTTTTAATCACTAAATTAATTCATAATTAATTCAAGATTAAAACTAATTAAGTAACATGACTTGATATTAATATATTATAACTTATAATATATTAATAAATCGTAAGTATACAACTCTCATAAAATTATCCATAACTAGTTTGGGTGAAGTGCAACCCAAATGGACCATGTCGGGTCGGGTCAAGTATATACCAAATAAGTTATGGACTTAGACATCTTATCCAACAGCAACTGCCAATGCTCATCTATAGGGTACTAGGTCCATTGTTGCCAATGTTCACCTATAGGGCACTATGTCCATACTGCCAATGTTCCTCTATATCAGCTTTCATCCCTCATCATTCATCTACCCATGTTTTACCCAACATATTTTGTAGATATAAAATACATATACAGTTTAAACTTTAAATCATTCAAAACATGTATAAAATCGTTCATCCAACATAGAGAGCAAGTATACATATAATATGCACACATAGCATGTAATTTATGTAAAATACTTCATATGTATGTGTAAGATGAAAGTAACTATACACTCACTTGTTAAAGTGATGATTCCAAACTCAGGCATCGCTTCGCTTCTAACGATTCTATTTTCCTTCGACGAAACCTAGCATTATTGTCGCTAAGTTTTAGTCTAATCTTTATTGCGACTAATTATTAGTCTAGATTCATCATTAACTCAAAGTCTACTTCATGATCTATCAAGTAAGGAACAACCAGGTAGGATCATATCTGAGGTAGGGTCTGTTTGATATACAAAGTATACTGTTTGGAAAACCCACTTTAAGTCACTAAATCACAACCTAGACATCATCCCCGTAAGTAGATCAATCTGTATAACGACTTTGAATCACTGATAAATTTTATTTATAGGTTCATAATAACGATATTATAAGTTATATTTAAAGTAGGCTAGCATAACTTACTTAGCTAGGAGTCGGGCTCTGTAGGGGCAGAACTTCATCGCTGAATCTTTTTATGAAAGATTCTTGCAGCGCTTCAGCGCTCACCTTACTATACTAAAAACTACAGAAAGAGAAGTCGAATCACGAGGGACCGAAATACTCGGGGGATAAGAACAGAAAGACTCTTGAATCAAGAGAATGGTACAAGAAATATTAGAGCCTAGAGGCTCTTATTGATAGTAATTGAATTTTCAAAAACCACCATCTATATTTACTTAAATGACTAAATACCACTTTATAATACTATTTTTAATAGATTTAATGATATTTGTATTAAACTAATGTCGAAAGTACTGAACAATAGTCTTATAACGACCGCATCGTCGATACCTTTCTAATGATATATATATATATATATATATATATATATATATATATATATATATATATATATATATATATATATATATATATATATGTTTTGGCGCACTTATTTTTACGTTTTACGGTCGATTCGACTGATTTTTCCTATTTCATTATATTATAATAATCATGAAACATATAATATTTAAATAATTCTTCTTTATTACGTCAAATAGGTTACAATTGTTAACCCTAACTATTACTTTGGTTAAGATTATTTATCGTAGATAATCTTCTATAAAAAATCATTATTAACGCTTATTATATCTTAATTGACTAGCCCGAATCTACGGGTTTTACAGATCCTAGGTTGTAGGAAGGAAATTGGCAAGAAAGCTGGAGAAGACGACACGTTCGTGTATATGACACGACGCATTTGGTCAAATTCAAGTCAACTGGAAAGTTAACAAAAGAACATGAAGCGTTCGAAATCAATGTGACATGTCGAAAAGTTGGAGAAGTAGACTCATGTGAAAATGGGTGAAACGTGTGGCGAGAGGAGAATGACGCATGGCAAGGAATTGACACACAAGGCAAAATTTGGATAGCATGCATGGACGCGACTCGTCTATGGATGCGACACGAAGCGTTCCCGAGTTTGAGCCACAAATATATATATATATATATATATATATATATATATATATATATATATATATATATATATATATATATATATATATATATATATATTGAATAGTTCTTTCGGGTAATCTTTTCCCATAAAAAGCCTGGAGATACTGAGTGGCAGTTTACAACAAAAGTATATATATATATATATATATATATATATATATATATATATATATATATATATATATATATATATAGGTTGAATAGTTCTTTCGGGTAATCTTTTCCCATAAAAAGCCTGGATATACTGAGTGGCAGTTTACAACAAAAGTATGTAGATAATGACGCTAGTATACGAGGGTATGCCTACCGAACGTGATCATGTATCTTCTCATTTTGTTATTTCTTGATTGTGCTTATATAGTGTAATTATGAAGAGTTTTTAGAACCCAAGTAAGTTATTCGATTTCACAATATGGTATCTTTATGAAGTCAATTGATGAATTCCCTGGTGGAATTCTTGAATTGGTTAATGAGGGTTATAAAACTTAGCGTATGGAATTGTTAGAAATGTGGTATTTAGCTAATAGCTTATGGGGTCATGTCATTTAGCAGTTGTATTGTGGAGCTTAATTAGTTTGGTAACAAATGGTTACCGAGTTCAGCAGTGGTCGGGTAAATGATCAATGTGGTAGTTATGTTAATTGAGCTTCTTTTGAATTTAAACAAGTTTAGATGAACTAGATGTTTTGTCTAAATAGGTTTTGGAAAATTGATAAGATAAGAGGCAGTAAGAAGATAGAGGCCAAAGAAGAAGTTATTTTTCTATAACTATCTGAGTGAGTAACGACACTCCTCATCTGGATTAATGTTAGCTAGAAATGTGTTTATTATCACATTACATGGTAAATACAATATGATGATTATTGTGGAAGAATATATTATGAGAATATAGATTGTAGACTTGTGTATGGTTGGCAGTTGTATTAAAATGGTGTAGTTGAGTTTAATAGCATGTTATTGCCATGTAGATTAAAATGTTGATTTAGCTAAATTATAGTTAAGCTATGTTATAGAGATTAAATAACTAGCTTAGTCATAGTTTCTATGACGTATGAAGTGTTGGTGTAGTTGTTTATGGCTACGAGACACAATGAATTGATATGGTGGTTATTTATTGTGGAATATACATAGATAGTTTTAGCTTATGACTTTCATATTATACAAGCTGGATATTTGACTAGTGTTGGATGGGTATAATTGATGTCAATATATAGGTCGTTGGATGGTTATAGTTTAATATAACTATTAGATTATTATGGTAGTCGTGGTGACCGTAATATCATCATTTGCGAATTCGCAATCCAATGGCGGCCCAGGTGGTCGTATCCTATAATTGTATATTGTTATGAAATATGATAATAGCCTTGGTGGCCATAATATCATAATTAGTGAATTGCAAGTCAATGGTACTTGTACATTGTTAGAAAGTACGAACTGAGATTAAGTAGCAAGACATAACTGTAGTAATGGTCAGAGTTATCGAATTATGATGGTAGCCTTAGTAGCCATAATATCATCATTAGCAAAACAACAAGTCATTGGCCGCCTTGGTGGCCATAATGCTATACTTGAATATTGTTATCAGAATATGATGTTAGCCTTAGTGGCCATAATATCATCATTGGAAGAACTACAAGTCAATGGAAGCCTTGGTGGCCGTAATTCCATACTTGTATATCGTTATAGGATTTTGATGGTAGTCTCGGTTGTCATAATATCATCATTGGTAGAACTGCAAGTCAATGGAAGCCTTTGGTGGTCTTAAGTCTATACTTGTATATCCTTATTGGAATATGATGTTTGCCTTAGTGGCTATAATAACATCATTTAGAAAAACTATAAGTCAATGGCAAGCTTGATGGTCGTAATGCTATGCTTGTATAGTTTTACTAAATTATTGTGGTAGCTTTAGTGGGCGTAATACCATGGGTTGGGATTTCATTGCTCAATAGTAGGATTGGTGGTTGTAATGCTATACTTATTCATTTTTATAGGAGTATTAGAAGTCAATATTAGCATCAGTGGTCGAAATACTCTACTTGTATATAGTTATGTCATAATAGTGGCTTATGTATCTGTAATACTACGTAAGGGAAAAGACTATCGGAGTACAATAGTATGACGAGTAACTATGAGTCTATTGGTAGGATAGCAGCTTAAATAGTTGTAAACCTAATTATTGGATGATTTATGTACTAACACTCAATTTGAGTGTATATATGGCTGATTGGAAGGAACATTAGAGATTGTATGAGTTATATATGTATTGATATACTTAGTTGTGTAACTATTTTATATCTTGTTTCATAGGTTACTCAATTAACTCTTGGCTTTTTGTTCATTTTTATCTGCCTTTGAGGTCCACGTAGACCCAATAGAGATGTATGAAGTTTGGTAACGCACGACTTCGATCCTTACATGATTATATTTGTAAGATCCTTTTGATAACTTCTTTTATCGGTTTTCTAATACAAGTGTGAAATGGTTTGGTTTTTTACTTAAAAATGATATTTTTTGGGGCGTACTTTGTATAAAGTCGAGTGGTAGAAGTTGGTATTAGAGTCATGGTTTAAGTGAACAAAGTGTCTTGTAGTAGATTCCTAAACTTAATCCGGAGAGTAGAAAAAATATGTGAATTGACTAGACTTTATAGACGTAAGTTAGTCAACTCTTAGACACATTTATGGAATATTGTGTTACTTATATGATTTGTTTCTCATAAGTTGTGTAGTAGATGTGAAGAATTACTCGTGTGGGGTAGTATGATGAACTAGTATTCATATGAATATATGTATATATTGATGATATAAAGGAATGTTATTTTGATGAAAAAAGGGGATCTTACTTATTTGTACGGAAGTTGTAAGTAGTTTCCAACATCTCATATTGTTGGGAAATATGTTGATGTTGTTTGAACTTGTTCAAATAACAAGATAGTATGTTAAGAGACGGTATTATGGTAACAAGGGTAAATATGGGAAATCTGATCATGTGTTGAATTTGCAATACATGAGAGACCACGACGAGTATAGTAGTGCTATTAGAACGATAATACACTTTGATTAAATGTAATGCGTAGATGGTTGATATGTGACACGTCTATAAGTATGATGTTAAAACTGAATAAGATAAGAACGTAATATATACAAGAAGTAAGTGTGATGTGGATGATAAGAAGATTTTGACAGGGGGACATATGGTTCATAATGCATTTAAGAATGTTATGTGACATGTACGGTGTGTGAGGGAATGTATGAGGCGGCATCTAAACTCTGAATTTTTCTAAGTATTGGATTATTAAAATACATACGTGATCGTTAAGTACAATGCCATAATTGGGAAAATTGTATTATAGGACATGTATAGGGATGGTACGCAACACGTACGTTGGCAAAGGATATGATATGTTTTTTTACCCCAGACTTTTATCAAATGTTGTATTATTACAATACCTATGTGTTAGTATGTGAGCTAGCCCATATGGAACTCATGTTGTGACAACCCATAAAGTACGTCATCGACGCAGTTAGTATTTAACGATAGAACATGAAAATGTAATAAGGACAACCTTGTAACCATCCGATATATTTTAATATATTCGAATTTTCGTACTTATTTAAGTCAACTGTCACACCCCCAAACCGGAACGGCGGAATCGTTCGGGGGCGGAGGACGTAATGTCAAGTATCACAACACATGCATTATAGTAATCAAAGTACAACAACCATTGCATTGATAATGTATAAGTTTTACATAAGTGTTTAAACATTACATATTCAAACATCAAAAGTAGATATAGTAAAAGACAAAAGACGCAACACGGTACTAGGCTGTCTTCTTAAGAGCTCCGGGAGTGTACCTGTCTACTGGATTCTTGAGAATACAAGTTATTTCGAAAGATAGGATTAGCATTTAAGCTGGTGAGCTCATAAGTATTTTTGTTATATAAAGTATATTCTAAGTTCTTGAAAAAGTTTGCCTGTTCCTCCAGAAAATCTTATATTTTCGGATGTGATAAAATGATAACCACAATAGTTCCTTCTGCAATCACTTAGTTTATACTAGTTATATATAACATAATATGAACGGACAGTTAAATGTGTGAATCCGCCCTAAGTCCACAACCAAACAAGGAACATGAAGTAAGGCGGAAGGCACACATTCCACTTCCTATCAGATATTATTTATATATAACTTTAATGTATAAACTAAGGAATTATAGAATTAACCACTAAAGGTCCTTTATGTTATACTAGTGTTGAGAAAGTGACTGATTTCGTTCCAGAAAATCCTATATTTTCCGCTTTACAATTGATAAGTAGTTTTAATCTCCTAAAACCGTTCTATTTAAGTATTATTGTACTAATAATAAGGTTTAACATAATTTTAACTATCCATAAGATTAAAAGAAGAATGTTTTCCGTTTTGTTGGTGAAAAGTAGTTTTAATCCCAAAAAACCGTTATGTTTAAGTAGTTTTAAATCCCATAAAACCGTTATGTTAAGAAGTTTTAAAGCCCATAAAATCGTTCTGTTAAGTAGTTTTAAATCCCATAAAACCGTTCTGGTTAAGTAATTTTAAATCCCATAAAACCGTTCTGTTTTGTTTGTGGAGTGTGATTAATACAATAGTATTTCTTAAAAATAAACTACTGGTGAATGACTACCCTATTATTAAACTCGTTAATTATGGTTAAAAACTGATAAAGTTGTAACCATACTAATAGACTAGAATGAACACGACGACCTTCCGGCGTCGAAACTGAATATGTGATATTTGTCACCCCTTGGTCTGCCGGCCAAACTGTAGCTAACAGTCGGGATGTGGGATTGTCGATCCCGTATAGATCTATACACACAATGCCCGCTCTCCCTCCAGGAGGCTCTGGTTACAAGAATGTAACATAGCAAGTATATTGATATGTCCTGAAGACGTACCATCACATTTTAGTTTGAGTAAAGATCGAATTATACCCTTTTCTTGACAAAGTAGTTTAGACCTCGTATAGTTATCTAGAAAATAGATTTCTCGTTTGTTTCATAAATTATACCTATTATAATTTATACGTTCTATCTGATTAGCATGATCTCTCATGAGTGTACCCCTTTGCTAAGCGTGATACAAACGTAATGATACCAACTGAAGTAACCTTTTATATTCATATATGTATAATATATATAATTAAGAAGGAAATGACCTTCGGACAAATAACACCACCTTAAGCCCACATCCAAACAAGGAAAAGGAAATAAGGCAATTCATGAGTCCTAAGCCCTTTAAGTCTTATATATATATATATATATATATATATATATATATATATATATATATATATATATATATATATATATATATATATATCATGGTTGTAAAAATCGGTCTAGGCGGCCGATTAATCGGCGCCTAGGCGCTTGGCGGCCTCCAACCGCCTACGAATAGGTGTTAGAGGGTTAGGCTAGGCGGCCTTGGTCAATATCGGTCAAAGTCGGCCCAATTCGTACCAAATCGGACCAAATCGGTCCAACTCAGACCTAATCGGTCCAGCTGACTCTAAAGGACCCACCAACTCAAAGGTGCCAGCTTGCCTAAAACATAACTGCATTTATTTTTGTATAGATGATTCCCTTTTATATATTATGTTTTCATTGATAGAGTGTTCACAGCTTCGATGTGGGATGCTTAAACTTTTACTCTTCCATATATGTTCTTTGCATCTCGTTCTTCCCAAATTTGCTCGATTCTCACTCCTCCCCTGCTCGACTCCGACTCCGACCCTGATGCCGT
Source organism: Lactuca virosa (assembly GCF_052849685.1). Lineage (NCBI taxonomy): Eukaryota > Viridiplantae > Streptophyta > Magnoliopsida > Asterales > Asteraceae > Lactuca > Lactuca virosa. The sequence continues at coordinate 153,528,715 of NC_136427.1, read as the reverse complement.
TAGTCTTCTTCCATCGTCTTCTGCCATGACATTAAAGGAACGAAATCGTCTTCTGCAATCGTCTTCTGCCATCGTCGACTCCGACAGGTCTTATTTTCTTCTTTTCTTCTTTTCTTCTTCTTCACGTCTTCTGCCATCGTCGACTGCTAATCTATCGATTTTGTTTTCAAATTTCGATTGATTCATCTTAATCTGAGTTTTTGATGTAAACAATGGGATATGATTGAAGTTTTAATTGGTTAATCGATTTCAGAAAATTGATTAAAAATTGGTTAGGTTTTGGAAACCAACGATATGATTGCAGTTTTAATGAAGAACATATGAAGATAATGATTATTGTAGAATCGATTTGTTTGATCTAAAAATCGATTTCAGAAAATTGTTTTGCTGAAATGGCTTTCTTCTAAACATATGATGCAATGGCTTTCTTCTCCAAGCATTTCTTGCTTGGTTTAAGATCAATTAGGTTGCTTGGTTTTACACTTGATGTAAGATCAATTAGGTTGCTTGGTTTTACCAAATTTTATGAATCTTATTATGAATCTGATCAGCATCTATTCAAATTGTGGAATACCAAATTTTAGTTAATAAGTTCTTTGTCAAGTACCAAAGCTAAAATTGATCAATATGTGGAGGCCAACTAGTTTATCCAGGCGTTTGAGTTCATGTTTTATGGTAATGATTCATATTGTTTTCTTCTACTTGTACACATATAGTGGGTTGTTCCAGGAGCTGTTGATGTCAACAAAGCTGCAAATCCTTCTGCAGAAAGAGGTGAAGATGATGAAGGTGTTGATGATCAAGTTGTGCAGGTGTTGATGATCAAGTTGTGAAGGTTGTTGATGATCAAATTGGTGTTAATCTAATGTATACTTATGTGTAGTTTTATGTTATCTTGGAAGTCTGTGAGATTATTTTTATGTTATCTTGGATGTTTGTGAGATTGGTTCCAGATTTATTGATTCTTTTTTACAGCAATATAGTTTTTATCAAGGGTTAAGTTAAGAAGTTAAAGATTTGGATTGTTACTAGTATTTTGAGCCCATATTTTAACTTAATTTTTGATGTTATATTTATTAATATTGTATTTAATGTTATATTTTTATGATTAATGTTATATTTATTAAATTTTTAATAATTTATTAATAACTAATGGTCCCCGATTAATCCCCGCCTAGCCGATTAATTTCTTGACCCCGGTCGACCGCCGAGCTACCGTCGAGCGATTTCTGCAACCTTGATATATATATATATATATATATATATATATATATATATATATATATATATATATATATATATATATATATATATATATATATATAACATGATTTGGACAAATATAAGTTTAAAGAGTTATAAAAACATTTAAAAGAGTTTAACGGTAGTCTAAAAAGAGTTTATGTGACTTTTAAAAGGGTTAACATGACTTTAAGTTAGTATGGAAGTATTTAGTAATCCTTTATTGTAAAAATAACAATTAAAAGCATAAGAAAATCTTTTATGTGATTGATATCACATGTAATTATTAACACAATTACCTTGTGTTCAACTTGTATTCCCCCTCCCCTCCCCCCCCCCCTAAAAAGCATTTAAAACCATTTAAAAGGTAGATTATAGGGGTATGGACTCACCTTATGTGGGTGATTCAATTGAAGATTCGATATAGGATGATTGGTATGCCAAGTGAAGTCCCGAGCACAAATAGATCCTATTTTGCATAAAATGATACATATAGGCATGATATTAGTGATAAAAACCACAAAGGTGTGAGGGAATCAACCTAGGATGAATGAACAACTCACCAAAGGAGGGTTGGAAGCAAGTTAGGAGGTTTAATGAGGATTCACGGCCCTAAGGTGTGATCTCGGCCCAAGAACACATGAAGTGTTCATGGCCCACTTGAAGGTTCCCGGCCCAATATGAAGGGTTCACGGCCCAATGATGAATGGTTCACGACCCTAAGCTTGAAGATCTTGAATTTCAAGATGAAAAGATGACGAATTAAGAGGGAGGGTAAAGGGCTTTCAAGTAACAACAAGAATAGGGGTGAGTTAATTACGTTTTTGGGGTGAAAGAAGACCCTTTTTGTGGATGATACTTGAGAGAGAACTCAAGTTCACGGCTGGAAGAAGAAGAAATGTAGGAAAAATGAAGCAATCTCATACTTATAGGGAAGAGATCACGGCCAAGAGAGAGTTCACGGCCCTAGGATGGGTTCACGGTCGTGAACCTAGTTTACAGCCGTGAACCACTTTTGAAGGTGTTCTTGGCTCGATTGCAACTCACTGATTTAAAGCTAACACTTCCTAACACTCAACCCTTGAGTGTGCTAGGCTTAGAAACTCTCAAACAGACCCTTAACACAGTAAAAAGTTAACAGAAACGAGTCTGACTTTTGATTGATTAGATTGACTTACAAGATAGAGATTTCGGGTTGTCACATCATCCCCCTGTTAGAGGGAATTTCGTCCAGAAATTAAGTCTAAAGGATACACTTGGACGAAGGGAACAGATTTGGATACTTACATTTCTGATTATCCTCACGGCCCCAAGTGAATTTGGGTCCTCGCTATGCACTTTAAGCGGACTCTCACTATCGGGATAGGAATCTGATTAGTCCTAACGACTTCGGTGTCTAGGATGTCTACGGATTCTTCCACGAAGTTTAGGTTCTCGCTTACTTCGATCTAATCGAGTGGGATAATAAAAGTCTCGTCGTACAAACACTTTTTAAGTTAAAGACGTGAAAGGTAAAGTGTATGCTATTGAAGTCTCGAGGTAGTCGGGGTCTATAAGCTACTGGATCAATTCTAGTAAGAATCTTGAATGGTTTTTATGAACCTTGGATTTACTATTCCACGCTTTCCGAAGCGTATCATGCCCTTCCGGGTGAGACCTTCGCATGGCGTGGTCAACAACCTAGAATTCCAAGGATTTTCTCTTATTGCTGGCGTAGCTTTTCTGATTGACTCTGGCAGCTTTACGTCGCTTCCTGATTCGTACTCTCTTCTTGGTAGTTTCTCGGATAAATCCCGAACCAGCGAAGGTGTCGTCTGGAAATTGAACCTCTAGCAAGTTGCGTGTCACCTACTTTAATCCAGTGCAGAGAGGATCTGCACTTGCGACCATAGAAGGTTTCGAATGGAGCAACTTTAAATGCTAGCATGGTAAAGGACTCGACTAGTTGGTAAATGGGTATCCCGTGCTTTTCCAACATCGATCACATATGCTATTAGCATAACTTTTAATGCTTGAATCTTTCTCTCATTTTGTCTGTTGGTTTAAGGATGGTAGGCTATGCATCATGACTAGCCTAGTTCCCAAAGATTTCTGAAGTGACTGACTGAACTGGAAGATGATTCTACTATCTCTAACGGAGATAACAAATATTGGAACACCGTGCAGTCTAACTAATCTCTCAGACACACGTTCTAGTTAACTTCTCTATTTTGCCTGTTTCTTTAAAATTGTAGGAAGTGCGCGGATTTGGCTAATATGTCGACAATCACCCAAAATGGCATCAAGTTCACATGTTGCCTTGGGTAACTTGATTATGAAGCCCATTGTAATCCGCTACCATTTCCACTCAGGTATCTCTGCTTGTTGTAGTAAGCCTGCGGGCTTTTGCTCTGAAGTTCATGATAAGACTCATACTTGGCTCATCCACCATCACCTCGTGTATACGAGTCATATATAACTTAGATTGACAAAATGTTCGGTTGGGTGGCTCTGCCCCAAGTCCACAACCAGACAAGGAACAGGAGATAGGGCGGAATCATACATCCTAAATCTTGTTGAGTCTAAATTATATACCACTCTTGCGTATACACTTAGCCGCGCTAAATTAACCTAATGAGTTATTAGTCTATATTCTTGAACTTGACCTACAGTACAAGTGATCTTCCTATGAGATCTATTGGGGATACCTCGGTGGTTACTGACTGCTGAGACTTCTTTGGTGCTTTTCGCTTCAAATTTTCTATCTACTGAGCAGGCTAGAAGGTGTGGTACCCCTCATATGGGTACTTCTGAAGTTTTGAAGTGAGAGATGATATAAGGGTTTGCGTTATGGATTGGGAGAATTTATCTGACAGCTGATTAAGGAAAAAGTTCTTTTACACAGCATAAGAATTTTGTATGGTAAGGACCAAGCCAAACCATGTCGGATGAGGATGTCAGAACTTCTCGACGAAATAGATATTAAGTCGTTCTGGAAGAAATGATTACTAGGATGGTGAACTATCCTATGTACATAAGTTTTCAGCGCTTCCAGTTTTATTCTGTTATTATTTCTGCGAACCCCTTTTTAGATTCGAAAATGGTGAGTACATGACAATACGAGGGTTCTGATAATTTGAAATTATGAACTTTCATGGAAAGATCCCTACTAGGTCTCTCTATCATCGCTTGGTGTACACAAGTCATGTATAATTAAGATTGGTAAGACAGTTGACTGAGCAACCCTGCCCTAAATCCACAACCAAACAAGGAACAGGAAATGAGGTGGGATCGCTCACTCTAAATCTACAAATCTTAATTATAAATGACTCGAATGTATACACTAAGCCATCATAGCTTACCTGCTAGGGTTCTCAGTTTTTATATGAGTGCTGCAATTTGGTTCGAACGAGAGTAATCATAATTATAAATAATTATTGGGGTTTGGAAGCGTACCAAAAAAATAGCAGGGTTCTTTAATGCTTCCCCATTCTCTGGGATCAAACTCCTCCTGTTCCCCCGTCGTTCTTCTTTGTTGGACAGTCCCTCATGTAATGTCCTATTTCACGACAAAGATTCCATATTGGACTGGTTCCAACATTGGTAGTTGAAGTGATGAACTCTACCGGAGTCCTACAGAAGCGGGAAATGTGCCCCTTTATGTTGCATCTATTGCAATGCAGCACTCGGGATGCTCCATGATGATAGTAGTTGCACTTGCTGTAGTGTGGGAGGTTTCCTAAGTACGGTGTGGTCGGTATTGGGATAACATGGCTGATGGCGGTATTGACCGCCCCAGTTTGTTTCCCTTCGGTAGGTCCTTGAGTTGAACAAATCCCTTTCTCGTTCCCGAACTTTCGTTTCAGGATATTAGGTTTGAGGTCCGGAGTGTCTTTACAAGTAGGCACTTGTTGCTGAAATTGGTTATCACCACGATCGGGATTGCCGATTACATTTCCACTAACATTTGCGTTGTTAGCGTTAAGGTGAGCCATGATAGTTGCTACGACTGTTGTGACTGCAGCATGAAACATAGACGAATCTATCCAAAGGATTGGTGTTTTGCCGGTAGGTTGGTTATGTTTCTTCGGAGGCATGATTCTGTTACACGATGAGAAAATGAGTTCGTGAGGAACGATGGTTCTCTCTAGATGTATTCCAATCATTTATATATAGATATATATATATATATATATATATATATATATATATATATATATATATATATATATATATATATATATATATACATATACATATAAATTTTTCGTTTTGTTATACTGATCTCAATGATTCGATCTACATCCCTATGATGCAGTCCTGGTAAAGAGTAGAAGTAAGTTTCTAGAATGGTAATAAGACGAGTGTCATCCGAACTAACTTATCTTTGGTTGGTGTATAACATGTTCCAACTTTCGAAAAGATTTGAAAGTGATTCATAATAGATTCTACATAAAATAGACTTATGAATTTGAGAAATAATCACTCTCAATTGAGATTTCATGATCTGATTTATTGTTATTAGCCGTGATAGGAAAAGACAATAAGCTCAATACCTAATGTGAGTAATGTAATCACTAACTCACTCGGTTGCATTAATTTACTAGTTTTTACTGTCACGAAAAGGCACTCAAACACTTCGCATGTAACACGCGAGGTTTTCCTCTGTTCTCCGTTCTATTATGGGCGGTAATGATTTGTTCTCTCCTGGTATCTATATGGTGTACTTCTCCTTCGTAGGTATATTTAATTCATGTGTTGTCTTACTTCCGATCTGACACTGATCCCCATTACTTCGTAACGGAGAGTTCGAATCCCGAAAGTTCATGCGAACTTCTCATCGGTGCCCTTATTAAGGTAAAAGCACTAAATGATTTCTATAGTTTCTTTACTCCTTATCTGATTCTTTCTCGGCATCCACCTAAAGAAATTCTACTGGATCCACGTTGACTCTTCTATTGATTGTTGGAGTGGCTATATCTATCTAAGTGGTTTATACGAGAATGGGAATGTCTAAAGAATCTATGAGATTAATAAAAATTAAATTTTTATGAAGATGATCCTTTTTGGTCTTTCTATAATCACGAAGTGTGTACAGATTATATATAATCCAGATCAAATAGACCTTCGAATAAGTGATTCTACTCTAAACCACAACCAAACAAGGAACAGGAAGTAGAGTGAAAATCACCTATTCTAAGTCTATAAAATATCAACTATATATAACCTTAAAGTATACACTTAGTAATTATAGACCTATCACAAAAGGTCTTTTTAACAATTCCCTAAGGTACCTAAAATACTTATAGTATTTTAATTATATGTTTGATTCTTGAACATCTAGACATATGAAGTTGATAAGTTTTCAGTTTTGTTGTTATAGTATCCTAAAATACTCATATAGTATTTTTAAACTTTATGTTTGGTTCTAGAATTCTTCTGGTACCTAGGTAAGTTTTAGACTTGTTGCAACACTACAATCACTCCCAAACACATATTGGTCATATCTCAAATTAATATAGTTGATCAGGCTATATTGATCCTAGATATGATTACATAATTGTCCAGGTTTAACTGTAATGTCCAACATCCAAATACTTTTGTTTTGTTCTTCTTGTGATACTCGTTCTAGTATATATATTATGCATGTACTTATACTTTTATAAAATATTGTTATATTTTAAAGTATAACTCTTGGTCAGAGTGTTTTTATCCCAATGTGTTTATAGTTGTATATCTTTTATGACTGATATACTGAGTTCACTATAAACAATGCTCTGATATCAATCTGTCACACCCCCAAACCAGAACGGCGGAAACGTTCGGGGGCGGAGGATGTCATATCAAGTATCACAACACATGAATTATAGTAATCAAAGTACAACAACCATTGCATTAATAATGTATAAGTTTTACATAAGTGTTTAAACATTACATATTCAAACATCAAAAGTAGATATAGTAAAAGACAAAAGACGCAGCATGGTACTAGGATGTCTTCTCAAAAGCTCTGGGAGTGTACCTGTCTACTGGATTCCTGAGAATACAAGTTATTTTGAAAGAGATGATCAACATTTAAGATGGTGAGTTCATAAGTATTTTTGTTATATAAAGTATATTCTAAGTTCTTGAAAAAGTTTCCCTGTTCCTCCAGAAAATCTTATATTTTCTGATGTGATAAAATGATAACCATAATAGTTCCTTCTGCAATCACTTATTTTATACTAGTTATATATAACCTAATATCGAACGGACAGTTAAATGTGTGAATCCGCCCTAAGTCCACAACCAAACAAGGAACAGGAAGTAAGGCGGAAGTCACATATTCCACTGCCTATCGGATATTATTTATATATAAATTTAATGTACAAACTAAGGAATTATAGAATTAACCACTAAAGGTCCTTTATGTTGTACTAGTTTTGAGAAAGTGACTGATTTGGTTCCAGAAAATCCTCTATTTTCCGCTTTACAATTGATAAGTAGTTTTAATCTCCTAAAATTGTTTTGTTTAAGTATTATTGTACTTATAATAAGGTTTAACATAATTTTAACTATCCATAAAATTATAAAAAGAATGCTTTCCGTTTTGTTGGTGAAACGTAGTTTTAATCCCATAAAACCGTTATGTTTAAGTAGTTTTAAATCCCATAAAACTGTTCTGTTAAGTAGTTTTAAATCCCATAAAACCGTTCTGTTAAGTAGTTTTAAATCTCATAAAACTGTTATGTTAAGTAGTTTTAAATCCCATAAAACCGCTATGTTTTGTTTGTGGAGAGTGATTCATACAGTGGTATTTCTTAAAAATAAACTACTGGAGAATAACTACCCTATTATTAAACTGGTTAATTAGGGTTAAAATGTGATAAAGTTGCAACCATACTAATAGACTAAAATGAACACGACGACCTTCCGGCTTCGAAACTGAATATGTGATATTTGTCACCACTTGGCCTGCCGGCTAAACTGTAGCTAACAGTCGGGATGTGGGATTGTCGGTCCCGTATAGATCTACACACACAATGCCCGCTCTCCCCCAGGAGACTCTGGTTACAAGAATGTAACATAGCAAGTATATTGATATGTCCTAAAGACGTACCATCACATTTTAGTTTGAGTAAAAATCGAATTATACCCTTTTCTTGAAAAAGTAGTTTAGACCTCGTATACTTATCTAGAAAATAGATTTCTTGTTTGTTTCATAAATTATACCTATTATAATTTATACGTTCTATCTGATTAGCATGATCTCTCATGAGTGTACCCCTTTGCTCAGCGTGATACAAAGGTAATGATACAGACTGAAGTAACCTTTTATATTCATATATGTGACAACCGTCAAATTTCGGTCAATTCAAAGTCAACAAGTCAAACCGGTCAACTCCAATAACCCTTGTATGCTAGGGTTTACGTTATGTAATCACTATACAATTCGCTATTTTAATGAGAAATCATCATTTGGAAAGTTCATGTGTTTGATTTTCCTTAGCCTTAACAAGTGCTAAACAACGAACCAAAGCGATAAAACACTATTGCACAATCATCGGGGTTGTGTGCGACACTAAAACACGGTTTAATGGGGTTTACGAACCTTGCGTTGTGAAGCCGGACACTCAAATTAATCACAAACGAAACCTCTCTAAATCGTTTTCACTCTATCTCTTTCTATTTGAAATCTCTCCCAAATCTCTCTCAAAAGTTACTTTAACTTTTTGTAATCATTTGGGTCATCTCGACCCTTAACCGGGTCAAAAATCGCTTGAAACGGGATAAAAACGAGTAAAATAGCTTTAAGGATCCGAAACCGAAGCTTCTGGACCGAAGCCTCGCATCCGAAGCCTCGCATCCGAAGCTTCGCATCCGAGGCCTCTGATCCGAAGCCTCGCATCCGAAGGTCCGAAGCCTCGCATGACTTGGTCCGAAGGTCCGAAGTCTCGCAGACAGCTCCTTTTTACCGGTTTTTCGACTACGACTTCGTTTTAACTCCGTTTTTCATTATTTTAACGTGGGATTTTCACTCAAAACTTTATTTTATAAACTAAGGCCCCAAAATATATAAATCTCCAGGGTTTTTATAAAATATATTAAAAGAATTGGTGATTGAACTAATTATTGAGGGAATATTTGCTTTTCCTTAATTTATGGCAAAAGCAAACCACTACCACCTCATTCTATGATTAGCCACTCTTTCCCACTACCCCTTGTCTCCTTGGTGGACCTTTACAGCCAATCTCCAGCTCTTCCCACGTTCTAAGAGCTGGAGGATTGATCCTCTCTCCTCATTCTCCATAAAACTCTTTCATTCTACACTTAGCAACCAAGAACACTCTCCAAAATTCTCTCATCTTTTCTCTTAACTTCAAGAACTTCAAGGCTTTCTCCAGGGATTTCTTTCTTCAATTAGTAAGTATCTTCATCATTCACATAATTATTAAACTCCTTTCTACTCAAATCATTGATATCTTACACAAGTTCCATCTTATTCGGTGTTAGATTCTCGAATCATCAAGACATCTTCTTAGTGTTCTTGAGTTGAACACTTCCTCTCTCTCACTTTCATCTACTGAAACCACATAAGGTGAGTTCATACCCATACATTTACATGTTTTTCTTAAGTTTTAAGGGGGGAATACAAGTAAAATCATCAAGAACACAATTAAACTTTTTCTAACAGATTGCATCAGAAAAGATGGACGTTAATCACGGACTGTTTTGGTCAACTTAAAAATTTTAGTTTTCAAAACTATTTCAGGTGCAAGTAGTTCAAACTCTTAGCTTTAAAATGACTACTTGCACATCTCCAGATGATTTTTCTATAAATTTTCTAAGAACGGTAACAGAAACTGTTTTTAACGAAAAATTGCTGTTAATTTCATTTCACCTTGTAACATGTTGAGCAAGGTGTATATCTTTATGTGATTATATGTTACTGCAATATATGACATTTTATCTTAATATTTAGACACACATCAGTTTACAAATGGATTTGGTCATAAAAAAATATAAAGAATAACAAGTGATTATAATGAAAGTACAATCGATACATTCAAACATTAAATAAACTATTTTGAATATAGTTGCATACATTACCACGTACTACCCTTGGTTGATAAACTATAATAGGTATAGTTTATGATACATTACATAACACATACATTTAAAAAGGGTACATTTATACAAAGGATATTTTCGTTAAGCAAGGTACGGCCATGCGGTACCAAGTTTTCATAACACGTAATTCCGTTAATGACTTTGTGAGACATTTACTTCAAATTACCATTAAGTCCTGTATTGTAACCAGAGTCTCCTTGAGGGAGAGCGTGATACTTGTGTATAGATCTATATTGGGTTTGACAAACCCACACCTAAACTGCATGCAACAGTTAGACCGATAGGTCTGGGGTGACAAATGTCATAACATTTCCGACGCCTGAAGAACGTCGTTTTAGGCAACCTTGGTCATAGTATGGTTATAATAAACTCACATAAAGTATTAACAAACATTGGAATTTACGGGGACTTCATTAAAATTTAACGAGTTTATGTCGATTTAAACTTGCATTGTTTTACTATAAATATGACAAATTACTTGTACATTTCGGTCTTTGGGTTTTAAGACTACATTTACACATTAAGGAAAATATTGGATTTTTCTAACACAAATACTACTTTTACAAACGAAAGGCTTTTAATAATTCCAAACAGAAGCTTATGAACTCACCAACCTTTGTGTTGACACTTTTTCAAACAACTTGTATTCTCAGGAAATCATTAAACAGGTAATCAAGTGCTTTTGAGGATGGGACGCTAAGGCGTCTACTATTTCATATTTTATCAACATATTGTGATTGATTCGTAAACATGTAATTCATACAATGATGTAAATTTTTTTAATTATATATATGTTGGTTGTGTTTGCTTGAATTACTATTACAATTGCTGTTATGATACTATACATGAAGTCCTCCACCCCCGGACGTTTCCGCCATCCTTGGTTTGGGGGTGTGACAGATTGGTATCAGAGCGCAGTTTATAGTGAATTAAGTATATCAAACCACATAAGATATACAAACTATAAACACAATTGGGACTAATAGTCTCTGATTTGTGCATTTTTCAAATAAATATACTTTTAGAAAATAAATGATTTTTTTTTAAAAGTATAAATACATGCATACATGCTCATATAGTGTCATAACTAGAAGAACATAAAATAAAAGAAGAGGAGTTGTACATTATGGGTATGCCTTGGTATATGTAAATCAAGTTTGGGAAGGATATAGCCTGATCAACTATATCTGTCCGGGAATTGACTTGCATATACCGGGGGATGGTCAGGATGGACAACAAATCTAACAAACCTAATAACAGACTACAAAGGATACTTTAAGAACTCAAAACTAAACATTTACAAATACTATAGGAGTGTTTTGTGTTACTATAATAAAAATATTTTATACTTTCATTTTACCTCATAACCCAATGTATTGGGTCAATAAAAAGTATAAAATCGTATGTATCGTAAACATACCGGAAAACAACGTAATAATATACTTTATGTATAAAAGATTTCTCTCCCTATAAATACACTTTTACTAAAAGTACATTGGTTTACGACTTATGACAGAACCATGCCGCCAAGGAGAAGACCAAGACCTTCCAGCAACACAGCAACACCTCCTCCGCCGCCGCCTCCACAGTTTGATCCCGCGATGTTCCAGGCTGCAGTAACAGCAGCCGTAGCGGCCGCAATGTCGCAGATAGGGACCAACGGAGCTGGTGGTTCGGGATCGGGAGCTACACACTCTAACCACGGAGACAGTACGTGGCGTGCAAAAGAGTGTTCATACAAAGACTTCACAAATGGCAAACCCGACAACTTCAATGGAAGCGGGGGAGTCATCGCTTTGATGCAATGGTTTGAAAAGACCGAAGTAGTCTTTCAGGTGTGCTCTTGCCCCGAAGCGAGCAAAGTTAAGTTCGCAGCCTTCACCTTCACCGGCCGGGCCCTTACTTGGTGGAACTGCCGGATTAAGTCACTTACTCTCGAAGTGGCTAGCTCCATAACCTGGGCAGAACTAAAAATGTTGATGATGAAGGAGTACTGCCCGAGAGGTGAAATTCAAAAGCTGGAACAAGAACTTTGGAACCTCAGGATGACGGGCTCTGACCTTGAAACCTACACCACCCGATTCAATGAATTGGCTCTCCTCTGCCCGACAATGGTTACTCCGGAGGAGAAAAAGGTGGAGCGATACCTTTGGGGACTGTCTCTCCACGTGCAAAGTAGTGTCCTGGCTTCAAGGCCAACTACTTTTGACAGTGCCAGGGAGCTGGCACAACAACTTGTTGACCACCGAGCCGGTCATAATACTACAACCACCACCACTGATAAGTCAAAAGGAGGAAACAACAAAAGGAAGTTCTGGAACGAAAAGAAGAGCCAACCAGCACAGGACCCCGCTAAGAAGCAACAAATTGTTGCTGTCCATGCTGCCACTAATGCTGCCACTACTGCTACCACTCCAGCACCACCGAAGCCATATGCGGGAAAACTACCTAAGTGCAACAAGTGCAACTTTCACCACAATGGTGCTTGTAGGGAGATGCACTGTAACAACTGCGACAGGAAGGGGCACACTGCTCGTTTCTGTAAAGCGCCGGCTCAACCAATCAACCAAGTCGCCAGTACGGGGGCAACCCGGACCTGCTACAACTGTGGAGACGCAGGTCACTTCAAAAGAGACTGCCCCAAAGCACAAGCCCCTAATGATGGTGGAGTAGGAAGAGTCCTGGCAATAGGAAATGGGGAAGCAGTCGAGGATCCCACGGTGGTTACCGGTACGTTTCTCCTCAATAACTCTTATGCATGCGTACTATTTGATAGTGGAGCGGAGAGGAGTTTCGTGAGCCACCAATATAAACATTTACTTGAACAAAATCCCCAATCACTAAAGGATACTTATGTAGTAGAAATGGCAAATGGGAAAGTAGAACGCACTAGCGATATATACTCAAAATGTACTCTCACTCTAGACAACCATACATTTAAAATTGACCTGATGCCAGTCACCATAAAAAGCTTCGACGTAATCATCGGGATAGATTGGTTAGTTCCTCACCGTGCCGACATTCTATGTTACGAAAGGGCCGTTCGCCTCAATCTACCAAATGACGAAACCCTTCTCATCTATGGTGACAAACCTAGTGCGAATTTATAAATCATCTCATGCATCAAAGCCCAAAAGTATCTCCGGAAGGAGTACCACGCCTTCTTAGCCCATGTAGTAGACAAGAAACAAGACGTGAAAGACATCAAAGACATCCCCGAAGTGTGTAACTTCCCGGATGTGTTCCCAGAGGATCTTCCTGGTGTACCACTCGCACGACAAGTCGATTTCAGAATTGACTTAATACCCGGAGCTACCCCTGTAGCCAGAGCTCCATACCGCCTCACACCATCAGAAATGCAAGAGTTGTCCAGTCAGTTGAACGAGCTTTTGAGCAAAGGGTTCATCAGACCAAGCTTCTCACCTTGGGGAGCACCAGTCCTTTTTGTAAAGAAGAAGGACGGATCCTTTCGCATGTGCATCGACTATCGGGAACTAAACAAGCTCACCATCAAGAACCGATATCCTCTACCCCGAATCGATGACCTTTTCGACCAACTCCAAGGAGCAAATTTCTTCTCAAAGATCGACCTAAGGTCAGGCTACCATCAGCTACGAGTTCAAGAAGAAGATATTCCCAAAACTGCATTCAGAACTCGCTATGGGCACTACGAGTTTGTGGTGATGTCCTTCGGTTTAACAAACGCACCTACGGTATTCATGGACCTAATGAATAGAGTGTGTCGACCCTACCTAGACAAGTTTGTAATCGTATTCATCGACGATATCTTGATCTACTCGCGAAGCGAAGAAGAGCATCGCCTACATCTACGCCAAGTGCTAGAGACACTAAGAGCGGAGAAGCTTTATGCTAAGTTCTCTAAGTGTGAATTCTGGATTAGAGAAGTGGATTTCCTTGGACATGTGGTAAGTGAGAAAGACATACATGTGGATCCCTCCAAGATCAAGGCAATCGAGAATTGGTCAGCACCCAAGACGCCAACCGAAATTCGACAGTTCCTTGGGCTTGCTGGCTACTACCGAAGATTTATACAAAACTTCTCCAAGATTGCGAAACCACTCACCACCTTGACGCAGAAAGGTGTGATATTCAAGTGGGAAAATAAACAAGAAACTGCTTTCCAAACGTTAAAACAAGCCCTATGCAGCGCACCGATCTTGTCTCTCCCAGAGGGAACCGAGGACTTCGTAGTGTACTGTGATGCTTCGAATCAAGGCCTCGGATGTGTGCTCATGCAGAGAGGGAAGGTTATCGCGTATGCATCAAGACAGCTTAAGACGCACGAGGTTAATTATACTACGCACGACCTGGAATTAGGAGCAGTGGTATTCGCTTTGAAGATCTGGAGACACTACCTCTACGGCACGAAATGCACTATCTTCACTGATCACAAAAGTCTTCAGCATATCCTCAATCAGAAAGAGCTCAACATGCGACAGAGGAGATGGGTGGAGTTGCTGAATGACTACGAGTGCGAAATTCGTTATCATCCGGGCAAGGCCAATGTAGTGGCCGATGCTCTAAGCAGGAAGGAGTACTCGGGCCGCCGAGTAAAATCCTTAACAATGACAATCCATCCCACCTGACCGTACAAATCAAGGAAGCTCAACTGGAAGCTTTGAACCCAGAAAAGGTGGCAGGAGAGACATTAAGGGGAATGGATAAAAACTTAGAAGTCAAGGATGATGGAGCACGTTATATCATGAACCGGATTTGGACACCGAAGTTCGGTGGACTCCGAGATGTCGTCATGAATGAAGCACACAAGACTCGATACTCCATCCATCCCGGGTCGGATAAGATGTATCTGGACCTCAAGAAATTATACTGGTGGCCGAACATGAAAGCTGAGATTGCTACCTATGTGAGCAAGTGCCTGACTTGCGCTAAGGTCAAAACCGAATACCAGAAACCATCCGGGCTATTACAACAGCCGGATATACCTGAGTGGAAGTGGGAACGAATAACCATGGACTTCATAACCAAGCTGCCTAAGACATCGGGCGGGCTTGACACAATATGGGTAATTGTAGACAGATTGACCAAATCAGCACACTTCCTACCAATGAAAGAAACCGACAAGATGGAGAAGCTGACTAGAACGTACATCAGAGAGATTGTACGACTCCATGGTGTGCCGATATCCATTATCTCCGATAGAGATAGTAGATTTACCTCACGTTTTTGGCAGTCTCTACAAAAATCATTGGGAACTAGGCTTGACATGAGTACGGCCTACCACCCACAAACCGACGGACAGAGCGAGCGAACCATTCAAACGTTGGAAGACATGTTAAGAGCTTGTGTGATAGACTTCGGTAAAGCATGGGATACCCATCTACCGCTTATCGAATTCTCCTACAATAACAGCTATCATACTAGCATCAAAGTCGCTCCATTCGAAGCTCTTTACGGTCGCAAATGCAGATCACCCCTGTGTTGGGCTGAGGTGGGGGATACACAGCTAGCTAGAGGGCAAGTCTCTAATAGCACCCTCACTGGCCCTGAAATCATAAGGGAAACCACAGAAAAGATCGTTCAAATTCGAGAGAGACTGAAAGCGTCTCGCGATCGGCAAAAGAGTTACGCAGACAAACGACGCAAACCCTTGGAATTTCAGGTGGGTGATAGAGTACTACTAAAAGTTTCCCCTTGGAAAGGAATGATACGATTCGGCAAACGCGGGAAACTAAATCCAAGGTACATCGGGCCATTCGAAATCCTTGCTAGGATTGGGCCAGTAGCATACAAACTTCGATTACCTCAGGAACTCGACAAAGTACATCCCACATTTCACGTGTCGAACCTAAAGAAGTGTTTGTCTGATGAGACACTCGTAATACCACTCGACGAAATCAAAGTTAACGAAAATCTCCACTTCATGGAGGAACCAGTCGAAATCATGGATCGGGAAATCAAACGAACGAAACAAAGTCGTATTCCCATCGTGAAGGTACGTTGGAACGCTAAACGAGGACCCGAATTCACCTGGGAACGCGAGGATCAGATGAAACAAAAGTATCCACATCTCTTCCCAAACTCTTGAAATCCCAGTCAAAATGAAAATTTCGGGACGAAATTCCTTCTAACGGGGGGATGATGTGACAACCGTCAAATTTCGGTCAATTCAAAGTCAACAAGTCAAACCGGTCAACTCCAATAACCCTTGTATGCTAGGGTTTACGTTATGTAATCACTATACAATTCGCTATTTTAATGAGAAATCATCATTTGGAAAGTTCATGTGTTTGATTTTCCTTAGCCTTAACAAGTGCTAAACAACGAACCAAAGCGATAAAACACTATTGCACAATCATCGGGGTTGTGTGCGACACTAAAACACGGTTTAATGGGGTTTACGAACCTTGCGTTGTGAAGCCGGACACTCAAATTAATCACAAACGAAACCTCTCTAAATCGTTTTCACTCTATCTCTTTCTATTTGAAATCTCTCCCAAATCTCTCCCAAATCTCTCCCAAATCTCTCTCAAAAGTTACTTTAACTTTTTGTAATCATTTGGGTCATCTCGACCCTTAACCGGGTCAAAAATCGCTTGAAACGGGGTAAAACCGAGTAAAATAGCTTTAAGGATCCGAAACCGAAGCTTCTGGACCGAAGCCTCGCATCCGAAGCCTCGCATCCGAGGCCTCTGATCCGAAGCCTCGCATCCGAAGGTCCGAAGCCTCGCATGACTTGGTCCGAAGGTCCGAAGTCTCGCAGACAGCTCCTTTTTACCGGTTTTTCGACTACGACTTCGTTTTAACTCCGTTTTTCATTATTTTAACGTGGGATTTTCACCCAAAACTTTATTTTATAAACTAAGGCCCCAAAATATATAAATCTCCAGGGTTTTTATAAAATATATTAAAAGAATTGGTGATTGAACTAATTATTGAGGGAATATTTGCTTTTCCTTAATTTATGGCAAAAGCAAACCACTACCACCTCACTCTATGATTAGCCACTCTTTCCCACTACCCCTTGTCTCCTTAGTGGACCTTTACAGCCAATCTCCAGCTCTTCCCACGTTCTAAGAGCTGGAGGATTGATCCTCTCTCCTCATTCTCCATAAAACTCTTTCATTCTACACTTAGCAACCAAGAACACTCTCCAAAATTCTCTCATCTTTTCTCTTAACTTCAATAACTTCAAGGCTTTCTCCAGGTATTTCTTTCTTCAATTAGTAAGTATCTTCATCATTCACATAATTATTAAACTCCATTCTACTCAAATCATTGATATCTTACACAAGTTCCATCTTATTCGGTGTTAGATTCTCGAATCATCAAGACATCTTCTTAGTGTTCTTGAGTTGAACACTTCCTCTCTCTCACTTTCATCTACTGAAACCACATAAGGTGAGTTCATACCCATACATTTACATGTTTTTCTTAAGTTTTAAGGGGGGAATACAAGTAAAATCATCAAGAACACAATTAAACTTTTTCTAACAGATTGCATCAGAAAAGATGGACGTTAATCACGGACTGTTTTGGTCAACTTAAAAATTTTAGTTTTCAAAACTGTTTCAGGTGCAAGTAGTTCAAACTCTTAGCTTTAAAATGACTACTTGCACATCTCCAGATGATTTTTCTATAAATTTTCTAAGAACGGTAACAGAAACTGTTTTTAACGAAAAATTGCTGTTAATTTCATTTCACCTTGTAACATGTTGAGCAAGGTGTATATCTTTATGTGATTATATGTTACTGCAATATATGATATTTTATCTTAATATTTAGACACACATCAGTTTACAAATGGATTTGGTCATAAAAAAATATAAAGAATAACAAGTGATTATAATCAAAGTACAATCGATACATTCAAACATTAAATAAACTATTTTGAATATAGTTGCATACATTACCACGTACTACCCTTGGTTGATAAACTATAATAGGTATAGTTTATGATACATTACATAACACATACATTTAAAAAGGGTACATTTATACAAAGGATCTTTTTGTTAAGCAAGGTACGGCCATACGGTACCAAGTTTTCATAACACGTAATTCCGTTAATGACTTTGTGAGACATTTACTTCAAATTACCATTAAGTCCTGTATTGTAACCAGAGTCTCCTTGAGGGAGAGCGTGATACTTGTGTATAGATCTATATTGGGTTTGACAAACCCACACCTAAACTGCATGCAACAGTTAGACCGATAGGTCTGGGGTGACAAATGTCATAACATTTCCGACGCCTGAAGAACGTCGTTTTAGGCAACCTTGGTCATAGTATGGTTATAATAAACTCACATAAAGTATTAACAAACATTGGAATTTACGGGGACTTCATTAAAATTTAACGAGTTTATGTCGATTTAAACTTGCATTGTTTTACTATAAATATGACAAATTACTTGTACATTTCGGTCTTTGGGTTTTAAGACTACATTTACACATTAAGGAAAATATTGGATTTTTCTAACACAAATACTACTTTTACAAACGAAAGGCTTTTAATACTTCCAAACAGAAGCTTATGAACTCACCAACCTTTGTGTTGACACTTTTTCAAACAACTTGTATTCTCAGGAAATCATTAAACAGGTAATCAAGTGCTTTTGAGGATGGGACGCTAAGGCGTCTACTATTTCATATTTTATCAACATATTGTGATTGATTCGTAAACATGTAATTCATACAATGATGTAAATTTTTTCAATTATATATATGTTGGTTGTGTTTGCTTGAATTACTATTACAATTGCTGTTATGATACTATACATGAAGTCCTCCACCCCCGGACGTTTCCGCCATCCTTGGTTTGGGGGTGTGACAATATATGTAAAATATATATAATTAAGAAGGAAACGACCTTTGAACAAATAACACCACCTTATGCCCACATCCAAACAAGGAAAAGGAAATAAGGCAATTCATTAGTCCTAAGCCCTTTAAGTCTTATATATATATATATATATATATATATATATATATATATATATAAACATAATTTTGACAAATATAAGTTTAAAGAGTTATAAAAACATTTAAAAGAGTTTAACGGTATTCTAAAAAGAGTTTATGGGATTTTTAAAAGAGTTAACATGACTTTAAGTTATTATGAAAGTATTTAGTAATTCTTTATTGTAAAAATAACAATTAAAAGCATAAGAAAATATTTTATGTGATTGATATCACATGTAATTATTAACACAATTACCTTGTGTTCAACTTGTATTCCCCCCCCCCCCCCTAAAAAGCATTTAAAACCATTTAAAAGGTAGATTATAGGGGTATGGACTCACCTTATGCGGGTGATTTAATTGAAGATTCGATATAGGATAATTGGTATGCCAAGTGAAGTCTCGAGCACAAATAGATCCTATTTTGCATATAATGATACATATAGGCATGATATTAGTGATTATAACCACAAAGGTGTGAGGGAATCAACCTAGGATGGAAGAACAACTCACCAAAGGAGGGTTGGAAGCAAGTTAGGAGGTTTAATGAGGGTTCACAACCCTAAGGTGTGATCACGGCCCAAGAACACATGAAGTGTTGACGGCCCACTTGAAGGTTCACGGCCCAATATGAAGGGTTCACGGCCCAATGATGAATGGTTCACGAACCTAAGCTTGAAGATATTGAATTTCAAGACGAAAAGATGATAAATTAAGATTAAAGGTAAAGGGCTTTCAAGTAACAACAAGAAATGGGGTGAGTTACTTACGTTTTTGGGGTGAAAGAATACCCTTTTTGTTGATGATACTTGAGAGAGAACTCAAGTTCACGGCTAGAAGAAGAAGAAATGAAGGAAAAATGAAGAAATCCCATACTTATAGGGAAGAGATCACGACCAAGAGAGAGTTCACGAACCTAGTTTGCAGCCGTGTACCACTTTTGAAGGTGTTCCTGGCTCGATTACAACTCACTGATCTCAAGCTAACACTTCCTAACACTCAACCCTTGCGTGTACTAGGCTTAGAAACTCTCAAATAGACCCTTAACACAGTAAAAAGGTAACAGAAACGAGTATGACTTTTGATTGATTAGATTGACTTACAAGATAGAGATTTCGGGTTGTCACATCAACATTTAGGCTCAAAAATGAGTGCGCAAAAAGTCGCGTCACTTTGAGAGTAGGTTAGCATATTTAGACTCTTTAAGCCACCACGATTCCAAAAATATAAATTTCGCAAGAATCCGACTCAGTAGGGGTGAGATATGACACTTATAGTAAATAAATATCTACCATACTTAAAAAGTTACAACGACGAAAACTACAAAGAGAATGGTTAACTTTTGGAAAAAGTCACCAACTAGGCAATCATAGTACTACTTAAAGTAGGAATTATGAGACGAAGAACACCTAAAACAGAAGTTGTATGAGAGAGTTATGATTTTTATAAAATCATAACGGTAATAAGAACTAGTCGAGGAAGACGAGACCTACAGAGACATATAAGAGTCATTTAAAATGGAGTTCGTATGCGAGAGTTACAAAATTTCAAAGTTTCTTTTACCGTCACGTGCGCTCACGCACAATGCGTCGCGTGCATTTTAACAGTTCATCTGCCTAGATACAGAATGACATGGCACAAGGAGATGATGACACGTGGCAGCCCTCCCCCCCTATGGCTCACATGCAAAAGTGCGACACACACTCCAAAACTTGCTATAAGTAACAAGATTCGGCATATCACTTTCCTCACCCCTCATACAGACCGTGTGACACTGCCCCGAGCGCCTCTCGAAGTGCTGACTTTTGGTTCTACTCTACAACAATGCTATAACTCATAGGTGTGTTCACGAGCCCATTTCCAAACATTTTTGTGGGGTGGATACATGTTAAAATGCAACTATACATATTTATTACTTATTTTAGTTAAATAAATATGCTCGTAACATTAGGATAATATTATACCTGGTAGATATTCTGCCCAAACTTTTAGTTAATATTATGCCTAGTGTTTATACATAATCACAATTATAGATAAGATCATACCTAGTTGTCACGCAGGCCAGTTGCCAGGAAATGCTAATACTCTAGTCGTTATTCTGCCCAAACTTTTAGTTAATATTATGCCTAGTGTTTATACATAATCACAATTATAGATAAGATCATACCTAGTTGTCACGCAGGCCAGTTGCCAGGAAATGCTAATACTCTAGTCGTTATTATATCCACCCTTTGGATAACCTTAGTACCTAGTGTTACTCTGCCCAAATACTCGACTATGTAAAACATACTCTATATATATATATATATATATATCATATAAATAATATATATAATAAGTAAAAACGTATAAATACAACAAGATTAACAACATGACCGACCAAGGGAGGCCCCCAGAACAAGAGTTAGATGAGACATGATTCATCAACACATTGCAATATTTTCATCTAGCTCCCGAGCTATAGTCGTTAAATCTTAAGTGAGCAGGAGAGATATGTATAGATCTATACAGGATTGAGACTCCCACCTGTGGTTGCTACTACAACATGATGGCAAGTCGAAGCAGGCATAACTTTTTAAACACATTTGTGACGTCCGATGAAGTGTCATGGTTTTTGGCATCAACAGTCATAGCTGGATTATAGGAACTCATCGTAACTTTCTTAAACTAAAACTAACTATCGTAGACTAGTACTAGTAACCAAGCTAAGAAAGTAGTGATAGTACACACAAACACGAGGAAGTGAGTTTAGGATAAACAAGACCATTAAAATACCCACACAACGTTTTATAACAATAAAACCTATGGACTCACCAACATTATGTTGACCTGTCAAAACCACATGTATTCTCAGGAGAATGAACCCGACTGGAGGAGGAGATAACCCCGGTGATGCAACCCATAGTCTATGTGCTTTACTTTTGTACTTTGCTTTTGTGACTTACCTGTACCTCGAATTGCTATGTAACATATTCTATTTAATGAATAAATAGCCATGTTGTTTAATATATCAGTGTATTACTCTATATATGTATTTGGCCTGAAATCCAACATCCTAACGTCGCACAGCCTGACGTTTCCGCCGCCGGCCATGGGCGTGACAGATTGGTATCGAAGCTATAGATTATAGCGAACTAGTAATTCCTTAGGAAATACAACTATAATCTAGGACTACACTCTAGTTAGGTTTAACCCTTTAAGACTAATAACAAGTATTAATATTAATTACCCTACTTGATGACTATGTACATGAGAGATGACTAGTTTGAACTATCGCTTGGGTTGTTGGATTTTAGAACGACTATATGCTAAAATGGTCCTACCCTTCAGTACTTCTCATCTGGCCAATCCTCACTTGATAGTCTTGGAGTACAAAGCACTAAAAATAAATAAAATATACACAACCCAAGATTAAAAGATATAGAGGGATATAGATACGCTCATATAAGTATATCTACTACCCACCAACACAAACCCAATAAGTCGCAATTCAAGATTTTAGGTCGAAAACCATGTTTAGAGTTGGCATAGTACATCAACCATACTACAACTAGACCTAGAATGCGCAACTAAGTTTTATTATGGTCCGACCGATGCACACCCGAACTCGGATATGGTGGTTAGCAATATAAACGCTTGAGGACTTTTGGATTGGATGCATAGACAATGATTTTACATTCAGAAGCTTCTTTTAGAGACTTCTACATCTGAGGATTTCTGGCTGAACAAAGTCTACACTCGAGGACTTTCTGTCTTAGGAACCACTATTTGTGACTTATGACATAGTAATGAGACTCAGGAGTTACGGGTACTATCTATTACATACTTATAATTTGGTATTATATAATATTTAATTGGTCTTCATATCTCTTATAAAAATCTTTCATGTTTGATGTCTTATGCAGGTTTCCCCGAGAGGATGACAGGCGCAGGATCGTGGAGTGCAACTTCCTTGTCAGAGAAGGAGCATACAATACTTGGTTCTTCAGACCCCATCGACACCCCGGTGATGATCATCACTTATGGGGAGGTGCCTACATATGAATCTGATGATACTGATCCTGATTATATTCCAGCTGGGCACCCATCCAAGCTAGCCCATTCACCAGACTACACACCGGTTGGACTTCAGCATATCAGCTCCGAGTATGAGCCAAACGAGTACAGATTCACGTGTTTCTTTTTCTGATGATTGGATTGATGATGGAAGAGGAAGCCAAAAGAGGTGGATTTGATGATCGAGGTGGAGGTTGAGGATTATCACCTGGCGATTTTGGGGGAGAGTATTCAATAATCAAATTATCATCATCATCATCACCCAAAGTCATAAAGCGTTTAATATCAGCCACATCGTTTTCTACTTTGGTCACTCTTTCTCCTAGAGATTGAGTTATTTGAACCAACAGAGAGAGTTGAAAGAGCACAGTAGTTTGAAAGTTGGAATTGGATTCCCCCTGATACGTAGAGTAGTCTGAAGGGGAGTTGGAATTGGAGGAATAATTGCAGCTAGAGGGGAAGGAGACACTGAGCTTGGAAAATTCACATCTTAAATCAGTGGATTAGTAGTTTCCTTTAAGGTGGGGTTGATCCACGTTGTACAATATCATCTGCAGATGAGGTGGATGAAGAAGTAGAGGAGAATCGAATGTGCTTGTTCAATCTTGGAGGAGAATTCATTCCCTGAACAGAGGTTTCTCCCTTATCAGTGGTAAGTTTATATTCTTCATCTTCATCGTCTTCTTCATCATCAGCATATTTAGCATCATCAACGCCTTCCTTGTTATCTTCATTATCATTCTCATCATCCTCTTCTTTAGAGTGAGATGATTTAACAATGTAGGGATTTGCAACCTAATTTTCCTTTCTCTGGTTAATATGCTTATCTCCATCAAAAGGAGCAGCGTTAATGAGCTTTGAGGAGATGGCAGGAATTGGAATGATGATCCCATGATTTATGTTTTAACCTTATTCATCACGAGCCAAAATCAGTCCAAGCCAACGAGGATAAGGAACATATGCTAGCTTCTTGTTCCCAGTGATTCATTCAATCAATTGATCAAGAAAGAGTTAAGAAAAATCCAATCTTTTGTTGCACGCCATGGAATACAGAATTCTTTGCTCAAACAGGTTCAACTGATCTAAAATCCCAGTTTTGTGTCCAAGGTATTTACTAATCACCCCTCATAAGTACTTCCACACTACACCATAACAATGACGGAGAGTGTATTTGGATGGATCACGAGTGATGCCCTGAAGGGAAATGTTATACCCTAATGTTTCACGAATGGACTTACATCTTTCTTCAGAAGGAATTTTAGAATAGTTTTCTAATCGAGGAAGACGAAGAGTAGTTCGAAAAGATTTTGCATCGGTAGTAACCCTAGATTGAGCGTCTCTAATGGTTCTGGTAATGATTTTAACACTAGAATCAACAGAGCAGGAATAATAGAAGTCACGTACTTGCTTAGGGTAGAATGGATCTGGGAAGTCACAGAAGACATATCGCAGAGGACAACTTTTGGCGTAGTTGACGAAGTCTTCAATTCTTGAGTTCATGAATTGTTTTGGGATAACATCAGAGAATGCCACATTGTTTGCTTGAATGACAATGAGAGAATTAGGGGCATGAGGGCCTTTGACGACATTAGCGTTAGGAGTAAACTCGTTCAAAACCTTTCACATGATGAGAGTTTGAGAAAGATGATGGCTGAGAGAGCCTTTTTGGAGAGAGAAAATTATCTTCTTGAACATTGCATAACTTTAGCCTGAATGTTTCAGATGCTAACTATTACTCAGGACTCCAACGAAAAGTGACTCCTTTCTTCGTTAAACGGGCCATGGGCACCTCAATTTTTGAAAAGTCTTGAATGAATCTTCTATAATATCCGGCTAATCCCAGAAAGCTTCAAATTTCTGAGGGAGTAGTCGGGACCGGCCATCGCATTACTACCTCTATCTTAGCTAGATCTACTAAAATACCATCCTGGTCGACAAGATGTCCAATGAATTGAACCTCTCGTAACCAAAACTGGCATTTGGAGAACCTTGCATATAGTTTCTCCTTCCTTAAGACTTCGAGTACCTCTTAGGTGCTCATTATGTTGTTCTTAGCTCTTTGAAAAGACGAAGATTTCGTCGATGAACACGATTACCGATCGATCAAACATAGGTCTACATACCCGGTTCATTAATTTCATGAATGCGTAGGGTGCATTCGTGATCCCGAAAGGCATCATTACTGTCACACCTACAGCCGACGACAGAATCGTCGAGTGAGTGACGTAAATTGAATATTACAAACATAGCATATATTAAACATTAAACAACCACTTAGAGTTTTACGCCACATACGACGTGTCACACCCCCGAACCAAACGGTGGAAACGTCTGGCGGCTTGTGCGTGACTTCATCTTGAAAGATCATTACAGTGAATATAAATGAAACATAACATCATCATCACCATGCATAATATAATACAACTGCCATTGTTTACATCAAGTACAATCTTTTAAATTACATGAACAAAACATTCAATGTATGATGTTTAACAGTACACAAAACAAAATCTCATATTCTTGTTGATTCTTCCGCTTAACGAGTTCTTGAGAATACAAGTTATTTTGAAAACGTCAACATATATAATTTTGGTGAGTTCATAAGCATGTTTGATTGAAAAGTTTTGTATGGTTCGTAAAACACCAGAAAATCCGATATTTTGTGTAAAGTAGTTTGAAGGTAATGTGTCAAAATCAAGTATTAATGCATGTGTGTTTGCTGCTTTTGGAATATATAAATAACAACAATGTAATCCAGATAAAAACCCTGTATTTTCTGATGTAAGTAGAAGGTAATGTATAAATGTATTTCTCCCAGAAAATCAGATATTTTCTGCTTATAAAAGTATCGTAATCATAAAATTTCCAAGACCGAGTATCGATGTATGTATGTTTTTAGTATCGTCTAGATTTTAATAAATATACCGAAATCTTTGATGAAGTTAGTCTCTAAGTGAGTCGTTACAACCATGCTTAATAATGACTAGTTCGCCTGTCTTGGCGTTTTCAGGCGCCGGTTTTGATGTAGGTAAGGTTTGTCGCTATAGACTGGCCTAGTCTAGCTGTAGCGAACAACTAAGGCGTGGGGGTCACCCCATATAGATCTATACACAAACTCCCGCTCTCCCTCCAGGAAACTCTGGTTATAACTATAGGCTACAATTGTACACTCAAAGGTGCCAACCGACAAGTCTCACTAGATCCTCAACTTTTCACGATTGTTATGTCTTTCACCATGTTTAATGTTTACGTGTATGTTGTAAGTTTTCAAATCCAAAGATATGTATATGAATGTATGAAGTTCAATAATTATGTAGAGGTACAGTTAAGATCCACTAAGCATGTGATTTTTAGTCCAAGCTCAATTAGCATGTAAATGGACCACTAAGGCCCAATTAACATGTAAAAGAGTAATTTAGGCCCAATAGGCATGTAAATGGACCACTAAGGCCCAATAAACATGTGATCCATAGTTCAGGCCCAAATTAACATGTAAATGGGCCGCAAGACCCAATAAACACTTCATGGAAAATATTAGGCCCAATATACACTTAAATGGGCCCTTAAGGCCCATTGTCCATGTAACGAGAGTATTAGGCCCAATAAAAATTGTTATCAACGTATTTCGTCCATTCGTTGTTTCTTTTAGCTCGAGGTTTACCAAGACAATAAAAATATATGATTTTTGTAATAGGGACACTTTTGGCCCACTAGACCGAAAATATACATTTTAGTCACATTTTTGGAAAATATGACACTTTAGACCCCTTAAGACTGAAAGTCTTCAATTTATGGGCTTAATTCAAATATATTGACCATTTGTGGTCCATTTTGGTTAAAATTTTACTTTCGGCCCAAAATTCATAAATATTTACAATTTCGGCCCAACTAAATATAATTTAACATTTCTGACCCAAATACATCTAAATGAATATTTTTGGCCCAAATATGTAAATTTTGCTTCTTTCGACCCATTTCTACAAAAATTACATTTTCAGCCCATTTTTCATAAAAATGTCAATTTCGGCCAAATTTTATAAAAATAATATTTTTGGTCCAATTTCTACTAGAGTGTCATCTTCAGCCCCTAATTCCACATATTTACATTTTTAGCTCAAATTTGTATCAAATGACAATTTTATCCATAAATATCAAGGTCTTTACATTTTAGGCCCAAGGAATCCGTAATGGCCCATATTATGGCCCATTATGCGAAAATTTTACTTTTAGCCCCCTTTAAAGTCATAAATATCATAAAGACCCATTTTTAAAAAGAAAATGACTCTTGTGACCCTTATAAAAACCGTAAGTGCTAAAAGTTATCCCGACCTTTTGTTTACTTGTCAAAAATGATCCTTATACAAGATTTTTGTTTTCTTTTTCACATCTTAAGCATGTATAAAACCTTTATCTTTGTAGTATGTTGACTAGTATGTTTTAGTTTATGATTCACACCCACTTTTGTTAGAGATTTCGAGATATGTCAAGCTTTTCCACATTTTCACAAGAATAACCAAGAAAATCACACATAACATGCATAAATACATAGATCTACACATAAATACTTGTATTCTCCCCCAAAAATATGTAAAAATCGAAAACAAGGGGGTATGAACTCACATTTGCTTGTTGTTCTCGGTTTTTGGTGAATATGTGAAGATATTTTGGTCCTAGAAGCTTCTTGAACAACTTTAGAACTTAGATGGCTTTAAGATGCATGATTCACGAAATGGTATGAGTTAGGAGGAGATTTTTGAAGAATCAAGAAGCTAAACCATGGATCTAAGCAAAAACTTACCAAGGATGATGATATTGGTGAAGGATCCTCTTGAAGCACCTCACAAATCTCGAAATTTTGATGGAAGAAAAAAGTGTTCTTGAGAGATTTAAGAGTGTTTGAAAAATTGAAGATGTGTGTGTGTATACTTGCTCTCGGCCAAGAATAAGAGAGGAGAGAAAAAGAATGATTTTTGCATGGAGGGTAATAGCTTGTATGGATGTGTGTGAGTTTATAGATATATGGTGTGTAATTGTGAGTTGTCATCTTCTCCTTAATCCTCCCTTAATCCTCCCTTAATCTTCTTTTTTTCTTTTTTTAACACGCACACACACACACACACACACATATATATATATATATATATATATATATATATATATATATATATATATATATATATATATATATATATATATATATATATATATATATATATATATATATATATATATATATATATATATATATATATATATATATATATATATATATATATATATATATATATATATATTGAGCCGAGATTTGGGCCAAGGAAATAAGAGTGAGATAGTTTGGGCCCATTCTAGGCTTAGTTCGAATTTCATAGGCCTAATAATATTTTTCGGCCCATTGGGCCCTTAGGATTGTTCACGTCCTAATATGGTATAAGGGAATGGGTTTATGGCCCATTAGGGCTAACTAATTCATCTATGGCCCAATAAGGCCCATTAGGGTTAGAATGAATCATTTTAGACCCAAATGGTCCAAAATATTATAGATTTATGAGTTGGGTCCATTTAGAGCCCATTTAAGAAAATCCTAGTCCATAAAGAACTTGAACCGAGATTTTGGGGTTTTCAACTCCCAATTGACTTTCCAAAATGTTTTGTATAGAGTTTTGAACTACAATTGTGGATCTTGACTAAATTTGTTGTCATAGAATGAACATAGTGCATATCATCAAGTTAGGTTTACAAGGATGATGATAGTTAATGTTTACATGATCATAGAATTTCCTGGCAAAAATGCTAGTTGTGACATCATCCCCCCGTTAGAGGGAATTTCGTCCCGAAATTCTTTCGAAAGATAGGATTATGAATGAGAGAATAAGTGAGGGTACTTCTGCTTGATATGGTCTTCACGTTCCCATGTGAATTCTGGTCCATGCATAGCGTTCCATCGAACCTTCACAATCGGAATACGACTCTGCTTCGTACGATTCACTTCCCTATCCATTATTTCGATTGGTCCTTCGACGAACCGAAGATTCTCGTATTTATCTATCTCTTCCAAAGGTATGACAAGAGTTTCATCTGATAGGCACTTTTTCAGGTTCGAGACATGGAACACGGGGTGTACGTTGCTGAGCTCGGCAGGTAGCTGCAACTGATAAGCCACTGGACCAATCCGGGAAAGTATCTCGAATGGTCCAATGTATCGCGGGTTCAGTTTTCCTCGTTTCCCGAAACAGATCATCCCTTTCCAGGGAGAGACCTTCAACAGTACCCGATCTCCGACTTGAAACTCCAGAGGCTTTCGCCTTTTTTCAGCATAACTCTTCTGTCGGTCTCGTAATGCTTGAAGTCGGGCTTTAATTTGGACTATCTTTTCGGTAGTTTCACAAATAATCTCGGGCCCTGTAAAAGTATTGTTCGGTGTTTTCCCTTTTGCTAGCTGAGAGTCACCAACCTCTGCCCAACATTGATGTGAATTAAGAACATTGGTTTGTATGGTGATTTCGGTGTTTAAGAGATGCATTCAATTATGTATGGTGTTTCAAAAAGGGATCTAGATCTAAATCTATATAAATAACACACACTTACACACTCAATTTTACGTCTCTCAAGCACACCTCTACATGTGGAATAAACCCACCTTATATAGAGGTGTTTACATATCTCTCTCACTCACTATCTCATAATTCATAAGGCTCAAGTACCACACGCAAGCGGATCTACAAAAGTCAACCTATTTACAAAGTCATACATGGATAACTTTGTACCCCAAAATTCTCCCCCTTAAAGTTAGGAATGGATGACCCACTTTAAATCTTCCAGAATCGAGCAACTATGCGATCCGAGCCTCAAGCGTGACACATGTAGAGATGATCTTCAAATCTTCAATTCTTCCATGATTCTTTAATTTGGGTTCTAGGATGTGAGACCATACGAACCGAGCATCAATGATTGATCAAGAGCTTCTCAAACTCTAAATAATCACCCAAAAGAGCATAAAAACACACCCCGAAAATATTCAATAAATCCAAACCCATCTCGAACCGAAATCACTTCCGAATCTCCAATCGCATCATTTCATAAACTTCAAAAATTCAAGGCCACTTCGGTCTTCAAGTTCGCGTAATATGAAAATTTCAACTTCGAATTTCCATATAAATTTCTCCCCCTTTTTATAATCGAAATTTGATTATAAAACCATCATGGAAAGAGAATGTGCTCTATTCGGAATTTTTCGTGTCAAAACTCCCCCTTAACATGTGGCATAAACTTTGTGCTTCAATCCGGAAAATCCAAAAAATCTTCAATTTTTAGCTTCATTATGGACCACCTTTGACAAAATTTCTAAAAAATTGGTAGAAATTGTCAATTTCAAAATTCTGCAGTGACCCGGTGCGCCCAAAACAGCCAAAAATGCGAAACTCTCCCCTATTTGCGAAACTGGGTAGAAAACGTCAATTCGCATAAACTGCAGGGGCCTGAAATGCATATTCTTCAACTTCTCAGCAAAATCAGTCCAATTTCGAAATTGGGTATGAACAACCAAATTTTCGAAACTTCAGGGACTACTTTCGAAATTCTGCATTCTTCTTTAAAACTGTCAAAAATTACCCCATCTTACGAAAGTGGGTAAAAACTGCCAAATTGTCGAAAAATTAAGGACTAATGCCGAAAATTTTTGTGTTTCTTCCTTTTTCCCAATTCGTTAACCAGACAACGAAATTTCACAAAACCTTCGTTAATTTTTTTCTTCAATTCGTGAAATCGGTAACTAAATCCATAACACCATTTTAACGAAACTTTTTATATCTTTCTCAATTCGTTACACCATTAACTCTCCAAAACTTTCGAAAATAGCATCAAAATCTTCGTTATCATCAAACCCAAATTTTCCTTCATTCGCTTTCAAAATCCATGGCATCCATTCGTTATCAGCCATATATCCTTACGATATCAACCAATAACGAAATCAATTTTGATTCCAAAAGCGAAATCATAAATTTCGACATCCAAAGTTCAAATATAGCTTGTATCTTCCAATTTCTTCTACCAATTCATTGATTTATCCCAAGAGAATCAACTTTGACTTTTTCTGGATTTGACTTTTCTAAGTCAACAATCAACAAACTTCAAATTGATGATTCAAATAACAAATTTTGGATCAGAAACTTGATAAACCATCAGTTCTTCACATGTTCTTCACGAAAATATCAAAGTTCTTGATCAATTTCATCAAACTAAAAGACTCAATCGTCGACTTCAAGCTATGACTTGAAGAAAGTCGATTTCATCATATATTGAATCATATAAAATTGAAACTCATTTTTAGATAAGCATTCTACATCAATCGGAAAGAAACAATGAGAAAACGAGATTAAGAACAAAAGAACAACTGATTATGAAGAAACATTAGCCGATGGTACAAGTACACGATGTGTGTGTACAAGTCAAATGTTGAACAGCCATATACTTAACATATTTCGATTGAAGAATGAATAAAAGAAAATCAGGATCAGGTCAACATTTCATTGTAAGAAAGCAAAATCAATAGAACAACATGAATTGATTTGTATACTTGATTCACCGACCGAATAAATGACTGTGTATACTGGTGAATGATACGAACTAGATAGAAAAATTGTATTAATCAATTGGAAATAAGACTTGGGCTTACAAAAGTGGATCATGAACAGTATTTGAATTTTGATTTTGGGCTCAAATCAATGCATATTAACTGAGAATCAAAGTTGGCTTGAATATTGGATTGATGAACAGTAACTCGATTTAGTTTTAGGCATGATCTAAAAAAAATTATTAGATCATCAATGGGGTAAAAACGGATTAGATCCAACGAAACAAACCGATCAAAATTCAAAAACGTAACGCACGATTCAATGAGATTAAGAGAGAACATAGAGAGACTCACCATAAATGCTCCAATTGTGACAAATTTTGCCAAACCGAGAATCGTTCTTCAAAAAATCATGTTGATCTTCGAAGACCCACTCTGATACCAATTGATGTGAATTAAGAACATTGGTTTGGCTTGCGAAATTAAAGAACACACAATGAACATGGTGATTTCGGTGTTTAAGAGATGCATTCGATTATGTATGGTGCTACAAAAAGGGATCTAGATCTAAATCTACATAAATAACACACACTTACACACTCAATTTTACATCTCTCAAGCACACCTCTACATGTGGAATAAACCCACCTTATATAGAGGTGTTTGCATGTCTCTCTCTCACTCTCTATCTCATAAATACCACATGCAAGTGGGTCTACAAAAGTCAACCCATTTACAAATTCATACATGGATAACTTTGTACCCCAACAAGCATAGAGGTGATCTGCATTTACGACCATAAAGAGCCTCGAAAGGAGCAACCTTGACGCTTGTGTGATAATTGTTGTTGTATGAGAACTCGATTAGTGGTAAGTGGGTATCCCATGACTTGCCGAAGTCTATCCCACATACTCGAAGCATATCCTCAAGTGTCTAGATGGTTCGTTCACTTTAACCGTCAGTTTGAGGGTGGTAAGCATTGCTCATGTGTAGCTGTGTTCCCATAGCCTTCTGAAGTGACTGTCAAAATTCTGAAGTAAATCTGTTAACCCGACCCGATATAATAGATATTGTTACTTCATGGAGTCTCACGATCTCTTTGATATAGGTCCATGTTAATCTTTCCGTCTTGTTTGATTCCTTTATTGGCAGGAAATGGGTAGATTTGGTTAACCTATCGACGATCACCCAGATAGCGCCCAATTCAACTCTTATAACAATAATCTTCGTCTTTTGACTTCGAGAGTTTTATCCCATCCACGCAATGCTCCCTTCGCGATATTCTCCGACTATGATGCCTTCAAGGCTGGTCATAGGTGTTGACAGTGTTTTGTTCTTGCTTCGTGAGCAGACGAGTATGTTATCGATGAAAATAATTAAAAAGGCTGACTAGGAATGGTTAGGAGAACTCGGTTCGTAGGGTCCATGAATACCGTGGGGGCATTCGTTAGACCAAAGGGTATCACAACGAATTCAAAATGGTCGTATCGAGTTCGGAAAGCAGTTTTTGGAATGTCCTCTCCTCGGACTCGGAGCTGTTGATAACCGGATATTAGATCTATTTTGGAGAAGTAACTAGATCCTTGAAGCTGATCAAATAGGTCGTCAATCCTAGGAAGTGGGTATGGGTTTTTGATAGTAAGTTTATTCAAGTCCCTAAAATCGATGCACATTCTGAAGGATTTATCTTCTTGACGAACAAGACCGGAGCTCCCCAGGGTGAGAAGCTTGGTCCGATGAATCCTTTTCTCAAGATAGCTCCTGAATTTTTGGCGGAAGCTAACCTGTATGGGGAATTGGCAATTGATGTGGCTCCGGGTATGAGGTCGATTCGAAATCCAACCAGTCTTTCTGGGGGTATCCCGGAAGGTCTTCAGGAAATACATCTGGAAATCGCATGCCACTGGGATGTCTTAAATGTTGATTTCTTCTTTGGCTTTGTCTACAACAGGAGCGAGGAACGCATAGTTCTTCTTGTGCAGGCACTTCTGTGATTTGATGCGCGAGATGTGACGGAGATTGACATTCGGCTTATCGCCGTTAGATGATTAGGGTTTCTTGGTTAGGGAGGTGAAGGCGAACGGCCTTCTCATGGCATATAATGTTGGCATGGTGGGGCTTAACCAATCCATGCCTATAATCACAATAAAGCTCCTAATATCTACTCGGCATCGAATTGATTGAGGATGAATGATTATTTAACATGAGAGTGCTCCCTATATATATATATATATATATATATATATATATATATATATATATATATATATATATATATATATATATATATATATATATATATATATACATTTTTGGTTAATTTGTTTTTCCCATTAGCCATTTCCACCATGACGACTTCGTTTAGCTTATGGGGTTGTTGTTTTAGCAAGTGTTTGAATTTGTTACTAACGAAACTTCGCTCAGCTCCACTATTGAATAAGTTGTAAGCGAAAGAGTTGTTAGGTGAGAACGTACCAGTGACAACCGTCGGGTCTTGGACTGCTTCACCTTGACCCAAGGTCAGGACTATTCTTGGTCCTCTTGCTCCTTGATTGTTAGGCTTGGGGCAATTGCGCCTGAAGTGTCCGGTTCCTCCACACCCATAGCAGGTGTGACTGGTCCCCGAATTGGTATTGTTGTTACTGTTGTTGCGATTTGTCACACCCCCGAACCAGACGGCGGAAATGTCTGGGGGCTCGTGTGACTAACAATTGAATAATCATCACAATGAATATACATGAAACATAACACATTCATCACCAACATTACATATTACAACAATCATTGTTCACATCAAGTACTTTGTTAAAATACATAAGTTCAAAATGTTCTAAGTACGATAAGTGATGTTACATAAACGAAACCATACACACTTGCATATCTTCCGGTTTAACGATTACCTGAGAATACAAGTTATTTTGAAAACGGTCAACATATATAATGTTGGTGAGTTCATAAGTATATTTGAGTAAAAGTCTTTGTATCTTTCATAAAAATCCAGAAAATCCGATATTTTCTGTAAAATGTTTTAAAAATGATGTGAAAATCGAGTATAAATGTATGTGTGAATTTCATAGTTAAAAACTTGTATGATTGTAGTTTAGGTTCATTGTATTTTGAATAAATGATAATTGTATATGAATAATCTCCCCATAAAATCCGATATTTTCTGTTTTATAACACCGTTTAGATTCTTGTATCATTAAATAAGTCGTTTTGCATTGACACAATTAAAGAATTTATCTTCAAAAGGTTAACTTTTGGTATTGAATCCCTATATGAGCCGTTATAACCATGCATGATAATGACTAGGTCGCCCGTCTTGGTATTTTTCCAAATGCCGGTCTTGCTAAGGATGTTGTCGCCCTAGACTGGCCTAGTCTAGCTGTAGCGAACAGCTAAGGCGTGGGGGGTCACCCCGTATAGATCTATACACAAACTCCTGCTTTCCTACCAGGAAACTCTGATTATAACTACAGGCTACGATTGTACACTCAGAGGTGCCAACCGACATGTCTCACTAGATTCTCAACTCCTTTTTGTTCTATGTTTAATGTTTACGTATATGTGGTATGTTTTTGTATTCGAAAGGTAAATATATAAGAATACGACATTTAATGATTTCGCAAAGGTATAGTTACGGCCTATTAACATGTGAAGTTTCCATTCCAAGCCCTATTAGCATGTAGTTAGACCACAAAGGCCCAATAACATGTAAGAGGGTAATTTAGGCCCAACAGGCATGTAAATGGGCCACAAAAGCCCAATAACATGTAATCCAATACTTAGGTCCAAATTAACATCTAAATGGGTCGCAAGACCCAATAAACACATCATGGAAAACATTAGGCTCAATATACACTTAATTGGGCCCTTAGGGTCCAATGGCCAAGTAACGGATATATTAGGCCCAATAAATAGTTATTGTTGTATTTCGTTCGTTTTGTTTTATTCTGTTGTTTGTTTTGACTTGAAGTTCAATAGATTGGTGATAGAAATCCTCTTTTTGTAAAAACGACGTTTTTGGCCAACAATCCTCAAATTCTTAAATTAGGCCCAAAGTTTTGTAAAAATGACACTTTGGTCCATAATTTATAAAAGTTTGCAATTTTGTCCCAAATGTCTATAAATTTACGGTTTTAACCCAAAATGTTATACTTCACATTTAGAACCCTATTTTGCAGAAAAATACATTTTCAGCCCTTGTTTGTAAAAGTTTACACTTTCGGCCCGATTTTTGGAAAACTTTACATTTTTGGTCCAATTTGAAAATAAATGACATTTTCACCTCTAAATTTGGTTCATTTACATTTATGCCTCAAGCTTTGGCCAAATAACATTTTTAACCCCAAAACTCATTTTTTTCGCAAATTGGGCACAAACCGTGAGGCCCAAAAGTTTTGGCCCATTAAGCTAAAATTTGCATTTTTGGCCCTTTTAAAAGTATGTTTAGCATAAAAATACCTTTTTATACATGTAGGACCTGTTTGGCCCCTTTAAAACATAATTTTCACTTTTTACCCTTATCTTTTGTTTTCTTGACAATTTTGACCTTTAACAAGGTTTTTGTTGAATTCTTCTGCATCTTAAACATGCATTCACTTTTGGTTTGATAATGTAATGTATATCATGTCATAGTTCATAGATCTTTCTTAAATAATACTTAAAATTTTGAGATTTGCTAAGATCTAACCCATTATTACCAAACAAACTAAGGATTCGCACAAAACATGCATATAACACACAGATCTACACATTTTACTTGCATTCTCCCCCAAAAATCTTATGAAAACCGAAAACAAGGGGGTATGAACTCACCTTCTGCTTGATGTTTCGGGTTTTGAAGAAGAAGTGGAATAGATGAAGTGATTTTCGGCCCTAGCAACTCCCTTGAGTAGATCTCGAACTTAAGAAGATTTCTAGGAGTATGATCACCAAAAACCTTGTTTAAAAGAGTGATCTATCATGAAGATGGAGTTATACAACTTGAATGTGTAAAGGCTTACCAAAAATGATGATTATCTTGTGAAAATCCTCTTAAAACCTAAGCAAAATCTTGAGAATTTCGTAGGAAGAAGATGGATGATCCTTGAGAGAAATGGAGAGAATTTGGTGTAATATGTGTGTGTGTTTGTTGTCTTCGGCCGATAATAGAAGAGAATAGGGGAGAGAGAGAGGGGTGAGGTGACTAGCTTGGTTGCATTGTGGTTTAAAGCCTAGATGCATGTTGGATTTTATGGAGGTGGCACTCTAAATTCAACTCTTCTCCCATTTCACTTATTTTTCCTTTTTTTTTATTTATACATGGGCCGATATTGTTGGGTCAAGAAGAAAGGGTAGGGTAGATTGGGCCCAATAACTTTAGCTTGGATATTTGTATCCTAAACATAAAAATTTTCTGCCCATTGGGCTCTTGGAAGCATTCACGACCCAATTAGAATAAAAGAATGGGCTTATGGCTCACTAATGGTTAATTGGATTAGTTATGGCCCAATAAGGCCCATTAGGGTTAGAATGAATAATTCTAGACCCAAATGGTCCAAAATGTTTTAGATTTATGAATTGGGTCCAATTAGGATCCAATTAGGGCTTCTAAGTCCAATGAGGTTGAATTGGGTGCTTTTTGGTCCATTAGGCCCAATAAGGAGCTCCAAGTCCAAGGTGGAGTTGAACCATGGATCATAGGGCTTCAGACTCTCTGATAAATATGAATGGTGAATCTAAATGAGTACTGAGTGAGATTTACTTAAAGTGCATGTTTTACAATAGATGAATGGTTACATAGGAATAGAATCTCCTAGCTAAAATGCTAGTTGTGACATCATCCCCCCGTTAGAGGAAATTTCGTCCCAAAATTCTTTTGAAGACTAGGATTGTGAAGGCAGGAATAGGTGAGGGTACTTCTGCTTCATCTGATCTTCACGTTCCCACGTGAATTCCGGTCCACGTTTTGCGCTCCATCGAACCTTCACGATCGGGATGCGACTTTGCTTTGTACGCTTCACCTCTATCCATAATCTCGACTGGTTCTTCGACGAATAGGAGATTCTCGTTTATTTCTATCTCTTCCAAAGGGACAACAAGGGTTTCATCTGATAGACACTTTTTCAGATTTGAGACGTGGAACACTGGGTGTACGTTGCTGAGCTCGGCGGGTAGCTGCAGCTTGTAAGCCACTAGACCAACCCGGACAAGAATCTCGAACGGTCCAATGTACCACGGGTTCAATTTTCCTCTTTTCCCAAATTGAATCATTCCCTTCCATGGAGAGACCTTTAATATCACGTGATCCCCGACTTGAAATTCTAGTGGCTTACGCCGCTTGTCAGCATAGCTCTTTTGTCGGTCTCGCGATGCCTGAAGACGAGCTTTGATTTGGACTATCTTTTCGGCTGTTTCACGAATGATTTCGGGTCCTGTAAGAGTACTGGTTAGCGATTGTCCTTTTGCTAGTTGAGTGTCACCCACTTCGGCCCAGCATAGGGGCGATCTACATTTACGACCATAGAGAGCCTCGAAGGGAGTAACCTTGATGCTCGTATGGTAACTGTTGTTATAAGAGAATTCAATCAGAGGCAAGTGGGCATCCCATGATTTTCCGAAGTCAATCACGCAAGCTCGGAGCATATCCTCGAGTGTCTAGATGGTATGCTCACTCTGACCATCTGTCTGTGGGTGATAGGCGGTGCTCATATCTAGCTGTGTTCCCATTGCCATCTGAGAGATTGCCAAAACCCGAAGTGAATCTGCTGTCTCGATCCGAGATAATCGATACTGGCACTCCATGGAGTTTCACAACCTCCTTAAGGTAGATTCGGGTTAGCTTTTCCATCTTGTAGGATTCTTTATTGGCAGGAAATGGGCGGATTTTGTTAATCTATCGACGATTACCCAGATAACATCCAATCCGTCTGCTGTCTTTGGAAATTTGGTCACGAAGTCCATGGTAATTCTTTCCCATTTCCACTCGGGTATCGCTGGTTGCTGCTTGATATCCAAATACATTTTATCTGACCCCGGATGAATAGAATATCACGTCTTGTGGGCTTCGTGCATGACTTTCTCTCTGAATCCCCCAATTTTGGGAACCCAGATTCTATTCATGAAGTAGTGGGTTCCATCGTCTCTAGCTTCGAGCTCCTTCTCCATTCCTCGTAGTGACTCACTAGCGACATTTTCCGTTTTAAATGCGTCCAATTTGGCTTCTTTGATCTATGAGGCTAGATGAGATTGGATGGTGATCGACAGAGTCGTCGCACGATGACTTGAATACTCCTTTCTGCTCAGGGCATCGGCCACCACATTAGCCTTGACTGGATGATATTTGATCTCACACTCATAATCATTTAACAGCTCAACCCATCTTCGCTGCCTCATGTTCAGTTTCTTTTGATTTAGAATGTGTTGGAGGCTCTTGTGGTCTTTAAAGATGGTGCACTTGGTACCTTAGAGGTAGTGCCTCCAAATTTTTAAGGCGAAGACCACCGCCCCCAATTCGAGATCGTGCGTGGTATAATTTACTTCATGTGTTTTCAGTTGTCTGGATGCATAAGCAATTACCTTCTCTCGTTGCATGAGGACACAACCTAAACCTTGATTCGAAGCATCACAGTAAACTATGAAGTCTTCGGTTCCCTCCGGTAGGGATAGCACTGGAGCACTACAGAGGGCTTGCTTCAAGGTTTGGAAGGCAAACTCTTGCTTTTCGGTCCATTTGAAAGGTACGCCTTTTTGGGTCAACGTGGTGAGGGGTTTGTCTATCCTGGAAAAGTTCTGAATGAATCTTCGGTAGTGTTGAAGATATTGTGTTGCGTCATTGGGCCTGTTTTGACTAGTCCATTTTGTATAAACGATTTGGGCATGTCCACTCGTATTCAATGCTAGGGTTATAGTATATAAGGTGCATGCATGCTACATATTTATGTTAAGTCTCATAATTATCTTTATAACCCTAATTAACGCCTCTACAGAAGTAATTCTTCATCGAGTTCTTCTGAGGTGTGAGAGTTAATCATTCTGCACCAGTTTGATCATATCGTGTTCTTTACCTGTTTTAATCTATTCGATCATCAAGGATAATTTCCTATCAATTGGTATCAGAGCAGGAGACTGTGTTCTTAATACACATCTCTTCTATTTGAAGAAATTATTAGGGTTTCCGCAAATATTGGATCTGTTTAGAGTCGTCACTAATTTATTGACGTTACTCTATGATCTCAATATTAACCTAATAAGAGTTTACAGTCTTATTAGTTGTAGGTATTAAAATATCATTCATCATGCACAACAAAGACTCAAATATTAACTCCTTGAATATCTCAAGCAGCATCGGATCAACCACAAGGATTCCAATTCTCTTTCCTCAAGAATATAATGTTTGGGCGATGCACTTTGAAGATTATGTCTTGGGTTCATAAGATAATGGGTATCTGATCTGGGAAGCAATCACTCTAGGTCCATTTGTTCACACAGCGACCAAAAGAACCATCAAAACCCAGAGAGAATACAACCAGCTGCTTCTTGACGTGAAGGACGTGCCTCAAGGTGAAAAAGACAAACTCATGAGCAACATTAAAGGAATGAGGATCATCAGATTCGCACTGTAAGCAGATACTTTTCGTCTTGTAAGTTCGTATGATACAGCGAAGGATATATGGGATAGACTAAGAGAACTCTATTATACAGACGCAGATCTAGAACACTCAACTCAAACGCTTTTGTTATCTGAGTTTGGCGAATTCCTTCAAAAGCCTGAAGAAACTCTAAGTGCTACTTTCAATCGATATAATCATATTCTCAGCAAGATGATGAAACACGGGATTGGACATGATCTGATTGAGCAAAAGGTCACGTTCATGAACGGACTTCGACCAGAGTGGCAAGCGGTGGTGTCAACTGTTAAAGCACACGAACAGTTCAAGAACTATACTCTTGCGAAGCTTGTGGGAATTTTGAAGGCGCGAGAGAGTGAGATAATGAAAGAAGCTAAGGTGATATCTGGGATGGGGTCTCTAGCCTTAGTTGCGAAAGGCAAGACTGTTGCTGATGACGGATCTGATTCGGATCATTCTAAGTACGAGCTCTCAAATGTGGACTATACATTAATGGTGTCCAACCCTAAGCGATTTGCTAGGAGAAAGTTTCCCTCAAATAAAAATCGAAACTGGCAGGGAAGCTACAGCTCAGAGAAAGTGAAAGAAGAAAATAAAAGTGGGTCTCAAAAGGAGGAAGAGAAGAAGGAGAAAAAGTTAGTTGGAGACTCCGGATACGACTGCAATTATTGTCATGGTAAAAACCATCTGGCTAAAGAGTGCATGCTGCAAAGGAAGAATGAGAAGAATGAAGAGGAGGATGAGGAGGCTTATCATAAACAAAAGCGGGAAGAGCTTAAGAAGAAGAAATCTAATGATAATTATATGCCTGCTTTTTTATACAAGAAAACATGGCTCAAGGAGAGTTCGGAGGTGTGGAAGTCTGATCAACAGACTCAGAAGATGAAGAGGTGCGTAAGCCCACACATGGAAGGGTGTTCACTGCGAAACAACAAGATTCGCAGTACTCAGGAAGATGCTTGATGGTGTCTGAAGGCGTATCGCAGATGCAGGAAAATGCAAGTGAGAGTGGAAGGAGCGAAGATAGATGTTTCGCGACAAAGACTGTTCCACAACAAATCAACGAATGCGAACAGCTGATCAATAAGGTAAATTCCATTCTTGAATCACTTAATATTCCCACATTTAGATACGAAACAGAATTCAACGATTTAAAATTCACTTTTTCAAGTATAAGCAATAGTTTAAAACAAATGCGTCTATCAAACTCTAACCTAATCGATCAATTGAGCAGGGCAACATCCAAAAGTGAGGAGAGACATATGTGGATCCAGAAGGTTGAGTCAGATTTATCTTAGTCTAGGGATGAGTCTATTTATTTACAAAGAGACAATTTAATGCTTTTGAAACAGCGAAA
Organism: Lactuca virosa; assembly: GCF_052849685.1. Lineage (NCBI taxonomy): Eukaryota > Viridiplantae > Streptophyta > Magnoliopsida > Asterales > Asteraceae > Lactuca > Lactuca virosa. The sequence continues at coordinate 153,486,849 of NC_136427.1, read as the reverse complement.
CATTTTTTTTTAATTGTAAAAAGGCTTTATTTTAATATTACTCAACTGCACCTTGATTGTGAAATTGGTAAGAAAATCCATAAAATGATCTTGCCGTTTCTCGAATTAAAGGAAGACGAAATAGACGCAGATTGTTACCAATGCGAATCTTTCGTTTCGTCTGAAGAAACTTCTGATGCATACAAAGTCGGTCTTGAACACATTGAAAATTACATTAAGTCCAAAGATCACAAAAACATGTTAAAACAAATTTTGGATGAGAATGACAAAAAGCAGATCAAATCTGATACTGTGCATAAATTTAATTCATTGAATGCCAAATTAACTTCAGAAATCAAAATAAATGTTGATAGTACTTCTGAATTTGATGAGGAAAGTGATATGAGTGTAATTTCTGTGGAGGATGAGGTTGACTGTTGAGAGTTTGTTAAAAGTGAATCTAAACCTGCGAAACCTCTTATTTCTGAAAATTTTGTTGAATTCGCAAGAGTTGTTCAAAACAAACCTGAAATCTTGAAAGAAAAAGCAATTGTTTTCCTAAAAGTCCAAGTAACGCCAAATCATGTTTTTAAAGTCAATAAAGTAACAGAAAATCAAACCGTCGAGCTGAAAACCATTGTCGATGAAGACAACAAAGACGGATGTGATGAATTCTTCTGGTCAGCTCCCATAGACAATGCTGACGAAACTGTTAGTCTATCTGAAAGAACTTCCTGGAAGGTCAGAGGAAGATATGTGTCCGAACCTTTAAATAATCCCTCAGCGTTTGAAAAAGGTAGTCCTAGTGGTACAAAGGAGGTTCGCAGTGAACCCAACTCTGGGAAGAAAAGTGAACCCAATTCCAGGAAGAAAAGCGAACATGGAATAAGAAAAGCGAATCCTAAGGTGAACATCCATAAGTCATCACAACCACTTGCCGATCAAAAACGACAAAGAAATGACAGATATAGAAGAAATCTCAGTGAAAGAAAGCAATTTTGGGAATCCCAAAATTCAGATTATGTTCGCCATGAAAGAAGGAAGAATCCTAACCTGAAAGTTCATTCGCAAGTAGACTGCAATCAGTGTGTGAACTGTTCCTCTCATAGTCCAAGGGACTCTCAGCAAAAAGGAACTCCACAAACATTCTTCGTAAAGCAACAAATGCACAAACCAAAGCCTTGTTTTTCTAAATCCATGAAGTCAACAGATAACAATATCAAAGGCAAGGGAAAGATGTTTTCAGATGCAAAAGCTCTAAAAACTAATGCGAATCCCAAAGAGGCTGAAAAGAAACTTGTCAAAAGTATAATCCATAACATGAATAGAACCTTTGATTCCAAAGAAGCTATCTCAAATGATAACAAAATCAAAGTTTTCACCGTCAAACGAAAAGATGAAAACACTCTAATAAAACGCACATATATGGTTAATCTTGATATTACTTTTCCTAGTTGTGTAAAAGGCTCACAAGGACCCAAGAAACTTTGGGTTCCTAAATCTGCTTAATTGTTGCAGGTTATTTGTGACGAACAGTACGACACTGAATGGTACATCGATAATGGTTGTTCGCGTCACATGACAGGAAGGAAGGAGGAGCTGCGAGAGTTCATGTCTCTCAAGGATGGCGGCAATGTGAAATACAAAAATAATTCGTTTGGCAGAATAAAAGGTTATGGCATGATAACAAATGGAGAGTTCTCTATTCGAAAGCTGGCTTATGTTGAAGGATTGCAGCACAACCTAATCAATGTCTCGCAGTTGGTTGTGGGAACAGGATTAAAAGTATCCTTTGATGACGAAGGTTCAGAAATTATTGAAAAGAAAACCAAAAACGTTCTTCTCAAGTCAGAACGAAATGGTGAAATGTTTCCACTAAATCTGAACCCGATACGAGGAAAGCCTACCATTTTCCTGCTTACAAAAGCTCACTCAAATGAAAGTTGGTTATGGCATAAGCGTCTTTCGCACTTAAACTTCAAAGACATCAACAAGCTCGTTCTTGGTGATCATGTGCGAGGACTTCCTCTATTAAAATTTGACAAGGATCATTTGTGTGCCGCCTGTGAGATGGGAAAGCAAAGTAGAAAAAGTCATCCAACTATTGTGAACACGAAAGTTATCGAACCTTTGGAACTGCTCCACATCGACCTTTGCGGTGCTTCTGCTACTGAAAGCGTTGGTGGTCGTACGTATATGCTTGTTATTGTTGATGATTTTTCTCATTTCACTTGGGTGTTCTTTATTAGACAGAAATTTGATGCAACTCTAAAGCTCAAGGTTTTTATCAAGCAGATTAAAGTTCAACTGCGTCATAACGTTCGTAGTGACAATGGGCTTGAATTCAAAAACCAAGCGTTTGAAGAATTTCTTGCTGAAAAGGGAGTAACACACAATTTCTCTGCTCCCTAAACTCCAGAACAGAACGGCGTAGTTGAAAGACACAACTGTTCCTTGTGTGAAGCTGCACGAACCATGTTGTCGTTCGCATGTTTGCCACTCAACTTCTGGGCTGATGCGATAGCTGCTACTTGCTTTACCCAAAATCGATCCATTCTAAATAAGCGATTCTCAATCACTCCTTATGAAATCATCAATAATCGCAAACCTAACGTTAAGTTTTTCCATGTTTTTGGTTCCAGATGTTTCATTTTCAACTCCAAAGAACAACGGAACAAGTTCGATGTGAAAGCTGACGAAGGCATATTCTTGGGATATTCATTAACATCAAAGGAGTATAGGGTTCTCAACAAACGTTCGAAGAAGATAGAACAAACCTACTATGTTACGTTTGACGACGGATTCTTAACACAACGTCAGTCCACCAAAAGTCAATACCAAAAAATCTTCCCTAAACCAAGTCCATCCATTATTCCTGTGTCCAATATTTATGAAAAATATCCCAACCACTATTACATTCTTGACAAAGCGGTTTACGGTTTAAAGCAAGCTCGAAGAGCCTGGTATGAAACTCTTACTCGTTTTCTTAAAATGTCCAAATTCAAGCAAGGTTTGGTTGACCCAACCTTATTTCGCAAGAAAGAGGGTGACCACTTGATGATCGTACAAATTTATGTTGATCACATCATCTTCGGATATACTAATCCCAGCCTAACTGCTGAGTTTCGAAAGTTGATGGAAACTAAATTTGAGACGAGCTCAATGGGTCCGATTAACTTTTTTCTTGGATTAAACATTAGACAGGGACCAGAAGGGATTTTTATTAATCAGGAAGCTTAAACGAAAACTTTACTCGCTACGTTTGGAATGTTAGGAGACTCCAAGACAAAGGTTCCAATGGCATTTAGAACAAAATTGACTCCTTCACTGGATAAACCGGTTGTTGATATGACTCTCTATTGTCAGATGATTGGTTCACTCATGTATCTAACAGCTAGTAGACCGGATATCATGTTCTCAGTTTGCTATTGTGCAAGGTTCCAAGCAAATCCACGCGAACCTCATATGATGGCTGTCTAGAATATCTTCTGTTATCTGAAACGAACGTCCTCTCTTGGAATTTGGTATCTTGAGAACTCAGGTTTCTTTGTACAAGCATTTTCAGATGCTGATTTAGGGGGTTGTGGTTTAGATAGAAAAATCACAACTGGTGGATGCCAATTTCTCGATGGCAAGCTGGTGAGTTGGCAATCAAAGAAACAAACATGTGTTTCATTGTCAACAGCTGAGGCTGAATACATAGCTGCAGCTTCATGCATATCTCAGGTCATTTGGATTCAAAGCCAACTTCGTGATTATGGATTGAATATGAAAAGAATTCCTCTCTATTGTGACTCCGAAAGTGCTATTCACATATGTCACAACCCAGTGCAACACTAAAAAATGAAACACATAGCACTGAGGTATCACTTCATCAAGGATCATGTGGAAGATGGCAATGTTGAGATTCATTTCGTACGATCCGCTGATCAATTGGCTGACATATTCACCAAGGCTCTACCTGAAGCTACATTTAATAAAATCCTTCAAGGGATGGGAATGATGGAAGCTGATTACGTACCAAATCCATACTCGCATTCATAAATTCTTCACTGCGAATTGATGTGAACGTTCACAGGCTTTCACAGTCAACTGTTCATTAACAGTCTATTTTGTCAATGCGAATCGGTGCGAACGTTCGCAGTGGTTCGCAGCGCACTGTTCATTCATGGTTTGGTATTTCGCATATCCTTTTGTATATTTTGTGTATCTTTGCTTCTCTACATGTTCAAATTGCTAATCTTATCTCAGTTTTCAAAATTATATTTCACTGCGAATCGGTGCGAACGTTCCTAGCCTTTTGCAGTCAACTGTTCATTAACCGGATTATCACTGCGAATCGGTGCGAACGTTCGCAGGCTTTCGCAGTCCACTGTTCATTATCCGTTTATTTTTACCTTATTTTTCTTGTTTTTAAAAAAACTCCAAAAACCAAAAATAATTTATTTGCTTAATTTTACTGCTTTTCAAAAACATCAAAATCACAAAAATATATTTACTTTTTGTTCATTTTCTTTGCACACCAAGTTCTTAAATGAAGATATTTGCAATGGCTATCTATTTGTGTGATGGGGAAGATATGAATCTCGTTACTTATGTATTAGCTAAGTGTTCCTAGAAGCATGCTGTTGTATGTTGAACTAAGCCTCAAAGACTCAACTGTGAAGCCTTAATGAATTGATATTACCAATCAATTCTTCCCAATCAGGATGCGAATTCACATTAGTCATGAGCTACCTTACTCTTCTCGCATTGAGTTAAGAGTTATTTGCATGGTCACATTCGCATTGCAAAGGTACTTCTGTTTTCTTGAAACTATCTACTCTCTTCTCAATCACTTTCGCATTCATAAATGTAACCCTTGAGACTCACATCAATTACCACTGAGGTTTATGGTTATACAAACATCTGTGTTAATGATCTTAGTTTCGTTCTACCACGAACTGAGTGAAACCCAAAATTCAATACCCATAATGAATTGACGGTGAACAATCATATGTTCTAGTTTTCACCCAAGAGTTAACGAAACCACTTTCGTGGGAGGTACCATGAAATCTCTTTTTATCTTTTGCGTGATCTTTATAAAATTGTCTAACACCAAGACTTTTCTACCCAAAAGATCCAGTTTATTTTTTGAGATTTCAATATTTTTCCAAGTCAATGACATTGAATTCCTCACCTACTTGTTCAACTGACTACACTGGTCACACGAGTACCTTTTCCAACTTTCGCACTTATGTCAAGTTCGTAGTTTGGCTAACGGATAAACCACCTTTACCAGCCTTACATAAAAGAAGCCTTTCAGTGTTTCTCAACAAACAACTGATCGTATTCAACAGGAAACCGAACAGACACTTCTTAGTCTCTCTTGACTATGAAGAAAGAGATCTTTGCCTGGGATCAATAGTTTTGTCACATATATGACATCACAAAATCCCACAGATAAACTTTGTTTTATTTCTTTTTCTTTGACACTCTTGCACAAAGATCCATGTGATTTTCAAAAGTCTTGTTCGTGGTTACTTTTAACTTACAGGTTCGCAGTCGTAAGTATTCAACATCATTTCCTTATTGCGAAAGAAGATAGGCTGACGCGACAAATTTTCAAAGATCAGAATTCAAATGGGCGAGTGAAAAGTTGAACGGACAGCTATTCTTACGTCGTGTGACGCACGCCTCTGACTTGTCATAACTGTCACGTCACGCTTTTCAGGCGACGGTTCCATTCTCGAGATTCTCTCTCCTAATTTCTCTCACCAAATCAAATCGTATATAAGGATTTTGACGGTTCATTATTTCATTACCACTCTTAAAATTCTCTCAAAGATTTCGGGCGATTCAAAAGCTCTCTACTGTTCATCTTCTTCAAAGCTTCATCAATGGCGGCTTCATCTGAGAATTAGTCTGTTCACGATCAAACTGCTCATTCAACACTTCTTTCAGTGAAGCAACATCAGAATCTCATCATCGATTTAGATCCGGTAAAATATAATGCTTTTCTTCTACCTCTGATTGAGTGCTTGAAGTACTCTCCTCTCACCATTGCTATGTCTCAAGTTGAGCTTGTTCCTCTCTTGATTCTCTCTAAAGCATATACCACTGCCAACTATGTCAAAGATGAGCAAAGGATTTACTTCGATGTCCATAATCACACAACTTCAATCTCCAAGACCCGATTCTGCAATCTGCTAGGGCTTCCACAATCTGATAATTTGATCAATCCGGAAACCATCCCCAATGCAGCCATCTTGGAGATGTTCTATCAGATGGGATACAAGGAAACACTCACTGTTGTATCCAAGTTCAAGAAACCCAATCTTCCACCAACTTGGAATGCCATTTTCACCATTCTGTTCAAATCCTTTTCTGAAAGGGTCACAGGCAACGACTGTGCCAGCAAGCTCTTCATGGGTCTGATGTATGGCCTCTATATTGGTGAGAACATCGACTATGGTTCTATCCTCTGGGCTCAATTCATCTAAAGCACTCACTCTGTTACTCGTCACAGTGAGATCTCTTGTGCGAGATTCTGGACCATTGTTGTCAACAGAGCTATTAAGCAGCTCAAGATTCCAGTGATGACTGATGCACTAATGGCTTCCATTGCGACATTCCATACTACAGGTATTATTATGGCTAATAGTTCCAAGTTTGATTTTATTGGCTCAATTCCGGAAGCAATGTTTCGTGATGTTCCTCCTACAAGTAAAATTCTAGAGGGATATCGTGCTCTTACTCCTTCTGGACCTCGTCCTTTAACTGATGAGTTCCAAGCCATTTTGGCTGAGGCTGATTAACCCAAGAAAGGGGAAAAGGGTCCAAGAGACCTACCAAGAAAGATTCTAAGAAAGAAGGACCTTCTGAGGCTTCAAAACCTCCATCCAAGAAGCGAAAGGCTCTTACTACCTCTACTGCTGTACCAAAGAGAAGGAAACAACGTGCTAAAAGGAGAAAGTCTCCAACTCCCACTCCATCTTAGAGTGAAGAGGCAAACTCAAATTCTAATACTGAGTCGGAGATTCGCATTGAGCAGAATTCCCCAGTTCGCAATGAGGAAGATGAACTCATTCGCACTGAAGAACAAGAACAGGTTCGCAATGAGGAAGAAGAACATGTTCGCACTAAGATCCCGTCTCCTCATCGCGAGGTAACTCCACCCCTTACTGATTCTATTCCTTTTCCACCTCCCTCACCAAAAACAACTACTTCTATACCAATCACTATTGCTCCTCTGCCACCACCTGTATCATCTCAAACACCCACAACTATTCCAGTTTCCATACCTATTTTCACTGATTCCACTGTTCCACCTCCAACCTCCACTGCACCTATGAGTTCCATCAACGTATCTGATACGGGGGCTAACACTTCAGGTTTTTCAACCCATGTTACACCACCCATCTCTCCCATTCGCACAAATGATCCGGACATGATTTTCGGAGATGATGAAGATGATGATTTGGAAGGATTTACTTATAGTCCTTTTCAAATCAGGATTGACGATGCAGATGATGTCTCAACTACGAAAGCGGAATTCAAATATCTTCATGAGAAGCTTGATTAGCTGCTTCTCACATCCAGTGTTACCACTTCTGAAGCCTATTCTAAAGCTGCAGTTGAGTCAATCCTTGACAAAGTCACAAAGGAACATACTGCCAATACTTCCACTTTATCCAAGGCAGTTTCTGATTCTGCTGTCGTATGCAAGGTGTGACAACCCTGAAATTTTTTGGTTTTAGACCCATTTTGCTATCTTTTGGCATTGTTGGGAGTCTATTCGAGTATTCTAAACTTGGTACGTCAAAGGAATCAGTGTTAGGATGAATTGGTTGAAGTTCTAGTCATGAAGCAAACCGAAAACCTCCTCAAAAAGGAGTTTTCGGTCAAGACCTTAGAGTTTTCGGTCATAGTGACCGAAAACCCCATCCTACATATATATTTCATAATCATTTGGATCATTCTTTCCTTTTCAAAGCGAGAAACATCCATTCTCTCTCAAGTATCATCGAGTTCTTCTATTTGATCTTCAAATTGTAAGAATTCTTTCCATTTGATTTGTTGTTACAAAGCTTTATCTAGTACAACCCTTTGATTTCATCCATGAAATCACCTTTTTCGGGTTAGATCTTCAAGAACACCAAGAACACGAAGAACACACACTAGTGTTTTGGTCCAAAATCAACTCTATTAGCCTCTAAATCGTAAGTATTACTTCCCTATACTTGTTATCTAGTTGAAACTCATGATTTAGAGCCTTGAAATCGTCATTTATCCAAGAACAAAAGGTGTTTTCGGTCTAGTGCATCTCCTTAGACCGAAAACCCTTATAAAGGGTGCAAAATGACTTTAAACCTTTCCTAAAGCTTAGTCATGAACCTAGAACACTTCATTGATTGTTGAAAGCCCTTGGAAATCACCTTATGCATCAAAGACGATGGGTTTTCGGTCACCTTTTGGACTGAAAACCATATGGACCGAAAACCATATCGACCGAAAACCACAAGAACCGAAAACTCCAAGAAACATACCACTTGGACCGAAAACTCCCTTAAGTGGCTTTACAACCCTCTTATGCAATCCTAAGTGATTATAACACTCCCATTTAAGGATTTCTTAGTCCCGGAAGGTGTTTCCTTTCATATAGTTGTTTATAAACACTATATTCATGTCAATATGTGTCCTTATATGTCATTTAGGAACTATTGTGTCTCGGGACTTCATTCGTGGAACTTCTCATCCTTACACGCATACCCGTTTGAATCACCCACATCAGGTGAGTTCATACCCCGTAATAAATCTTTTAACTGTTTTAACTGTTTTAAGGGGGGGGGGGGGAATACAAGTTGAACACAATGATAATTGTGTAAATGTTTGTTATAAACATCTTTCAAAATGTTATTTATGTCATTTATAAGTTGTAAAAACATTTCAAAAACTCTTTTAAAGTTATGTTACTTTATAGTTATACAAAACTCCTTTTTTAAAGTACAAACATAACTTAGTATATAAACGAGTCTTTTCAGTAACAGTCCAGGTAGAACATTAGTAAACTATAATAGGTATAGTTTAGGAGAATGCTATTCATTACTTCTAGTACAATGAAGCACACAAAGAGTCAGTTCATACATGAGTCAAACACTCAGTGAAGAGAAACAAACAATACCATACAGAGAGAACACACAATTATGAGAAACAAAACAGAACGTACAATATACAGTACAAAACAAACAAGTTAGGTTGCTATAGCATGAGAACACACACAGGATCTAATTATACCAATTGATCACTAACTCATTGTTTTAAACAAAAGGTGATAGTTATATTGGGTATACATGATCATATAACAAATGTGAATTACACAGCTTGCAAGAATTTGCAGAGGTCGCGTTTGGTTCCCTTAATCTCTTGTCAGGGAGAACGTATAGTAGGGGTTCTAGCCTTCACATTATGACCATAATAAAACAAACATGTTTTTAGGTCATTAGTACATCCGCATGTCATTATAAATGACAACTGTGTACTTACATTTCCCAGTACTTTCATAAAGTGACAGTACCACTTGAAAGTCAAACTCAAACTATTTTCGAGTTAAGATAGTTATAAACTTGGGAAAACATACATTTTTACACACGACAAACGGAACAGTCGAGTCTAGCACATAACAGAAGATGCCTTGGTAGAAGGCTACGTTTAAAAGAAAGGACCATAATGCTAGTCTTATGATTCCTTAATGTATACATCACATGATATATATATACCAATAGGGCCCGACAGGTAATAGGATGTGTGCTCTCCGCTTCATTTTCTGTTCCTTGTTTGGTTGTAGGCTTGGAACGAATTCACCAAATCTATTTTCTATCCGATGCTATATATATATATGTATGCTCAGTATACATTAAGTCATCATAAGGGTACCAGGTATAGGTCAGGTTATAGGACACAGAGTCAAAGCACAGTTTTTCTAGTACAAAACATACTTTCCAAAATCAGTACTTTTGGTATTCAAAACTAGAAACTTCCCAGTAAAGGGTTTAATCCATTTTATTAAACAAGTAAAACTTAAAGGACCTTACGTGGTTAATTCTATAATACATTAGTTTATACACCAAGGTTATATATAATTAATATCCGATAGGTAGTTCGATGTGTGCTTTCCGCCTTATTTCCTGTTCCTTGTTTGGTTGTGGGCTTAGGGCAGATTCACACAGTTAACTATCTGTTCGATATTAGATTATATATAACTAGTATAAACTAAGTGATTATAGAAGGAACTACTGTGGTTATCATTTTATAATAAGAAATAAGGGTTTTCTTAAAGGATCTTTTCATCAAATATAAAGGAACTATTACAGTTAACTCCGTGAGTACCGAGTGAATACGCAGGGGTTATAAACAACGAGGATCTAACAACCAATGGGATGTGTGTCTTCCGCCTCATTTCCTGTTCCTTGTTTGGTTGTGGGCTTAGGTCAGATACACACAACCGATTGTTTGTTTACTCTGGGTTTTTATATAACTTGTATCCATTTAATACGCATAGAAAGGACTGTTGAGTCATTTTTACTTATCTTTCATTAAAGCAGGAAATATAGGAGTTTCTGGAGGAACAGGCAAACTTTTCTGAACAGAACTTACAACAACTACATTTTCAACAACATTTTACAAGTTACTCACATCACTGAAATCTTATGAACTCACTAGCTTAATTGTTGATCAACTCTTTCAAATAACTTGTATTCTCAGGAGACTATTAGACAGTTGCTCGTGCTGGGAATTCAGAAGATGGAGCATTATAGCTTCAAGTCTTGTTTTGTTATTTGTTTATGAATTCTATGTTTTGTGAACACACACATTGTAAACACTTTCTTTCGAAATGAAATGGTTGTTCATTACTTGCTTACCATATACATATCTCGTGATACTACACATGACGTCCTCCACCCCTAAACGATTTCGTCGTTCCGGTTTTGGGGTGTGACACAAGGAAACGACCGAAAAAGTCGATAAACTAATTGCCGATACAAGGGAATTCATGGAAGCTTACCAAGTTACATACAACACCAACACCACCACAACGAACAAGGCTATTCAGAATGTTGGTGCCATGTTTCAAGCCGAAAAGGCGGACTTTACTGAACTTTGCACCGTCTTTAAGACCGATCATGAATCATTCCAGTCCTCTATCGATGCGAAACTCATAAAGCTTCAAGCATAGTTGGCAATGGAGAACAAGATCATGGATGCTCTCGCAGTCAAGGAGGAAAAATGAAAAGTGTTGGAGACCAAGTTCCACTTCACTCAAAAGAAGGTCGATGATTTGCTAGCAGAGAAAGCAGTTACCTGAAGTTGTATTTCTGATGTTAATGGACTGCTCTCTGATATCATTGAGACCCGTGATCCTATGATTTCTATCACAGTACGAAAGCATATGGGTGAAAAGCTCAGACCGGTGTTCGCAATGTTACACCGTTTGGAGGGTGTTTCGCCGCCGGTGTCTTTTGCGAAACAAGGGGGGGAAGGTAGTTATAAAGCTCAAACGGGACATATCAACCACAATGTTTCAGATAAACCTCCTATCATCAAGCAAGATCCAATGGATAAAGAAACGTTATTCAGTAATGAACCCATTGTTGATGATTGTGAAGACGAAGAACCTGATGAAGCTGAGCTTAAAAGGCGGAAGGTTCGCGAGGCAGAAATTGATGAACATGCTCGCATCGTCAGAGAGGCAGAAGAAAAAGAAAGAGCTGAAAAGGAAGCTCAGGCCACTCTTAAAAGCAAAATGCTATTATTTCCAAAGTGGACCCTGAAGCGAATGCAAAACCAAGCTGTTGATATGCCAAGTCAGTTTTGGCTCGATCCTATTGCTTCTTTTGATGTCCAAAATTCACAGGATTTGTAGCTGGATCTTCCTATTACACCAAAGGCCTTCAGGTTCCGTGCCTTTATAAAGGTTGCGAATGTTCCTTTCTCAGACAGCACTGGGGATCAACTGATGTTTGCCTTCTACCTAAAGCATATGAAGCCCCAATACGAGACCTGGAGTGTGAATAAAATTGTGGCTGTGAAGGTCACTGGTCCAATCGAAACTGAAAGCTTCCCTAATGTGAAGTTTAAAGTTGCGAGAGGATCTGCACATCAAGCCTGCGAATTCACTCTCGCAGATCTGCCATGCTTGAACCCCCATGACTGGATGATGATTTTCAACATTTTGCTGCAAGAGAAGGAAAAGTATGAACCTGTGTTTGCCCATCTTCAAATCATGATCAAGTCGTACATTCAGGAAGTAGGGTTGACGGATGTGGATATTGCCACTGTTCTGAGGCAAAAACCAAATGGTGTTCCTAATGAAGCTCCGAAAGACTTCCAAAAGCTCAAGCCAGGAAAGATTTATAAGGAAGGATGGTTCGTGGTTTACACTCCTAGAGATCGTCCAGGAGCAGATCGGCGCAAGTTATTCTTTCATCTTGATGAGAAGCACTTGTTTACTACTGCTTGTTTGGAGTTTATTTTGGATCTTGTTGTGAAGTTTAAGGGCAAAAACAAAGATGATGTGAAGTGTTTCACTGATGTGATCACTTGGTACATTCATGTTCGCAAGCTGCTGCTGAGTTTCATTCCAAAAGTCTACGAAGTGCAGAAGCGAATATCGAATTAAAATGGCTATGGTTTCAATTGACGCAAAGGGGGAGATTGTTGAAGATATTGTGTTGCGTCATTGCGCCTGTTTTGACTAGTCCATTTTTTATAAACGAGTTGGGCTTGTCCACTCGTATTCAATGCTAGGGTTATATAGTATAAGGTGCATGCATGCTACGTATTTATGTTAAGTCTCATAATTATCTTTGTAACCCTAATCAACGCCTCTACAGAAGTAATTCTTCATCGATTTCTTCTGAGGTGTGAGAGTTAATCATTCTGCACCAATTTGATCATATCGTGTTCTTTACCTGTTTTAATCTATTCAATCGTCAAGGATATTTTCCTATCAGGTAGTAACCTGCCAGACCCAGGAATTGGCGAATTTCTGTTGGTGTTGACGGAATTGTCCAGTTTTCGATTGCTTTGATCTTAGAGGGGTCCACATGTATTCCTTCTTGACTGACCACATGGCCTAGAAAGTTTACACTGCGGAGCCAGAATTCGCACTTGGAGAGTTTCGCATACAACTTTTCAGCCCGTAGGGTTTCTAAAATTTGTCGAAGGTGTAGGCTATGATCTTCTTCGCTTCGAGAGTACACGAGAATATCGTCGATGAAAACGATTACAAATTTATCAAGAAATGGGTGACAGACTCGATTCATGAGGTCCATAAATGCAGCAGGGGCATTTGTTAGACCGAAGGGCATTACGACGAATTCGTAATGACCGTATCAAGTTCGGAAAGCAGTCTTAGGAATGTCCTCATCTCGGACTTTGAGTTGATGATAACCGGATCTCAGATCTATCTTTGAAAACTAACTAGCTCCTTGAAGCTGGTCAAATAGATCATCGATTCGTGGAAGTGGATACCGGTTTTTGATTGTGAGTTTGTTTAATTCCCTATAGTCGATGCACATCTTGAAGGATCCGTCTTTCTTTTTAACGAAAAGAATCGGAGCTCCCCACGGCGAGAAGCTAGGTCTGATGAATCCTTTCTCCAGGAGTTCGCCCAGTTGGCTTGATAATTCCTGCATCTCTGTCGGAGCCAACCTATAGGGTGATTTCGCGATTGGAGTGGCTCTAGGCACTAGGTCGATTCGGAATTCAATTTTTCGTTCTGGGGGTATTCCCGGAAGATCTTTTGGAAACACATCCGTGAAATCACACGTCATTGGGATGTTGTGAATGCTCGCTTCCTCTTTGGTTTTATCCACCACGTGAGCAAGGAAGGCGTAGTTGTTCTTCTGTAGACACTTTTGTGCCTTGATACACGAGATAAGGCGAAGGTTTACGTCGGGCTTATCTCCGTAGATTATTAGGGTTTCGTGATTAGGAAGATGAAGGCGAACAGCCTTCTCACAACACATAATATCAGCATGATGGGGGCTTAACCAATCCATGCCGATGATCACATCAAAACTCCTAATATTTACAGGCATTAAGTTTATTTGGAAGGTGTGATTGTTTAGAGTTAGTGTACACCCTACATAGATATCCTTAGTTGATTCAGTCTTCCCATTAGTCATTTCCACCGTGAAGGCTTCATTAAGCTTTTGGGGTTGTTGTTTTAGCAAGTGTTTGAACTTATTACTCACAAGACTTCGCTCTGCTCCGCTATCAAATAAGATGCATGCATACGAGTTGTTAAGTAGGAACGTAGCGGTGACAACGGATGGGTCCTGCACTGCTTCACCCTGACCCATTGTCAACACTCTCCCTGCTGCTCCTGCCCCTTGGTTGTTCGTGTTGGGGCAGTTTCGCCTGAAATGCCCATTTTTCCCATACTCGTAACAGGTATAGTTGGCTCCAGCATTGGTGTTGTTGTTGTCGTTGTTATTGTTGTTGTTGTTGTTGTTGTTGTTGTTTGTCATCTGGTTCTGTGGAAGCTAAGTCCTACAATACTTTGCCGTATGCCCCTTCCGGTTGCACCTAGTGCAACTCATCTCTCTGCACTCCCCGTGATGGTGGAAGTTGCATTTGTTACACTTGGGGAGATTTCCCGAGTACTGCTTGGAAGCATTCGGTGCAGATGAGGCTGGAGCATGTGGTGTGGTGGTAGCTTGCGTTGCAGCATGGACAGACACCGTTTGTTGCTTCTTAGATGATTCCGAGTTTTGCTTTCCCTTTTGCCTGTTGTTTTTCCCCTTCTTGTTCTCTTCTTCCTTCTTAACCTCTGCTTCCACTGTTTTGGCACCCTTCTTATTGCCATGATCATACAGTTTCTTGGCCAGTCTCTTGGCGCTGTCAAATGTCACAGGGTTTGCCGCAATGACATTTCCTTGGATAGGCGCAGTCAATCCCCAGATAAACCTCTCAATCTTTTTCCCTTCAGAGGTGATCATTCCGGGACACAGAAGAGATAGTTCACTGAACTTGGATATATATGCGTCGATATTGGAGTTTTGAACTGTGAGGTTCCACAACTCTTGTTCCATCTTCTGAATTTCTCCTCTAGGACAGTACTCTGCTAACATCATCTCTTTCAGCTCTTCCCAGGGATCACGTTTGCCACCGGAAGTGTCATGACCTCTACGTGGCCATTCCACCAGGAGAGCTTGGTCTATGAATGTGCAGGCTGTGAACTTGACCTTAGACTCCTTCGGGCACCTGCAGATTTCAAAGACAGACTCTACTTTCTCGATCCATCGCTTAAGGGCTATTACGCCTCCTGCCCCATTAAAGGTCCGAGGTTTGGCGTTGGCGAAGTCTTTGTAGGTGCATGCTCGTGTGGATCTGTGGTTTGTCCCTTGATTGGTGCTTCCGGCTCCCTACCCGTTGCCTTCTCCGTTGTTTCCATTGCGAATCTGCGCAAGTGCTGCAGTGACCGCAGCGGACACTGCTGCCTGGAATGCAACCGAGTTTATCTCAGGTGGGGTCGGTGTTGCGTTGTTTCCACGGTTGGGTCTTTGAGGCATCTTTCTGTCATGGATTGGAAAGATGTTGAGTGCCCATTGTTTTACGAGTTTGTGATCCTATAAACTAGGGGCATAGTGTGTGTTTAAGTAATTTCATGCATTAACATAAAACAAGAAAAATAAAACACATAGCAGGTGACAGCGTCATGATAAAACATAGAGCATTTTCATTAATACTAATAGTTTTGATACATGAAAATTTGCCAGAAGGCATACAGTACATGAGGAAAATATAAAATCTGGCAGCATAACGACTCTATGAGTTGTGTGATCACCTAAACCTAGAGTCGGTAGTACATAGCATAGCACGCCTAAGAGAAGCCTAATACTGTGAATAGATACTGCTGGTCCTAGTCATGGTAGGATGTGCCAGGGGGTGGTGCTGAGGAAGTGGAGGCTCCCTGAAGGTGAGCCACATGTCATTCCGCGCCTCGAAGTCGAGCCTCCCACCTCACCTGTCTCATGTAGAACTCCCGGATGACCTCTCGCGTTTCCTGCTCCGCCCGCTCAACCTTAGTCTGCAACTGGTGCATCTGATCGGTGGTGCTCTGAGTCAGATCGCCAGTGTCCCTCATTCGTCTCACCATGACTGGAAGTGCTCGATTAGCCGGTCCTTCATCCCTCAAGTCATAGAACCCTCGAGCCATGCCAAATGGGGGTCGTTGTCCCTGGTGTCTGCTCCATCTCCAAATGTCGATTCCCCAGGGAGGGGTAGGGCCGTCAGGGCCCATTCGGTGAGTTGGCACCCTCACTGGGTATGGGGGGTTGATGACTACGGACTTTGTGTCCGAATCATCGTCGCTGTCCTTCCCAGACTCTTCTTCTTCAGCGTCTGCCACATGTTCTGCAGGTCCCTCTTCGGGATCCTCTTCAGATTCCTTGTCGGATTCCTCTAGCCATCCGTTATTTCCATGATTGGGAAAGTAGGGATCTCCTGGGAGGTGGAAACCAGCCATACTGACTACACAGGAGTGCATATATAAGTCATATTTTAATTATTCTCATAGTATTTTTAATTATTGTGTTTGGGTTCCCTAAAGTTATTGGAGAGTGGGGTAGGCTTGTGGATTCATTTCCCGCTGTGATTACTCCTGAACAGATGTTGGTTATATTCTGAATAAATATAGTTGATCAGGCTATATTTATCCCTAATATAACTACATATCTGCCCAGGTTTAATCATAACGTTCAATCTCCTCCAGAAGCTTTGATTAGATGTTGTTAGATTATTATCCTAGTACGCGCACATAAGTGTGAAACTTTTATTTTGTTCAGAGTTATTTAGTCCCATTGTGTTTATATTTGCATATTATGTATGGTTGGATATGCTAGTTCTCAATAAACATTGCTCTGATACCAACCTGTCACAACCCCGAACCAGACGGCGGAAATGTCTGGGGGCTCGTGTGACTAACAATTAAATAATCATCACAATGAATATACATGAAACATAACACATTCATCACCAATATTACATATTACAACCAGTATTGTTCACATCAAGTACTTTGTTAAAATACATAAGTTCAAAATGTTCTAAGTACGATAAGTGATGTTACATAAACGAAACCATACACACTTGCATATCTTCCAGCTTAACGATTACCTTAGAATACAAGTTATTTTGAAAACGGTCAACATATATATAATGTTGGTGAGTTCATAAGTATATTTGAGTAAAAGTCTTTGTATCTTTCATAAAAACCCAGAAAATCCGATATTTTCTGTAAAATGTTTTGAAAATGATGTGAAAATCGAGTATAAATTCATGTGTGAATTTCATAGTTAAAAACTTGGATGAGTGTAGTTTAGGTTCATTGTATTTTGAATAAATGATAATTGTATATGAATAATCTCCCCAGAAAATCCGATATTTTCTGTTTTATAACATCGTTTAGGTTCTTGTATCGTTAAATAAGTTGTTTTGCATTGACACAATTAAAGAATTTATCTTCAAAAGGTTAACTTTTGGTATTGAATCCCTATATGAGCCGTTATAACCATGCATGATAATGACTAGGTCGCCCGTCTTGGTATTTTTCCAAATGTCGGTCTTGCTAAGGATGTTGTCGCCCTAGACTGGCCTAGTCTAGCTGTAGCGAACAGCTAAGGCGTGGGGGGTCACCCTGTATAGATCTATACACAAACTCCCATTTTCCTACCAGGAAACTCTGATTATAACTACAGGCTACGATTGTACACTCAGAGGTGTCAACCGACATGTCTCACTAGATTCTCAACCCCTTTTGTTCTATGTTTAATGTTTACGTATATGTGGTATGTTTTTGTATTCGAAAGGTACATATATAAGAATACGACATTTAATGATTTCGCAAAGGTATAGTTACGGCCCATCAACATGTGAAATTTCCATTCCAAGCCCTATTAGCATGTAGTTAGACCACAAAGGCCCAATAACATGTAAGAGGGTAATTGAGGCCCAATAGGCATGTAAATAGGCCACAAAAGCCCAATAACATGTAATCCAATACTTAAGCCCAAATTAACATGTAAATGGGTCGCAAGACCCAATAAACACATCATGGAAAACATTGGGCTCAATATACACTTAATTGGGCCCTTAGGGTCCAATGGCCAAGTAACGGGTATATTACGCCCAATAAATAGTTATTGTTGTATTTCGTTCGTTTTGTTTTATTTTGTTGTTTGTTTTGACTTGAAGTTCAATAGATTGGTGATAAAAATCATCTTTTTGTAAAAACGACGTTTTTGGCCAATAATCCTCAAATTCTTAAATTAGGCCCAAAGTTTTGTAAAAATTACACTTTGGTCCATAATTTATAAAAGTTTGCAATTTTGTCCCAAATGTCTATAAATTTACGGTTTTAACCCAAAATGTTATATTTTCACATTTAGAACCCTATTTTGCAGAAAAATACATTTTCAGCCCTTGTTTGTAAAATTTTACACTTTCGGCCTGATTTTTGGAAAACTTTACATTTTTGGTCCAATTTGAAAATAAATGAAATTTTCACCTCTAAATTTGGTTTATTTACATTTATGACTCAAGCTTTGGCCAAATAACATTTTTAACCCCAAAACTCATTTTTTCGCAAATTGGGCCCAAACCGTAAGGCCTAAAAGTTTTGGCCCATTAAGCTAAAATTTGCATTTTTGGCCCTTTTAAAAGTATGTTTAGCATAAAAATACCTTTTTATACATGTAGGACCTGTTTGGCCCCTTTAAAACATAATTTTCACTTTTTACCCTTATCTTTTGTTTTCTTGACAATTTTGACCTTTAACAAGGTTTTTATTGAATTCTTTTGCATCTTAAACATGCATTCACTTTTGGTTTGATAATGTAATGTATATCATGTCATTGTTCATATATCTTTGTTAAATAATACTTAAAATTTCGAGATTTGCTAAGATCTAACCCATTATTACCAAACAAACTAAGGATTCACATAAAACATGCATATAACACATAGATCTACACATTTTACTTGCATTTTCCCCCAAAAATCTTATGAAAACTGAAAACAAGGGGGTATGAACTCACCTTTTGCTTGATGTTTTGGTTTTTGAAGAAGAAGTGGAAAAGATGAAGTGATTTTCGGCCCTAGCAACTCCCTTGAGTAGATCTCGAACTTAAGAAGATTTCTAGGAGTATGATCACCAAAAACTTTGTTTAAAAGAGTGATCTATCATGAAGATGGAGTTATAAAACTTGAATGTGTAAAGGCTTACCAAGAATGATGATTATCTTGTGAAAATCATCTTAAAACATAAGCAAAATCTTGAGAATTTTAGAGGAAGAAGATGGATGATCCTTGAGAGAAATGGAGAGAATTTGGTGTAATGTATGTGTGTGTGTTTGTTGTCTTCGGTCGAGAATAAAAGAGGAGAGGGGTGAGGTCACTAGCTTGGTTGCTTGGTGGTTTAAACCCTAGATGCATATTGGATTTTATGGATGTGGCACTCCAAAGTCAACTCTTCTCCCATTTCAGTTATTTTTCCTTTTTTTTATTTATACATGGGCCGATATTGTTGGGTCAAGAAGAAAGGGTAGGGTAGATTGGGCCCATTAACTTTAGCTAGGATATTTGGATCCTAAACATAAAAATTTTCGGCCCATTGGGCTCTTGGAAGCATTCACGGCCCAATTAGAATAAAAGAATGGGCTTATGGCTCACTAGTGGTTAATTGGATTAGTTATGGCCCAATAAGGCCCATTGGGTTTAGTATGAATCATTCTAGACCCAAATGGTCCAAAATGTTTTAGATTTATGAATTGGGTCCAATTAGGATCCAATTAGGGCTTCTAAGTCCAATGAGGTTGAATTGGGTGCTTTTTGGTCCATTACACCCAATGAGGACCTCCTAGTCCAAGGTGGACTTGAACCATGGATCCTAGGGCTTCAGACTCTCTGATAAATATGAATGGTGAATCTAAATGAGTATTGAGTGAGATTTACTTAAAGTGCATGTTTTACAATAGATGAATGGTTACATAGGAATAGAATTTCCTAGCTAAAATGTTAGTTGTGACACGATTGTTGTTGTTGTTGTTGCTTGGCTGTTGATTCTGTTGTGGATAAGTTCTACAGTGTATGGCGGGGTGACTCTTTCGGTTGCATCTATTACAATACGGCTTCAGACAGGCTCCCTTATGATGGAGATTGCACTTGTTGCATTTTGGAAGGCTTCCAGCGTATGGTCTCGCTAGTGTTGATGTAGTAGGTGTCATGCCCGTATGGATAGCAACAACATGTTGTTTGTTCGAAGACCCTTGAGTTGGTTGTCCCTTTCTCTTACTCCCAGACTTTCGCTTCCTACTCTTAAGCTTGGGGTTTGGAGTGCCTTGATAAGCTGTCACTTGTTGGTTTTCATGCTCGTTTCTTTGTCTGGAGCTGTCGATGCTATTTCCACCTCTGTTGGTGTTGTTTGCGTTAAGTTCTACCATAGCAGCGATTACAGCAGCTGTTACAGCCGCTTGGAATGTAGCAGAGTCCATCTGCAGGATTGGTGTCTCACGGGTGTGCTTGTTATTTCTGTGGGATGACATTTTCCTGCTGCATGATGATAAGCGAGATCGTAAGTAACCATCGTCATTCCTGGTTGTACTCTATAAATTTCACGTTTTGTCGTATGATTCACATTGTTTCCATCTACATCCCTATGATGCATTTACGGTAGTAGGTAATCGCAGTTTTTGCACAAAATTTAAGTCTGTCCATAGAGTTTATAGATTATTTTGGTTTCGAGATCCTTGAGTAACTAGCGGTTTCGAGGGTTCGGTTATGCGTGAGTATGTGAGTGCATAGAATCAATATGTAATAAAAGTAGGAGAACGGATAACAGAATACAACATCATGCGAAAAATATAAAGTTATTTTCATTAATTAAAACCTTTCGAGTACATGAAAATTTGCCTACCTAAGGCATACAATACATGAAATGATGTAAAATACGACAGAGTAACGACTCCATGAGTAATGTAATCACTTAATCATGTCGTCGATAGTACATATAGTACGACACAACAAGGCATCCTAGCAGTAGTGGTAGTAGACGAAGTTAATCTTGGTCGAAACGTTAAGGGTCTGATAGGTGATCAAATGCCGAAGTGTCGTGCCACCCGGTCGGCAAACTCGCTCATCTCCCTATTGAGCGTGTCCCTCTTATATTCTGCTAGCTCTGCCCGGCCTTCTGTTGCCCATAGTTGCTGCCTGAGGGCGGCAACCTCCTCCTCCAAATAGCGCACACGAGTGGCTAAATCCTCCGGTGCTGCGGGGTGGTCTAGTGTCCTCTCCGAAGTGGGAGGCTCGCTGGGGACTTCTGTAATGTTCTCCCCTTCCTCCACTTCTTCATCGGTTTCCGCAAAATCATAATTGGTCTCCACATATTCCTCAGGTCCTAGGCCTGGATCTTCTCCTGGAATCATGACAGGGTCTCCCTCAAGCAATCCATTGGCCACTAGAGCCTGGTAGTAAAGAACACCTTGTTGGTAGTCTTCCATGCTGACTACGCGAGAAACGGAGGGATAAGCATGTGTGAAGAGTGTATATAGATAGCATTTACAAATACTCCTATAGTATTTTTTTTTTTAATTGTTTAAGTTTGAGTTCCTTAGGGCTTTTTGGATACGAGGTAAGTTTCTGGATTTATTTCCCCCACATGATCACTCGCAGCCACATGTTGGTCGTATTTTGAATAAATATAGTTGATCAGACTATATTTACCCCCAATATGACTATATAACTGTCCGGGTTTAACCACGGTGTTCAATTTCCTCCAGAAACTTTTAGTGTTATAGTTTTAATGTACATCTAGGTATGCATTTTATTCAGAGTGTTTTAGTCCCATTGTATTTATAGTTGCATTTCCTGTATGATTAGATATGCCAGTTCACTATAAACAATGCTCTGATACCAATCTGTCACACCCCCGAACCAGACGGTGGAAACGTCCGGGGGCTTGTGCGTGACTTCATCTTGAAATATCATTACAGTGAATATAAATGAAACATAACATCACCATCACCATGGATAATATAATACAACTGCCATTGTTTACATCAAGTACAATCTTTTAAATTACATGACCAAAACATTTAATGTATGATGTTTAACAGTACACAAAACAAAATCGCATATTCTTGTTGATTCTTCCGCTTAACGAGTCCCTGAGAATACAAGTTATTTTGAAAACGTCAACATATATAATGTTGGTGAGTTCATAAGCATGTTTGATTGAAAAGTTTCGTATGGTTCGTAAAACACCAAAAAATCCGATATTTTCTGTAAATTAGTTTAAAGGTAATGTGTCAAAATCAAGTATTAATGCATGTGTGTTTGCTGCTTTTGGAATGTATAAATATCAACAATGTAATCCAAATAAAAACCCTGTGTTTTCTGATGTAAGTAGAAGGTAATGTATAAATGTATTTCTCCCAGAAAATCCGATATTTTCTGCTTATAAAAGTATCGTAATCATAAAATTTCCAAGACCGAGTATCGATGTATGTATGTTTTTAGTATCATCTAGATTTGTATAAATATACTGAAATCTTTGATGAAGTTAGTCTCTAAGTGAGCCGTTACAACCATGCTTGATAATGACTAATTCGCCTGTCTTGGCGTTTTCAGGCGCCAGTTTTGATGTAGGTAAGGTTTTTCGACCTAGACTGGCCTAGTCTAGTTGTAGCGAACAACTAAGGCCTAGGGGGTCACCCCGTATAGATCTATACACAAACTCCCGCTCTCCCTCCAGGAAACTCTGGTTATAACTACAGACTACGATTGTACACTCAAGGGTGCCAACCGACAAGTCTCACTAGATCCTCAACTTTTCACGATTGTTATGTCTTTCACCATGTTTAATGTTTACGTGTATGTTGTAAGTTTTCAAATCTAAAGGTATGTATATGAATGTATGAAGTTCAATAATTATGTAGAGGTACAGCTAAGATCCACTAAGCATGTGATTTTTAGTCCAAGCCCAATTAGCATGTAAATGGACCACTAAGGCCCAATTAACATGTAAAATGGTAATTTAGGCACAATAGGCATGTAAATGGACCACTAAGGCCCAATAAACATGTGATCCATAGTTCAGGCCCAAATTAACATGTAAATGGGTAATTTAGGCCCAATAGGCATGTAAATAGACCACTAAGGCCCAATAAACATGTGATCCGTAGTTCAGGCCCAAATTAACATGTAAATGGGCCGCAAGGCCCAATAAACACGTCATGGAAAATATTAGGCCCAATATACACTTAAATGGGCCCTTAAGGCCCATTGGCCATGTAACGAGAGTATTAGGCCCAATAAAATTTGTTATCGATGTATTTCGTCAATTAGTTATTATTTCGTTGTTTGTTTTAGCTCCAGGTTTACAAGAACAATAAAAATATCTAATTTTTGTAATAGGGACACTTTTGGCCCACTAGACCGAAAATATACATTTTAGTCACATTTTTGGAAAATTTGACACTTTAGATCCCTTAAGACTGAAAGTCTTCAATTTATGGGCTTAATTCAAATATATTGACCATTTGTGGCCCATTTTGGTTGAAATTTTACTTTCGGCCCAAAATTCATAAATATTTACAATTTCGGCCCAACTAAGTATAATTTAACATTTATGACCCAAATACATCTAAATGGATATTTTTGGCCCAAATATGTAAATTTTGCTGCTTTCGACCCATTTCTACAAAAATTACATTTTCAGCCCATTTTTCATAAAAAATGACCCATTTTAGGCCCATTTTTTACCCAAATACATCTAAATGACCCATTTTAGGCCCAAGGAGACCGTAATGGCCCATATTATGGCCCATTATGCGAAAATTTTACTTTTTGCCCCCTTTAAAGTCATAAATATCATACAGACCCATTTTTAAAAAGAAAATGACTCTTGTGACCCTTATAAAATCCGTAAGTGGTAAAAGTTATCCCAACCTTTTGTTTACTTGTCAAAAATGATCCTTATACAAGATTTTTGTTTTGTTTTTCACATCTTAAGCATGTATAAAACCTTTATCTTTGTAGTATGTTGACTATTATGTTTTAGTTTATGATTCACACCCATTTTTGTTAGAGATTTCGAGATATGTCAACCTTTTCCACATTTTCACAAGAATAACCAAGAAAATCAAACATAACATGCATAAATACAAAGATCCACACATAAATACTTGTATTCTCCCCCAAAAACATGTAAAAAACCAAAAACAAGGGGGTATGAACTCACATTTGCTTATTGTTCTCGGTTTTTGGTGATGATGTGAAGAGATTTTGGTCTTAGCAAGCTTCTTGAACAACTTTAGAACTTAGATGGCTCTAAGATGCATGATTCACGAAATGGTGTGAGTTAGGAGGAGATTTTTGAAGAATCAAGAAGCTAAACCATGGATCTAAGCAAAAACTTACCAAGGATGATGATATCGGTGAAGGATCCTCTTGAAGCACCTCACAAATCTCAAAATTTTGAAGGAAGTGTTCTTGAGAGATTTAAGAGTGTTTGAAAACTTGAAGATGTGTGTGTTTGTATACTTGCTCTCGGCCAAGAATAAAAGAGGAGAGAAAAAGAATGATTTTTGCATGGAGGGTAATAGGTTTTATGGATGTATGTGAGTTTATAGATATATGGTGTGTAATTGTGAGTTGTCATCTTCTCCTTAATCCTCCCTTAATCTTCTTTTTTACTTTTATTTTAACACATGTATATATATATATATATATATATATATATATATATATATATATATATATATATATATATATATATATATATATATATATATATGTATTGGGCCGAGATTTGGGCCAAGGAAATAAGAGTGAGATAGTTTGGGCTCATTCTAGGCTTAGTTCGAATTTCATTGGCCTAATAATATTTTTCGGCCCATTGGGCCCTTAGGATGGTTCACGACCTAATATGGTATAAGGGAATGGGTTTATGGCCTATTAGGGCTAACTAATTCATTTATGGCCCAATAAGGCCCATTAGGGTTAGAATGAATCATTTTAGACCCAAATGGTCCAAAATGTTATAGATTTATGAATTGGGTCCATTTAAAGCCCATTTAAGAAAATCCTAGTCCATAAAGAACTTGAACCGGGATTTTTAGGGTTTTCAACTCCCAATTGACTTTCCGAAATGCTTTGTATAGAGTTTTGAACTACAATTGTGGATCTTGACTAAATTTGTTGTCATAGAATGAACATAGTGCATATCATCAAGTTTGGGTTACAAGGATTATCATAGTTAATGTTTACATGATCACAGAATTTCCTAGCAAAAATGTCAGTTGTGACACGACATAATTATATCTTACTTTCTTACATGATTCACGATAAATCTTCAACGACACAAAAAGAGGACATAAAACATAATTTATAACAAAAACATAAGACGATGATTCCATACTCCTCTGTAACACCCACAAAAATCAAGCCAATTTAAAATTTTTTCAAAGATCCATAAACCATTAATTATTACAAAAATGTTTTCAAAATAGTTTAATATCAGAGTATCCCAGAAACCATAAGTCCAAAACACGAGGATGTATACGGTCACGCCTTCTCCTTGCTGAGATATCTGAAGTACCTGAAACAACAAACTGAAACCGTAAGCACAAAGCTTAGTGAGTTCCCCCAAAATACCAACGCCATACAAATATAACCATTTCATATAACAAATACAGAACAACATGCATAACGAGCCTTCAGCCTGACTGGACCGCCTCGCAGGGCCTACAGCCTATCTGGACAGCTCCCGAGCCTTCGGCATGACTGGACCGCCTCGCAGGGCCTACAGCCTATCCGGACCGCTCACCGGGTATGTTAGCCTACAACACAAAACAGGATCGCCTCAACCCAACCCCCAATCGATAAAGATGTGCACATAAATATCATACGCTAGCTCATATCATATAACAGTCAAACCGATCTAGCAGATCACTAATCACAGCAACATCCCAATAATCGGGGTACCGACCTAACCGGCCACTAGCATAACATCATCCTATAATCAGGACACTGACCTAACTAGGTCACTAAGCATAACCATATCACCATCCTAACTACCAGGATGTAAACAATAAACATATCATGCCATAATCCGGATACTAATCCACAAAGGGCCGGCCTTGGTGCCTTAGACCCTATTGATATAGTGAGGATAACTCACCTGGCACTGCTGAAGTCCCCCGGATGAAACTCCAGCTTTTGGTTGACAGATTCCCGAACTGCTAACATCAAACAACACCTAATTAATAATTGGGTTCCAATCCCAAGGTCCAACTCACACTCCAAAGTCCCAAAAGTCAAGTAATGGGCCAAAGCCCAACATATGGCCCAATTTTCCAAATTGGGCCCAAACCTTTACATGGTCATAATTAAAGGCCCAACTACTTAGTCCAGTCCAAACATTTGGCATTTCCAATGGCCCAATATCATATAATCATCAAGACCCAAACTATGGCCCATCTACGGCCCAATTTTCCAAATTGGGCCCAAACCCTCATATGGGCCTTACCCTAAAGCCCATTAAATTATTCCAGTCCATTTGCTTGTTCTTGGATGGCCCATTAATAACCCAATTACCAAAGCCAATAGAAAGGCCCAACTCAAGGCCCAATTAAAAATTAGGGTTTCTTACATGAAATGATGATTAGGGTTAAGTGTTCCTACTTAACCCATTAAGGACTTAATCCATCAAGTCCAATATTGATTTAGGTTGATTGCAAATGATTATGAATTTATATATTAAGTTTAGTGAATGATTCAAGTGCGGGTCCGGATCAAATTCCCAAAATTAGGGTTTCACATAAAATGACAACTAGGGTTAAGTGTTTCTCACTTAACCCATTAAGGACTTAATCCATTAAGTCCATCACTTTTTTAAATAAATCATATGGCGTGATTGGGCTTTATACACAACTCCCATTCCAATGGCCCAAATGTGGGTCCCGATAAGTCCAAGGCCCATAAATCAAATATTAGGGTTTTCTAAACCCTAATTAGGGTTTCCAACCCCATCTTAACCCAATAGGCCCAGTAGCTAGTTCTTCTGATCAATTAAGGTTCATTAGGCCTATTAGGGTTTCAACAAGTCAAATAGGGTTTTGCTAGTCGGACACCACCCACTACCACCTCGGGTAGTGGTGGTCAACGGCGGTTCACGGCGGCGGACACCAGCTCACGGTGGTGATTAGGGTTTCTAGTCCAAACGAGTCCAAGCACTCCAAAAGCAATCCAAGCACACTAAGCACATGGCCATACAACCTGACGGCAGGTGGCGGCAAGAGGCGGCAGCCACCACCTCACGGTGGTAGTTATAGTTTTCTATTATTATTTCGGGCACCCGTTACAATTTACAACTCAATAACACACACACACACTAATATAAACATACACACACAGACACCCTTGTGGTGGCCGGTGGTGGTACACGGTGGCAGAAGAGCAACATCCGGCCAACAGCCACCATGGTTAGCTGCCATGGTGGTCCCAACATTCTCCAGCCAACCCAAAAACACACTCACACGCTGACGTGAACGGAATCACGCACACCATCACCCACCTTACGGTGGCGCACAGCGATGGCCACCACCTTACGGTGGTGGCGATGCAACAGAAAATGGAGAGGCGAAGAGGGCGGCGACTCCGTCTTACAAACAGCAGCCACGATGGGTCACAACACCGATTCTCCAAATCACCCACTGGCTCGTCGTCCAAGGCAACCCTCGTCTTCGTGGTCAGCAGCATTGGCGACGGCTCAGAGTGGTATTTACGCCTTAACAGGTGGCAAAAGGTGGTGGTGGAAAGGTCGTCGGAACCGCAACAATGGCGGAGTACCAGAACCGTTCTTCTTCAACCACGAAAGGCAGCAGCAACAGCCATGGTCCGTCGTCGTCGGCAATGGAACAACGCCCCTGAATATCTTACCGGTAGCAGCGGTTCACGGTGGACTTTGGTGGTCGATAGCGGCTGCTGAAAAGGCGAGTGTAGTGAGGGTGACGGCTGGAACATGCCTAGGTTTAGGGTTAGGGTTTATATGGGTTATGGTAAGAATATATATATATATATATATATATATATATATATATATATATATATATATATATATATATATATATATGGAGGCTAAAGAGGATGACAGGTTCACCCGTATCCCCTACAATGTCATACGATTTTACACTTCCAGCCCCTCCTCCCATTATTCTTTTCAAGACAAGTCCTTAATTTACCATTTAAACCCCTCAGTCTGAAATTCCTTTCAAATTAAGTCTGATATTTATTCTTTAATCCCCTGCTTCCATAAATAAGTGCCGAAATTATACTTTAACCCCTGAAACTAACATCCCGCTAATTATTATTTGATTTTGGGCTAT
The DNA here is from genome assembly GCF_052849685.1 of Lactuca virosa. Lineage (NCBI taxonomy): Eukaryota > Viridiplantae > Streptophyta > Magnoliopsida > Asterales > Asteraceae > Lactuca > Lactuca virosa. The sequence goes on along the minus strand of NC_136427.1, from coordinate 153,458,440 downwards.
AAAATAATAATGAAAATTACTTCTCGGGGTTTCGGGTTCTATTATTTAATTATTCTATTTTAAACGGGATGTTACATCCTCGCGTGGATTTCCTGCCTTAGTTTCCTGAGAATACATGTTAAAATACGTCAACAAATTTGTTGGTGAGTCCTACAGCTTTTGACTCCATAAATCTTTAAAATAATAAGATTTTAATGAAAAGAATTAAGTATAAAAATGAGAACTTTTATCTTTTTCAAAACATAAAATGACCATTTTCCACCTCGAGAATATTTATTTCACTGTTGCGTAAATCATATAAAAACTATTCATTAAGGGCTGTTTGTTTTTTTTGTGAAGATCTGCGCAACCACTTTTGTCTGCGCCGCACAGACAACGCGCAGACATATGCCCTCGCAGAGTGTTAGTTTTTTAGAAGTGCGCAGATCAAAAAAAACATCAGCGCGAGATCTTCCTGGCGCAGACATGAGTCACTGTCTTCAAAGGTCTTCAGACCTCATTTTAACCTAAACAAAAAAAATGGGCCATCGTGCAGTCTTTTTTTTTTTTGCTGAAAATGCATTTTTAATGTTTATGACATGAAATTAAGTTTGAAAAATCAATTTATTTCAACAGTTGCAGACGTTAAAAAACAAACAATCTTCTTATTACAGACTGCAGATATTTGGTCCACTTCTTCTGCCGCAGAAGCTTGCAGATGTGGTCCGCAGACTGCAAACATTTTGGCTTCAAAAAAACAAACAACACCTAAGTGCCAAATTGTCGCATGTTTATCATTATTATTGGTTGTCGTATTAATTAGTTTAAAGACCAAAGGAAAACCAGTAAGGTGAATTCATCTTACTTTCCTCAATTCTTAACCGAGTCGTGTGGTAATTGATCCCTAAGTGGATACTATTCCGATTTCCAGTATAATGTTGGGAATTTCCGGAATTATGTAATGATTTATAACCGAACTCGTGACAAGATCATCTTTTGTTCTCTCATTTATAATTTAATTTAATGGTTTTCTTCTTCTTTTCATGCTTTTCTTTTCGTCTTTTGTAAGAATAGTAGATGACACAACAGACGACGTGTTTATGGTGATCAATGTTGTCGATGAATAACGAGGCAAGAAGGAATACCAACAAAGAAGATCACGTACATGATGGGAAAAGGGAAAAGTTAGTGTGTCGGTAGTTATATATATAAGGAAGTGGTTTCATTTTCTTTTTCTTTTAAATAATATAATATAATTTATAAGTAAATAAGTTTTAAAGTACCACCAATCGGTAATTATTTTTTAAAAACACCACCCTTTAGTTAAAAACTCGAAAAGGTCTATGTATATCGTTATTAGTTATTTCCAAAAGAGCACAAATTCTAGTGGCACCCTCTTTATTTTCCTTAATCATTTTCCTTTCATACATTTAACACATGTATCAAAATCAATGAAATCAAGAGTTGGTAACACTCCATCACTCATGAGCCTCACCATTTTGTCTGGTGATATTTGGCCCAAAAGTTGATGCCATAACATGGATGTGGTTTCTAAGTCTCGTTTCTTTTATAACACTTTTCATTCACATTATATGAAAACAATATTTTGAAAATTGATCATCTAAGTACAATTTATATAAGTTTCCCTCCATGTAACCATAACTAACAACGTTAGAATTTAAGCTAATTAGTATCTTTACCATTAACGAATGTTATGTCATATCGTTAGTTGTCTAACTATTTTTTTACATGCATATATTATAATTAGATTCTGAGTCATGATCGTATAAAGAGTACCATATATATATATATATATATATATATATATATATATATATATATATATATATATATAAGTTAATATAGTACCCACCTTCCCTAATTGCAAGGTACATATAGCTTCAACATTTGAGATCATAACCAATCTTGAATTTAATGGTGATTAGGTTTCTTTGCAACCTCCAGATTATATGGAATCCATGTTACCCTTACAGAGTTTGTAACATGTACCATGGAACCAGAGTCAAACAAATATGTGTTTGAATGAACATTTATGTTAGAGGGACTCATAAATCATGAATAATAATCATTAAAGTTCATATCTAGCCACTCCTTGAAACCAGGGCATTCTTACTGGAAGGGTCCTTTTTATGGCAAATTTCAAGACAATGATGACCCTTCGATTTGCTTCAACTCGGAGTGTCACTTGTACTTGATTTTTGATTCTTTTAATTTTCCCCAGTATGACCTTTGCTCTTTCTTTTGCCAGTGTATGTGATAGTGACATAATATTCATACTGAAGAAGTAACGTACAGCTCAAGAGAAAACCGAAGACGTGTTGAGATTGGATGTATTTGTGGTGAGAAAATGCGAAGTTGTTTGTGTAGAAGAGCTGATGAGTTAGCTTACCTTGAAGATTGGTGTGCGTGGAAGACAAGGAACGAGCGGAGGTTTATCGACACTTGTAGTTCGCAGTCAAAATTGGCGGATAATGTTGTTTCTTTAGTGTTTGGTTGGGTGAAATTCAAGGGTAGTTTTGATAATTGTAAATGGGAAGATTGGTGTGATTCCCCTTTTAATGTTTTGTAATTTGTTTGTTTGCCCTGCCTTTTCCCTTTTTTCCTTTTTAGCAGCGGGCTTTTAATAATATTTCGGCGGTTTAAAAAAAAAAGTTAGCTTACCTTGAAGGATAGGAGGACTAACCTTGGGTGGGTCCACCACCAAAGTTGTTATTTAAAAGTATTGTTTAATATTAATCAAGATCTTTACGTAATCATTGTCATTGTACGGAGTAGATTACATGCACACTACAAGAAATATTGGCATTACCGGCGATGCCTTTAGCGGCGACAAGGGGCAATAGCGGCGACATGTAATTGACGCATTACATGTCGCCGCTAAAGGCGACTAGAAGCGTATTAGCGACGAAGCATTACCGGCGACGCATTTGCAGCGACATGTCGCCGCTAAAGGTATTAGCGGCGACCTCCCTAACCTTTAGCGACGACGACTGTCGCCGCTGTTGCCCAATCTTCTTATAGTTGCATACTTCTCTCTCCACCGTTGCAAAGCGTAACCTAGCTCAATCCACACTATCACGTAACATCCAGGCCTAACAACACTCTTTTGAAATATTAAATTCTCTTGAAATAAAAAATACAAAAGCTTTTGAAAGAGATAACGTTTGATTCATTTAATTGATCAAAAGTTAATCGTTTGGACTTATTTGATTGAACTAGGTCGTGTGATATCATTTTGCATCAAAAGGTGCAGGTGAAGGGTGATCTCAATAGATTTAGGAATAGAAAATAAAGGATAAATTTTTAACTTGCCACATATTTAAAATATTTCTAAATGGAAGTCCATTGTGCTTTTAAATCAAACATAATATAATGTTTTAATTCATTTAAGTTACAAATCTATTAAATTCTCATCATTTTGATAAATTAAAATCTCTTTCAAAAGAATCTATGAATCAAAACGCCCCTAAAAAGAATCTAAAATAATTGTGGATGTTTGATTGATTAGTAACACCCTATAAATATAGTGTTCAATAAAACTAAAAGAATAAAATGAAGAATCAGTAATGAAACCGAAAGTATATATTAAAGAAGATAACAGAAAAAGTTCAAAAAGATAATTTGAAGTTGACGAACGATAGTTATTTACTGTATATCTATCGATATATAAACATTTGTTATGAATAGTTAACCTGTACCGAGGTAACTTTGAATAAATTAAGTGAAAATATAGTTTGCCCTTTGCGTACGTCAATCTAAAAACAAGCATGGAAAAACAGGTTTACCCATTTTATCAGTTTCTGGCAATTGTTTTAGATATTACATGATCAAGCTAAGCCACACATTTTGAGCATTGATATTTATCACATAATCATGAAAACATTATATAAGACACACATAAGCTTGATGTTCTTCCAATTCATGAGTGCCACAAACAAACCATGATTGATCAGTTTCTAGCACTGCTTCTCCTCGTAGTTATTTCATACGTTTTATCGATCGTTTACAAAAACCGGAAATCTGGAAGAAGCAAAATCAATCTTCCACCAGGAAGTTTTGGATGGCCGTTCGTCGGAGAATCTATATCATATCTCCGGGCGAATTGGGATGGAACTCCCGAGAGATTTGTTCGAGAACGGATCAAGAAACATGGCAGTCCATTAGTATTCAAGACGTGCGTTCTTGGGGAGCGTATGGCAGTGCTTTATGGTCCTGCCGGCAACAAGTTCCTGTTTGGGAACGAGAACAAGGTGGTGGCGGCATGGTGGCCTTCGAGCGTGAATAAGCTTTTTGGCCGGTGTTTGATTACAATCCGTGGTGATGAAGCGAAGTGGATGAGGAAGATGATGTTGTCGTATCTGGGACCAGAAGCTTTCGCCAGTCATTATGTTGCCACCATGGACATCATAACTCGTCGCCATATCGAAGTTCACTGGCGAGGTAAATAAATGATTTACTTTTCCCAGTTCTATACCTGCTTGCAAATTCATTTTCAATTGAAACCTAAATGTTTATAAGGCATCAACTCATTCACTACAACCCGCTAGCTTAATATTAGCCTTCTGGTTGTTGTCATATTCACATGAATTCGGTTCTTGAACCTTCTTTGGTCCCAAGCCTGTCATATATACTAGTTGTTCAATAAGCTCTTCTTGAGGTATACTAGTATATCATAGGTTCTTAAATCTTGTGGAATTTTTTGGAATATCCGGGTCAAACTTTTGGTGCATGTAATGCTTTGAACTTAAGGGTAATCATGTTAAACTTGTGATCTAATAATAGAAAAGACTATGTATTCGATTTCTTCAACCTTAAGCGAGGAACGTCACGCAAATATTGAAAAATCACATGTTAATTCGTATCTTCAATTAGCATTTCCATTTTATTAATGAATAGATTTTAGTATTTAATTGCATTCGAGTTTATGCATTAAAGTCGCACAAATATTTGTTTTTCAACTGTTCCTAAATCCCACGAAGGCAAGGAGAAGGTGAACGTATACCCAACCGTGAAGTTATACGCCTTTGAGCTCGCCTGCCGTTTATTTCTGAGCCTCGAGGAGCCAAACCATATCGCAAAACTTGGTTCCCTGTTCAACATCTTCTTGAAAGGCATCATTGGGCTACCTCTAGACTTCCCAGGCACACGATTTTATAGATCGAAAAAAGCAGCGGCGGCTATTAGGAAAGACCTTATGACGATTATTAAAGAGAGAAAGGTTGCTTTGGAAGAAGGAAGGGCATCATCCTCACAAGACCTCCTGTCACATTTTCTTACATCTGTGGACCGCTTTCGCGCCGGCTGCGACTGCACCGGGGCCTGTCTCTGCTCTCGTAACTGTAACTCAATCTCTAACTCACGCCGCCTGGCGGCCTTCTTTTGCTCCAGCAATGTATCACACCGTTGGGTAGCAACGAACTGTCTAATGTCAGTCTTGAGCATGCTTACATAACGCGTCATCTGAGCCTTCCCGGAAGCAAACTCCGGGCAAAACATCGCCCTCTCAGTGAACATGCGGGTGATCTCCGTCCCCGACTCCGTACCCTGTCTCAACTCCAAGAACTCCTGAGCTAGCCACTCACGCTCGACTCACGGAATGTAACGGGAGCAGAACATCTCCCTAAACCGATCCCAAGAAACTGCAGCTCTCTGCTCATCTGAATAAGACCCCGTCATCAACCTCCACCAGTCCTTCGCCCCGGACCTCAACATGTTCAGGGCACACCTGACCTTTTGGTCAGTCGGGCAGGAACATGTGAAAAAGCATCCCTCGATGTCCGATAGCCACCTCATGGCTATGATAGGGTCCTGAATCCCATCGAAAGTCGGGGGCTTCGTGTTATCGAAGTCCCGGTACTGAAAAGCCCGACTGGCTCCTACCCCTGCCGCTGTTACAGCTGCAGTACCTGCCGCGGCAGCCGCCTTCGCGAGGACTGCATAGAGCTCGTCAAAGTACTCGACCATGGCAGTCTTGATAGTCCCAAACAACTCCAGAATCTGACCTCGGACAATCTCGACCACCTCCTCGCGGATGATCTCCCTGACCCGATCCTCTGTCAACACCGGCTCCTCCTGGACGATAATCTCAGGAGCCGTTGTGGCCTCCTGATCACCCTGTCCGGACCCCGATCCGGATCCAGTCATGAAACGCCTCGTAACCACCATTCTGAAATACAACAGGAAGATATCAGGCAATCCGCACATATAACCGAGAATTAACTCCCTACCAAACCCTAGGGGTTGTGACTTCCTTGCTACGCGTATGGGTCCTGTGCTTTCAGTAGTACGGGCCCATACTACCTTCCACACCTACCCATATTTTTCTCAAGTATCACCACAACACCCTAACCTAATATATATCATAGTGAGCACTCAATCCTCACTCCTAGAGGAATGCTAAACTATCCCATAACTGGCCTACCGGACTCACACAACCCACCCATCCATGAAACTTCCACCAACCTTGCAGCACTAGTGTATGCTAGCCATACATAACGCTGGACCCTATAGACTTTCGAATATCCAATCCTACCCTAAGCCCTAATCAATAAGAACAGAACATAAGGCCATATCAAACATTCTCAGGCTATAAGATCTTAATTATATACAGTTGTGATGTATACACAAGTACCAACAGTAATGATGTCAAACTCATATAAGGAAAACCCTAGCCTAACAGGCATCATGAAATCAGGCAATTCTATCATGCAATTCCTGAAGATCCCTAGCCTAGCACTAGCATGTTGTTCTAACATATCACAATATCAAATAACTGTATGGTATTTTGGGGTCTACTTACTGGCTCCGGCTGATCGTACACTTTACATCCTCCTTTACTTATTTTGAAAACCATTTAAAAAAAATCGTTTTAAAATCATTTCCTTGATTTGAGATTGGATTCACACGAATGTTCCTCCAATTCACTCAAACCAAGGCTCTGATACCAACTTGTAACACCCATAAATTTCATGCCAAATTTAAACTTTTAAAACATTCAAAATACCAATAGTTATTACAAAAAGGTTTCCAAAATAGTTTAATATCAGAGTTCCCAGAAATCATAATCATAATCGAGGAAGTGTACGGTCACGCCTTCGCCTTCCCGCGATCAGCCGATGTACCTGAAACAGTAATCGATAAATGTAAGCTCGAAGGCTTAGTGAGTTACCCCCAAAATACCAACTTCATACAACCATAACATATCATATCAACAATACAGAACAGCCATGCATATCGAGTCTACCGTGTGACTGGTCCGCCCGCACCAGGCCTTTAGTCCACCTAGTCCACTATCCGAGTCTACAGTATGACTGGTCTGCCCGCACCGGGCTTTCAGTCTATCTGGCCCACTCTCCAAGCCTTGGCACGTCTGGACTGCCCTCTCGGCGCCTTCAGCCTATCCAGACCGCTCGTCGGGCCTTCGGCCTGACTATGTGCCCTCCCGGGTCTGCAGTCTATCCGGTCCACCCTGGGTATGTTGGCCTACAGCACAAAGCAGGACCCGCCTCAACCAAACCCCCCAATCAAAACAACCATCTGCACATATAACAGATAATCACATAACAGTCTATAGACAACCAACCGATCTAACAGATCATATAGCATAGCAACATCCTATAACCAGGATACCGACCTAACCAGTCACTAACATATCATTTTCCTATATACCAGGATACCGACCTAAACCAGGTCACTAAACACAATACCGTCCTAACTACCGGGACACAGATCTAACATATCAATAAGCATATCATGCAAATACCCGGATACTAATCTGATAAAGGGCCGACCTTGGGGTCGTAGACCCTGTTGATATAGTAAGGATAACTCACCTCGAAGTAGCTCGGAAGGTAGTGTCAAACTCCTCCAAATGTAGCTCCAACTCCAACGCCTATATTCACCAATGTCCTTTGCTATAAATACCCAATTTACCAAAATACCCTCAGAAGTCAACTGATCAACTCTTGGTCAAAGTCAAAGTCAACTGTCAAGGTTCAACAGTCCATGTTGACCTTCACTCGTCGAGTACCCTAATCTACTCACCAAGTTCCTTGCATAACTTTCCAACCCGCCGAGTCACTCGTCTGACTCGCCGAGCCCAAGGCATTCTTCATCGGACTCGCCGAGTCGCTCATACAACTCGCCGAGTCTACGACAATCTTCATCGGACTCGCCGAGCCGTTCATGACACTCGTCGAGTCCCTTCAGTCCTTCATTCATACAGACGATTTTAAGCTGCTTCAAAGCTCCAAACAATAGATCTAGGCTCCCAAGGCATGTTTATCACGTAAAGTTTCAACCTTTACGTGCATGCAAGGCTCTAAAGGCTTAGAATGTCAATCTCAAGCTTACAATGTGGTTTATCTCAACATGGAGGGTTCATGCCTGCTAAAGCTGGAGACTTTATGGCTTTAGAGTCCAAGATGAGCTCAGATCTGAAGTTGAAACTCCATATCCTAGCCCATACCCGAAAATGAATATCACCCATGCTATAAAAGCCCTAATCTTTAACATGAAGAGATCTAGAAAGAATAAGGTCAATGTAACAACTTGTTACCTTCAGACTGATGCCACTGAGCAGAGAGATCGAATCCACCAGCTCATCTATGATCAAATCTTCTTAAACTCCAAGCCTTCTTTTTGTAATTGCTTCAAAACACACTTTCCCTCCTTCACACACTCAAAGTGGGGGTTTGGATTGGTTAGGGCTGCTTCTGGACGTCAAGCGGTGATAAGGGGGCTGAGGTAAGGACTTTAGGTCCTTTAAATAGGGTGCAAGCCCTAAGATTAGGGTTTTCTCTTCCCAGCACCAACTCGTCGAGTCCAGCCGCCGACTCGGTGAGTTGGTCACTTAACACGTAGCCAAAACCCGCTTTGACTCGACGAGTAGGCATACCTACTCGCCGAGTAGACTCCTTAAATTACACATAAGCCCCTAAATCATACTTCTGAAGTTTGGGATGTTACAATGTATCTGACGCTCCAACAACCCGTATCCAAACATCGTTTCACCTTGAGAAGGTAAAGTCTCGTCATCTGTGGGTATGAACGTTTGATTTGACAAACAGAAATAAGAACAACACAATGGGAGGATGATTTTGTTGCCAAAAATGGTAATAAAAAATCATTCATAAAGATGAGTGCAAGAAATAAACAGTAGCTATGTACAATGAATCGTCACTCTAGTCCCTATGATTATTAGGGATGAGCGTGGGATGGAACCGGTACCGACCCGTACCGTTCCCGTTCCTGAAAACCGAATTTGGTCGAAAGTCAATCCCGAGTACCGAACCGAATTAACATCATCGGTACCGGTACCGGGAATGGTACCGGTTTTCGGTACTAGTACCGGTACCGGTGGTACCGATTCAGGAATTTCATGTATTTGGAGTACCAAGTACCGTCCCATATTTTTACATTCGGTACGGTTCGGTTGTGACATCCCCATTTTTACGGCCAGAAAAAACCGATTTTGTTTATGCTTTTTAATAAAAATCAGAGTAACTTCTTAAGAAAAGTATTGCGGAATTTGTTCCCAAAACAAAATATGATATAAATTTTGTCAAAGCATTTCTTAAAGAAATGTATTTTCATTACATTACAAAAACTCGGGATGTCAATCATCAATACAGACCATAAGCATAAACCAAAAAGAAATAAACATCTTAGGCCACAAAACACAATCTGGTCTTAAATCCATAATGTCTCGTCAAGTTATCCAACTATGCTTTTGCCACTACCTGTAATACAAGAAAACTGAGTGGGTCAGGCTGGGGAGCCTGGTGAGCATATAGGGTTTTCAACCCACAATAATAAGTTCATTATTTATTTTCATCAAATTACTAACCCGGTTACCCGTTCCCGTTATCCTCACTTTACGTCTCTAAAGCATCTATTATAAGGGACCTATCCTAAGGAATTTCATTGGGATGGACACTACTGCTAAGGGGATTCCTCAGCTATATGTGTCTGTAAGGCAACCATGGGGGGGGGGGGGGATGGAGTACATCTTCAAAAACACCTACAGGTTGCGAGCCTGCTAGCGTTCCACTGGACTGCCTACAAAAGTCTGTGGTCGTCATCTATACTCCGCTAGATGACTGGATCATCTTAAACATCGTAAATATCGAGGCCTCTCATCATTTTATCACACATCATCTATTTCATCTACCCATGGTCCAGATCTGTAAAACAAAGCTTACGTCTTTCATCCAACATACTTTCAAAGCATAAAATATTTATACAGTCTAGATCTGAAAAATAATGTTTACAACTTTCAACCAGCATAACTTTCAAAGCATAAAATACATATACGATCTAGTTCTGAAGAAAAAGTTCAGATCTGAAGGAAAGAAGTTCAGATCTTTCATCCAACATAGATCTCAAAGTACACAGTTTAGATCTGAAGAAAAAGCTTAGATCTGAGGTGACAAAGCTTAGATCTGAGATGACAAAATGTAGATCTGAAGGAAAAAGTTTCAGTTCTGAAAGAAAGAGGTATAGATCTTTCATTCAGCAAACATCTCTGGTAAACAAATGACATATTTATACACATAGCACATAATCTATATAAAATACTTCATATATATGTGTAAGATGAAAGTGACTATACACTCACCTAATACAGAGTGATTTGGACAGCACCTCGCTTCTAAAAATAATCTTCTTTGACGAAACCGGGAAGCTTGCTTGAAAACCGGGCTCTGCACGGGCAGAGTTTCAAACTGAAAAACTCTTTTTCTCGGAGACTCCGGGAGCCTCGGGGCTTCCTTCGGGTGCTAGGGGATTTACCTAGACTTTAGGGGGGGGGGGTTAGGGACCTTAGAGAGAGTAAGAAACTAGAGAGAGAGTGAATTTTGGAGTGAAGAAGTCGGCAGCCTTGGCCTTCTATTTATAGCAGCGAAGCTCAGACGTACGATGGGCGTACTGAGCCCTACGTTGGGCGTAGTTCGGATAAGGTCTCCACGTTGCGAGGTTTCGGTGGTGGAGCGTGACTTGTCTCGGAACCGGATAAGACCGCAGTACGCTGGGCGTACTCGACCTCAGACGCGGGGCATCAATGCGAAGGCGACGTGTCGCAATCCGAAGCGAGGCGTGATCAGCAAGCGACGGCCTAGATCATGCCACGTCATCAATTTCGCATCAGTCTCGCAATTTTCCTTTCTGACTTCTAAAAATGATAACTTTCGCATACGAGCTCCGTTTTCGACGTTCTTTATATCCACGCGTAGGCGGGAACGTACTCTACAATTTTTGTTTAGACTCCATCGGCTAATTTTGACTTTATTTTAAAAGTTATATTTTTAACAGGCCGGGACAGGATTGGTCCGTTAAAAATTCATAACTTCTTCATCCGACGTCCGCTTTCGTCTGTATTTTTTCCGTTGAGCTCCTATTGATGAGATCTTTGACTCTCGTTTAGGTTGTGTCGGCCAACAATCGACTGATCTACTATTCGAACTTCGGGTTGTGCATTGCCGATCCGAAACTTAGAAAAATCATAACTTCCTCATACAAAGTCAGATTTGGGCGTTCTTTTTATGCACGCTCTCGGTTTAACGTATACTACAACTTTTGTTTAGATTTCTAAGGCTAAAAAGTCTTCTATCGTAAATTCACTATTTACGTTTCCCGGTGTCGTGCCGGTTTTGCCGTAAAACTTCGACGGGTCATAACTTCTTCGTTATAACTCGGATTTTGGCGCTCTTTATATACCCGGAATCATTGTTTCGACTACTACAACTCTATGTATAGATATTGGGTTTATCTCACACTTTAATTTTGACGCTTATTTTTATCCTTTATTATTTCTTTATAATCAAATATATAAGCACATAAATCACATAATACTCAAATACTTCATCTTTATTACTTCAAAAAGATTTACAATAGTTGACCTAGACTATTACATCATCTAATAATACTTAGCCCCGAAACACGGGCGTTACAATTCTCTCCCCCTTAGCATGATTCCGTCCCGGAATCATGCATCATCAAACAGATGCGGATAGCGAGTCATCATGTCACTTTCTGTTTCCCAAGTGAGATTCGGCCCATTCGTATGTTTCCAACAGACTAGCACTAAGTCGACCATCTTGTGTCGTAACTTCTTAGTCTTACGGTCAACGATAGCCTCGGGATCTTCGATTAGCCTCTTATTCTCATCCATCCTTAACTCTGAGATTGGAATTATGTCGGGAACTTCGCCCGTGAATTTCCTCAAATAACACACATGGAAGGTGTTATGAATACCGTCTAGTTCTTCGGGCAATTCAAGCTTGTAAGCTTGGTTCCTAATCTTCTGAAGAACTTTGAACGGTCCAATAAACCTTGGACTCAACTTTCCTCGTTTCCCAAATCTTATAAGTCCCTTCCACGGTGAGACTTTGAGCAAAACTGAATCCCCAACTTCGAATGTCATCGGTCGTCTCTTCTTTTCAGCATAGCTCTTCTGACGATCCTGAGCTGCTAACATCCTTTCCCTGATCACCTTTAACTTCTCAGCAGTCTGATGGACTATCTCGGGGCCCATAAACTGCTTTTCTCCGGCTTCAAGCCAACAAGACGGCGTACGAGACTTTTGTCCATATAAGGCTTGATAAGGTGTCATCTTGATGCTCGAATGGCAACTGTTGTTGCAGGAAAATTCTACCAGAGGTAAGTGTTCATCCTAGTTACCTTGGAACTCTAGGGTACACGCTCTTAGCATATCCTCCAACGTTTGAATCGTTCTTTCGCTCTGACCATCGGTCTGCGGATGATAAGTTGTACTTAAACACAATTTCGTACCCAATTCCTCTTGTAGACTCCTCCAGAATCTTGACGTGAATCGACTATCACGATCTGATACAATCGTTAAAGGAACTCCGTGAAGTCTTACTACCTCCGTCACGTAAGCATTAGCAAGCTTCTCTATAGACCATCTTTCATTGGCTGCTATGAAGTGTGCACTCTTAGTGAAACGATCCACGACCACCCAAATCATGTCGTGACCGTCCCTTGTCCTGGGCAGTTTAGTGACAAAATCCATGGTAATGTCTTCCCATTTACCCATGGGAACAGGCAAAGGTTCTAAACTCCTATACGGTTTCTACTGTTGTGCCTTAACTCTCGCACATGTCACACACTCGGCCACATACTTCGCAACATCGAGCTTTATTGTCGGCCACCAGTAGAAGGGTTTCAGATCCCTATACATTTTTGTGCTGCCGGGATGAATCGAGTACATGGTCTTGTGAGCTTCTTCCATCAGAAGATCTCTTATTCCTCCCGTCTTAGGTACCCAAATCCTATCTTGGAATACCTTTAGCCCTTGACTGTTTGTACTGAACTCCAACGTTTTACCCTAACGTTCTTCATTTCGGTCATTCTTCTCTGAAACTTCTTCTTGAGCTTTCTTAATACTTTCCACGATCGTTGAGACAACTTCAATTCTTAGCGCTCTTGGCCTTCTCCTTTCAAGGCTCAATTTTCGGCTTAAAGCATCGGCTACGACATTTGCTTTACCAGGGTGGTACAGTATCTCGCAGTCATAATCCTTAAGCAACTCTAGCCAACGTCGTTGCCTCATATTCAACTCTTTCTGATCAAAGAGATACTGAAGACTCTTATGATCGGTGAAAAGCTTGCACTTCGTGCCATAGAGGTAATGCCTCCATATCTTTAGAGCAAATACTACCGTTGCCAACTCCAAATCATGAGTGGAGTAGATATTTTCATGCTCTTTCAATTGCCTCGATGCATATGCTATCACCTTATCCCTTTGGGTCAGAACGCAACCTAACCCAATTCCAGATGCATCGCTATAAACTGCGAAGTCTTCGACTCCATCGGGCAGAGAAAGAATCGGTGCTTCACACAACTTCTTCTTTAACTTCTCGAATGCTTCTTCGTGCTTCTCACTCCAAGTATAAGTAGCTCCTTTATGGGTCAAAGCTGTCAATGGAGCAGCTATCGAAGAAAAGCTTTGGATAAACCTTCGGGAATATCCGGCTAATCCCAAAAAGCTTCAGATCTCTGTACGAATTTTCGGTCGTTCTCACTTCATCACAGCTTCAATCTTTGCTGGGTCAACCATGATCCCTTCTTGGTTAACCACGTGACCCAAGAATTGGACTTCTCGAATCCAAAAATCACATTTGGATAACTTTTCGTATAGCTTCTCATTCTTCAGAACTTCTAACACTTCTCGCAGGTGCTTGCCATGCTCCTGCTTACTCTTTGAGTAAACCAGAATGTCATCTATGAACACTATTACGGATTTATCGAGGAACGGTTTACAAACCCTGTTCATCAAATCCATGAATGCTGCTGGAGCATTGGTTAGTCCAAACGACATAACCAAGAACTCATAGTGCATGTACCTCGTTCTCAACGCGGTTTTCTCAATATCTTGCTCTGGCACCTTCAGCTGATGATATCCTGACCTAAGATCGATCTTTGAGAAATAGCCTGAACCTTGCAGCTGATCGAATAGGTCATCAATCCTTGGCAATGGATACTTGTTCTTCACCATTGCCTTGTTCAGCTCTCTGTAATCAATACACATTCACATGCTTCCGTCCTTCTTCTTTACGAATAGCACCGGAGCTCCCCAAGGTGATGAACTAGGTCGAATGAAACCATTGTCCAACAACTCCTGAAGTTGCATCATGAGCTCCTTCATCTCCGTCGGTGCTAATCGGTACGGTGCTTTTGCTATCGGTGTCGTTCCTGGTAACAAGTCTATTCGTAACTCCACTTGTCTATCAGGGGGCAATCCAGGAAGATCTTCGGGAAAGGCTTTCGGATAGTCACACACCACTGGTATTTTCTGCATCTCCTTCTTCTCTTTCTTAGCATCGATCACAAATGCCAAGTATGATGTGCATCCTTTGGACAAACATTTCCTGGCTTTCATTAGGAAATGATTCCAGAATTCACTCTACGTTTGTCCCCGTAGACCACAAATGTCTCCTTCCCAGGCGGGTTCACTCTTACTATCTTCTTCTTGCACAGTATCTCGGCATCATTGGCGCTAAGCCAATCCATTCCCAGTATGATATCGAAACCATTCAGCTCAATAGGTAACAACCCCTCATGAAATTCATTTCCATTTAAGTCGATGACGATATTCCTAATGCAATTGCTAACAGGTATGAATTTGCCACTAGCAACTTCTACAACTAGGGAATCCTCAAGTTTTTCTATAGGCAATGCTAGTCTTTCACCAAATTTATGTGATATAAAGGAGTAATTTGCTCCAGAATCAAACAATATATTGGCAGGCAATCCATTTACAAGAAAGGTACCTGAAGCGACGTTCGCTGCTTCCTTCGCGGCTTCGAGTGTCATCTGGAAAGCTTTGGCTTTTGGCTTCGGTGGGACATTAGGCCTTGATGCCTCCTTCTTTTTCGGGCAATCCTTAGCGATGTCCCTGATGGGTTTGAGCCATAAGAACTTTCCTATGTGCACATGCAAACCCTAATTGCTTGGATCTAGGTTTCTCTAATTGAACATGCATTGAATCCAAGACTTGCAATACTAGATCTAATGTAATATATTGAATCTAATCATATGAAATCAGATATGAAATAATACCTTGAATTACTTGCTTGATACTTCTTCTTCTTGGAGCTTAGAGTCACAATTGTCACTCCTCTAATGGCTTACAAACACCAAATAGCAAGAAGATGATCTTGAGAGAGAGGGAGGAGGGATAGAAATCGGACCTAGGGTTCCTTGGCTTGCAAGAGTGTCGATTTCTCCATCCCAAGGGTCCTATTTATACTATGAGCTATTAGGGTTTCTCCTTTAACCCTAATTGAATGACTTAGGCCCTACGCAATCCAAGATCCTTCTAGATACAAGGCTTGGACGAAATTAAGGTTCCCAAGCCCCTAAATTTCGTTCACCCTAATATCCATAAGGATACATAGCCCAAAATACAACTATCACACATTTGACAGTTTATGCCCCTTTATTCAATTAACCTCTTTAAGTCACTAAATTAATTCTCAATTAATATATGACTTATATTAATCAAATAATATTATTATTTCCTCAATATATTATTCTCATAATATATTAATAATATTTCTTCTCTCTTAACAAATCATCCTGTCAAGTTGCTATGGTGAAGGCAACCCAAAAGGACCATGCATAACCGGGTCAAGTACTTACCAAATATAGTTACAGCCTTAGACACTAATCCAACAGTCTCCCACTTGGATAAGTCTAGTAACTATATATGCAAATATAATCTGATTAGCAATCGTAGCTCTCAAAGACGCTGTCAACTCTGATCTTATAAGTATCCTGTCCTTTAGATAAGGGATCATATAATCCTCTGTTCTAGATATCGTGCGGACAATTACATGGAACATGGTCATACTTATTGTCCTGCAATTTGTTTCTCGATCTCAGATTCATTTGACATAGAACTTAATTGAACATATCAATTCAGTCCTGACCGGGCCCGGCACATAAGTCAAATCAAATCATCGAGGGGCCCTGATATCGCTTTTACCCTCTTAGGATAAAAGGAACAGATAAACTTCGACTTATATGCATTAATTATCCACTAATCAATTTACACACAACAATATGTTTTATAACATCAAGTTACTGATGCGTTTGCGTATTATCAATGCATAACCAATTAACAAACAATAAACCATATATCTAGGTTTTAAGACTATATGATATTACCATCTTGTGATCACTCGTGATAAATTCCATGAAGTGATTCCAACAAGTGCGGGTTTATTCCAATGCTCAAATCAAGTTCATAAGCACTCATGAACGTTGTAGCAAACCTTTGCTATGTCTAATACACTTTAGACAATCTACACACCAATTCATGACAGTCTTCATTCATATCTACTTCCAACATATGAACGACTGTGGACTATTCGAATAATTCGATTATTATCAAATAATTAATTACTCAGGAAGTCAAAACATGCAAAATGAAACAATAGTTAAACAATTAACATAAGACAGTAGCTTTACTTATAAATAATACTCCTTTATTTAATCATCAAATGTCAATTACATTTATCTATTACACGTTTCCAAACTATCTAATCTAAACTAATATCGTCCTTTAGCCCAATGCTCCTAGCGTGCTGCAAATGCTTAACCCTGCTAAGTCCCTTCGTAAGCGGAGCTGCTGGGTTATCCTCTGACGATACCCTCTTTACCACGAGGTGTCTTTCTTCTACTCGATGTCTAATAAAATGATATTTTCTGTCGATATGTCGAGATCTACCATGATCCCTCGGTTCCTTGGTCAAGGCAACCGCTCCTTCATTATCACAGAAAATTTCCATAGGCTCCTTTATGGTAGGCACAACTCCAAGATCACCAATGAAGTTCTTCAACCACATAGCCTCCTTTGACGCTTCGCTCGCTGCAAAGTACTCTGATTCGCACGTTGAATCAACTACTGTTTCTTGCTTGGAACTTTTCCAAGTCACCGCTCCCCCATTAAGGGTAAAGACCCAGCCCGAATGCGAACGGTAGTTGTCCCTGTCGGTCTGAAAACTGGCATCACTATACCCTCGCACCTTTAAGTCATCACTCCCTCCAAGGACTAAAAACCATTCCTTGGTCCTCCGAAGGTACTTAAGTATATTCTTGACCGCAATCCAATGAGCTATGCCCGGGTTCCCTTGATATCTACTGACCATGCTCAAAGCAAAGGCCACATCAGGGCGAGTACAAGTCATAGCGTACATGATTGAGCCAACTGCGGAAGCATAGGGTATTCAACTCATCTCAGCTATCTCGGCTTCTGTACTCGGGCTTTGAGTCTTACTCAATTTGGCATTACTCGGTATCGGTAGTTCTCCCTTTTTCGAGTTTTCCATACTAAAACGTTTTAGTACCTTATCCAAGTAAGTATTCTGACTAAGTCCTATTAGTCTCTTACTTCGTTCTCTCACTATCCTTATTCCTAAAATATAGGAAGCCTCTCCGAGGTCCTTCATAGCGAAACACTTCCCGAGCCAGGACTTAACCTCCTGCAGAGTCGGGACGTTGTTTCCTATGAGCAGTATGTCATCGACATACAAAACGAGAAAGCTAACTATACTCCCACTGGCCTTGACATATACACATGATTCATCTTCACTTCGTACAAATCCAAACTCTTTGACTTTCTCATCGAAGCAAAGATTCCATCTGCGAGACGCTTGCTTAAGCCCATAAATGGACTTCTCAAGCTTACACACTCTATTGGGATGCTTTGGATCGACAAAACCCTCTGGCTGAGCCATGTAAACATCCTCAGCCAACTTCCCATTAAGGAAAGCGGTTTTTACATCCATTTGCCATATTTCATAGTCATGAAATGCAGCAATGGCTAGCATCACCCTAATAGACTTTATCTTCGCAACTGGTGAGAAGGTTTCGTCGTAGTCAACTCTAGGAGTCTGAGTGAAACCCTTCGCAACCAATCGCGCCTTATAATTGTGCACGTTCCCATCCACGTCGATCTTCTTCTTGAAGATCCACTTGCACCCGACCGTCTTACGACCTGGTACATTGTCAACCAAATTCCAAACTTGGTTGTCATACATGGACTGAATCTCGCTGTCCATCGCCTCTTTCCATTTTACAGACTCTGGGCCTGCCATGGCTTCCTTATAGCTATTAGGTTCATCTAGATTTATTAGTGTACCATCACTAATATACGTGTCCCCTTCGGTAGTAATATGAAAACCATAAAACTGGGGTTGAACTCTAACTCTTTCGGAACGTCTAAGAGGTAAGGACTCGTCAATTGGTTCAACTGAAGTTTCCTCCTCGGGTTGAGCGCCAGTGTTAGAGGTTCCTTCATCGCTAGATTCTTGAATCTCTTCAAGATCGACTTGCCTCCCACTGTCTCCTTGGCTTATGAGTTCTCGCTCTCGGAAAACCCCTCTCCTCGCAACGAAGACAACATTGTCACTCGGCCTATAGAAGAGATATCCAAAGGATTTCTGTGGGTAGCCGATGAATATACATCGCTCACTACGAGGTTCGAACTTGTCGTGAGTTTCTCGTCTTACGAAAACTTCACAGCCCCAAACCTTGATATGTGCCAATGAGGGAGCTTTCCATGTCCACATCTCGTGAGGTGTTTTGGCAACCTTCTTTGTAGGTACTAAATTAAGAATATGGGCGGCAGTCTCTAAGGCATACCCCCAGAATGAGATAGGTAGTGAAGCACGACTCATCATGGAACGAACCATGTCTAGCAAGGTTCGATTACGCCTCTCAGCTACACCATTCAATTGTGGTGTCCTAGGTGGCGTCAATTGTGAAACTATTCCACATTCCTTGAGGTAGTCGTGGAATTCAAGACTTAGGTACTCTCCACCTCGATCAGATCGAAGCATCTTGATTTTCCTGCCCAATTGATTCTCCACTTCTTGTTTAAACTCTTTGAACTTTTCAAAGGTTTCTGACTTGTGCTTGATTAAGTAGATATACCCATATCTGCTATAATCATCTGTGAAAGTCACATAGAAGCGATTTGCATCCCTTGTGGTGGATCTAAAGGGTCCACATACATCTGTATGTATGAGATCCAATAAACCCTCACCCCTCGCACAAGTGCCAGTGAAGGGTGACTTGGTCATCTTTCCAAGTAAACAAGATTCGCACGTGTCATCTTCCCTAAGGTCGAACGACTCCAACACTCCATCCTTTTGGAGTTGGGCTATGCGCTTCTTGTTGACATGTCCAAGACGACAATGCCACAAGGATGCTTTATCCATACCATTGGAAGAATCCATACACAACACATCATTTCCTAGGTTATCTACAACCATAACAGTTTCATAAATTCCATTACAAGACATTGCTTCAAAATATAAAACACCATTTAGATAAGCATAAATCGAACCATTCTCATTATTAAACGAATATCTAAATCCTTGTCTAAATAAACCATGAAAAGAAATGATGTCTCTTGCCATATCTGGCGAGTAGCAACAATTATTTAATTCTAAATTCAAACCATTCCTAAGCTCTAAATAATACACTCCAATCTTGGTGACAGGCGACGTTCTTCTGTTTCCCATGATCAGATTTATTCTTCCAAGCTCCACATCCCTATTTCTTCCTAGTCCCTGCAAATCAGAACAAATGTGGTAACCACACCCTGTATCAAGAACCCAAGAAATAGCATGAGATGAATCATTAGATTTAATTGTGTAAATACCTGCGAAAGATGGCTTGATCTTCCCATCCTTGATGGCTTGCAGATATTTCGGGCAGCTTTTCTTCCAATGCCCTATTTTGTGGCAATGGTGGCACTCTGCCTCCTTTGGGTTTGGGTTGGGCTTAGCAGGATCAACCTTGGTCCCACTAGAGGAGGAACCATTTTGGGACTTTCCTTTGTGGTGGTTCTTTGAAAAAGCCTTCCTCTTCTTGCCCCTTCCCTGTCCAATAGCCAAAACGGGAGCAACGGGTGGATTGGGAGTTGGTGCAACAGACTTGTCCTTGAGGTTGCTCTCAGCAGTCCTCAGGAGCCCTTGGAGTTTGCTTAGGGTGACCTCTTCCTTGTTCATGTGGTAGGTCATCCTAAATTGGTTGTAGCATGAGGGCAAGGAGTGAAGAACAATGTCGATAGCCAAATCTTCCCCAAAGTTGACATTCAACTTGCGAAGACGATCAACATACCTTTGCATCTTTTGCAAGTGCACAGTAAGAGACTCTCCACTTCCCATTTTAGCAGTAATCATATTCGTTATGATTTCATAGCGCTCTTGCCTCGCGCTTTGGTGATACCTCTCCATCAAGTCTAGATGCATCTCATAAGGATACATGTCCTCATAGGACTTTTGGAATTATGAGTTTATTGTGGCTATCATGATGCAATGGACCTTCGTTGCATCACGCTCATGGTTCTCAAAGACAGCCATTTCTTCAGGAGTAGCAGTTTCTGGATTGATCTTTTCGAGCTTCTCATCGAGAACATACTCTTTGTCCTCGTAACTCGCGATTGTGCGAATGTATCTTATCCATTCGCTAAAGTTCATTCCATCGAATGTCACTTTTTGACAAAGGCTCATTAGAGGAAATGAGCTAGCAGCTGTGTTGTTTGCGTTAGACATCTACAAATAGAAAGAACAAAGTTTGATTAGATTAAGTCCCAGTTTAACACCCAAAATGAAAAATTAGGGCTAGGACCCAACAACGTTATTTACACATTAGAAAAGGGATGCCGTAATCCAATATGCAAATAATTTGGAGGTAAGTGAATGACGATTCACTAATTCTTCACCATGAAAAACATAAGCTTTAAGTTTTAAATGTATTGAGAATTCCTAAATTTCATTGAGATTCATTGAACCTTTCAATGACATGTTTAAATCTCGATATGCCCCTCTCGTTTGTGACTGGGATGCCGAGGATCACAAAGTGGGTGTGAATAACCATGCAAATGTACAAGGTGCCCCCACTGTTACAGTTACCTATTCAATGTGCTGGTTAACCACACACGCTCCATTGAACTATAACAAACAATGAGTCACCCTTTGCCACCTTTGCTTAGAACCCAATTAATGTGCCGGTTAACCACACGCGCTCCATTAATGTCTTAGCAAGGGTACAAAGTGTAATTTCATGGGATTGCATCAATTCACTTTTCCTAAAGTAACTAAGATTGGGAATTTTATAAAACATGTTTAGTTACTTTATATAGATTCATTATACTTATTAATGAGAGGAGGTTTGCCCTATCCTACCCGTTCGGCTAACGACCCTCCACCAGTCAAGCAAGCGGTGGGTGTGAATGTACACCCATTAAGCGCCATTTTATAGGCAGCAACCTTATACCCACCTTATAGACTGGCTTCGTGAATGAGGCCTACTAACGGTAAGACTAGCATTTTAAATTATACATATATATATATATATATATATATATATATATATATATATATATATATATATATATATATATATATATATATATATTAAGCTTGTAATAATATAATAGTATAGGGTTGAATTTTAAACCTGTAAAATTCTAGGGATTGAAATTTAAAATTATCCAAATTAAACTTTTAATCACAAAATTTAAAATTTCAAAGCTTGAGGACAAGTCTTGAACTTTTTCAAAGCATAAGGATCAAATAGCAAATAATATAAATCATCTAATTAGATTATCTCAATTTGATCTTATTTAATGTTACTTGCAAAACAATTTACCAATTCAATTCAAATAATCAACAATTATCATATAAGGAAATTATTATTCAACTAATTGGTAATTATCTTTTGTTAGGTCAAGAATATACTCATATATATGATTAAAATCGGATTTTAATGACCCAAAACAGTTAAGGCAAGTATCCTCAAGTAAAACAGCAAGAAATCCCGAAACTTCCTCCTTCTGACGCTCGAACTCGCCGAGTACCTCTATGGACTCGCCGAGTACCTCTATGGACTCGCCGAGTCCACAGTGGAACTCGCCGAGTACAGCAGTCAGAATCACAAAATCGAATTTTTCAAGCAACAAGCAATCAACCAATGCATCAATTCAATAGAAATCAATCAAAGCTCTGATACCACTGATGGGTTTGAGCCATAAGAACTTTCCTATGTGCACATGCAAACCCTAATTGCTTGGATCTAGGTTTCTCTAATTGAACATGCATTGAATCCAAGACTTGCAATACTAGATCTAATGTAATATATTGAATCTAATCATATGAAATCAGATCTGAAATAATACCTTGAATTACTTGCTTGATACTTCTTCTTCTTGGAGCTTAGAGTCACAATTGTCACTCCTCTAATGGCTTACAAACACCAAATAGCAAGAAGATGATCTTGAGAGAGAGGGAGGAGGGATAGAAATCAGACCTAGGGTTCCTTGGCTTGCAAGAGTGTCGATTTCTCCATCCCAAGGGTCCTATTTATACTATGAGCTATTAGGGTTTCTCCTTTAACCCTAATTGAATGACTTAGGCCCTAAGCAATCCAATATCCTTCTAGATACAAGGCTTGGACGAAATTAAGGTTCCCAAGCCCCTAAATTTCGTTCACCCTAATATCCATAAGGATACATAGCCCAAAATACAACTATCACACATTTGACAGTTTATGCCCCTTTATTCAATTAACCTCTTTAAGTCACTAAATTAATTCTCAATTAATATATGACTTATATTAATCAAATAATATTATTATTTCCTCAATATATTATTCTCATAATATATTAATAATATTTCTTCTCTCTTAACAAATCATCCTGTCAAGTTGCTATGGTGAAGGCAACCCAAAAGGACCATGCATAACCGGGTCAAGTACTTACCAAATATAGTTACAGCCTTAGACACTAATCCAACAGTCCCTTCTTCTTTGCATCCATAGCACACCCTTTTGTTGGATGTGCACTCGTTGGCGTAATGCCATGTCCTTCCACATTGGTAGCAAGTCACCTCCTCGCTACATTTCCCCGAGTGTTTCTTTTTACACTTCTCACACCAGTTTGCTTCGTTTCCTCCTCCTCCAGATTTATTTGAACCAGACTTGTTCTTCTTGTTAGATTTTGACGACCCATCAAACTTCCTCTTTTCGCCAACCTCAACCTTGCTGGAGGCTCTTCCCTTGATCATTTCCTCAACAGACTTGGCAGCCCAGATAGCTGCCTCCACAGTAGGTGCATGGCGGACTGGCACAGCGTACTCCCATGGAAGTCCCTTTGCATACTTATCAACTTTTGTTAGCTTGTCTATAACGATGCGTAAAGCAAAGTCCATTTTGTCAGTGAAGGCATTGGTGTATTCATCAATGGACATGTTTCCCTTCTTCAATGTCAGGAATTGGTTCTCTAGCTCGAGCAGGTTTTGGGCTGAGCAGTACTTGCGCTTGAAGTGTACCAAAAATTCTGCCCAAGTCAACTGTAGTGGCTCATTGGGGCTTAGAGTCTTCCCCAGAGTGTTCCACCAGCGAACAACGCCTCCTCTGAATTGTAGCACTGCAAAGGTGGTCTGTAGCTTGCCTTTGCAACCACATGTTATGAAAACCAATTCCATCTCCGATATCCAGTCCATGAATCCAATTGGATCCTCTTTCCCCCTGAAAGTTGATGGCTTACAGGTTGTGAAGTCCTTATACTTGCATTCGTTCCTCTCGACTCCTTCATCATGGTTGTTCCTCCTGATCACCGGGGGTTCCACCTGACTGACAGTGCGGCTGTTATTCCCTTCTTCAGACTCTCCGTCATTTCGTTCTGGTTGTTCAACAGGCATCGAAGGTTCATTTTTGTTATTCAGCAACAATTGTCTCATCTCTTCCCTCTGTTCCGCCATCATAGCCTGAATCATGGCTTGAACTCCAGCCATTGTGACTGGCTCAGGTGCAACTTCAACTATCGACACCTGCTCAATCACTTCGGGACGAGGCTACTGATTCCTGTTCCCATTCGCGTTTCCAGCTCTACTTCGGTTTCTTGCCATTTCGATATATACACCAAATTAGGTGAATTTAGATCTCTTTTCACGATAGACGTTTAAATTCTACTTATCACTCCGAAACGTTACATGCTAGTTCTAATATCGTAATCGAACGCTTAGAATCCTAAACACATAAGGTTTCCAAATTCGGTCGGCAACAGACCATAGATCCGAACATATAATAGCATACAAGGCAAACATAAAGCATTTAGCACATAATAGCATTTTAGGCATCTATCCTAAAATAAACTAATGCTCGTGTCAAAAATATGGAAGACTCTCATCTCACGATCATCGCTTAGCATTCTAAGTTTAAGTCTAGAAATCCTATAAATTCCTAGTTCGCTTAAACTAATGCTCTGATATCAACTGTGACATCCCCATTTTTACGGCCAAAAAAGACCGATTTTGTTTATGCTTTTTAATAAAAATCAGAGTAACTTCTTAAGAAAGTATTACGGAATTTGTTCCCAAAACAAAATATGATATAAATTTTGTCAAAGAATTTCTTAAAGAAATGTATTTTCATTACATTACAAAAACTTGGGATGTCAATCATCGATACAGACCATAAGCATAAACCAAAAAGAAATAAACATCTTAGGCCACAAAACACAATCTGGTCTTAAATCCATAATGTCTCGTCAAGTTATCCAACTATGCTTTTGCCACTACCTGTAATACAAGAAAACTAAGTGGGTCAGGCTGGGGAGCCTGGTGAGCATATAGGGTTTTCAACCCACAATAATAAGTTCATTATTTATTTTCATCAAATTACTAACCTGATTACCCGTTCCCGTTATCCTCACTTTACGTCCCTAAAGCTTCTATTATAAGGGACCTATCCTAAGGAATTTCATCGGGATGGACATTACTGCTAAGGGGATTCCTCAGCCATATGTGTCTGTAAGGCAACCATGGGGGGGGGGATGGTGTACATCTTCAAAAACACCTACAGGTTGCGAGCCTGCTAGCGTTCCACTGGACTGCCTAGAAAAGTTCGTGGTCGTCATCTATACTCTGCTAGATGACTGGATCATCTTAAACATCATAAATATCGAGGCCTCTCATCATTTTATCACACATCATCTATTTCATCTACCAATTGTTCTACCCAACATATTTGTAGATATAAAATACATACATGGTCCAGATCTGTAAAACAAAGCATACGTCTTTCATCCAACATACTTTCAAAGCATAAAATATTTATACAGTCTAGATATGAAAAATAATGTTTACAACTTTCATCCAGCATAACTTTTAAAGCATAAAATACATATACGGTCTAGATCTGAAGAAAAAGTTCAGATTCGAAGGAAAGAAGTGCAAATCTTTCATCCAACATAGATCTCAAAGTACACAGTTTAGATCTGAAGAAAAAGCTTAAATCTGATGTGAGAAAGTGTAGATCTGAAGGAAAAAGTTTCAGTTCTGAAAGAAAGAGGTATAGCTCTTTCATTCAGCAAACTTCTCAGGAAAACAGATAACATATTTATACACATAGCACATAATCTATATAAAATACTTCATATCTATGTGTAAGATGAAAGTGACTATACACTCACCTGATACGGAGGGATTTGGACAGCACCTCGCTTCAAAAAATAATATTCTTTGACGAAACCGGGAAGTTTGCTTGAAAACCGGGCTCTACACGGGCAGAGTTTCAAACCAAAAAACTCTTTTTCGCGGAGACTCCAGTAGCCTCGGGGCTTCCTTCAGGTGTTAGGGGGTTTACCTAGACTTTAGGGGGGGGGGGGGTAGGGACCTTAGAGAGAGAAAGAAACTAGAGAGAGACTGAATTTTGGAGTGAAGAAGTCGGCAGCCTCGACCTACTATTTATAGCAGCGAAGCTCGGACGTACGCTGGGCGTACCGAGCCCTACGCTAGGCGTAGTTCGGATAAGGTCTCTACGTTGCGAGGTTTCGGTGGTGGAGTGTGGCTTGTCTCGGAACCGGATAAGACCGAAGTACGCTGGGTGTACTCGACCTCGGACGCGGGGCGTAAATGCGAAGGCGACATGTCGCAATCCTAAGCGGGGCGTGATCAGCAAGCGACGGCCTAGATCATGCCACGTCATCAATTTCGCATCAATCTCGCAATTTTCCTTTCCGACTTCTAAAAATCATAACTTTCGCATACGAGCTCCGTTTTCGACGTTCTTTATATCCACGCGTAGGTGGGAACGTACTCTACAACTTTTGTTTAGACTCCATCGGCTAATTTTGAATTTATTTTAAAAGTTATATTTTTAACAGGTCGGGACAGGATTGGTCCTTTAAAAATTCATAACTTCTTCATCCGACGTCCGCTTTCGTCTGTATTTTTACCGTTGAGCTCCTATTGACGAGATCTTTGACTCTCGTTTAGGTTGTGCCGGCCAACAATCGACCGATCTACTATTCGAACTTCGGGATGTGCACTGTCAATCTGAAACTTAGAAAAATCATAACTTCCTCATACGAAGTCAGATTTGGGCGTTCTTTTTATGCACGCTCTCGGTTTAACGTATACTACAACTTTTGTTTAGATTACTAAGGATAAAAAGTATTCCATCGTAAATTCACTATATACGTTTCCCGGTGTCGTGTCGGTTTTGCATTAAAACTTCGACGGGTCATAACTTCTTCGTTATAACTCGGATTTCGGTGCTCTTTATATACCCAGAATCCTTGTTTCGACCACTACAACTTTATATATATATATATATTGGGTTTATCTCACACTTTAATTTTGATTCTTATTTTTATCCTTTATTATTTCTTTATAATCAAATATATAAGCACATAAATCACATAATACTCAAATACTTCATCTTTATTACTTCAAAAAGATTTACAATAGTTAAACTAGACTATTACATCATCTAATAATACTTAGCCCCGAAACACGGGCGTTACATCGGTACCGGTTCCAGTACGGTACCGGTACGGGATCGGGATTTGGGACAAACTGCTCATCCCTAATGATTACATATGTGTGCATACCCTCAAATGAATATGACATCACAATATATATATATATATATATATATATATATATATATATATATATATATATATATATATATATATATATATATGGTATGCCCCAAGCCCTAAAGGGATATGACACATATGTCAAGGGAATATTATGTACCTCCAAGTCACCCTTCATGGAAAATTTTGCACTCAATCTTCTCTTCCTCAAATCTTGGAATGAATGACAAGACTGTAAGTTCCCGATCGAGCATCTACCGAATAGGAAGTCCAATTGTCACATCATGATGAAGCAACAATGAAGAAATTCAAAAAACTCTAATCCACCGTAGTCACTAAGATCGAATAAGTCCCAAAAATAAGCAAGTCAATTAAAAATCCATCATAAAAACCCACTTAACAAGCATTCTAAATCACCTTTATGCTTCTCAAACAATAAAGAACTCCCCCTCGATGTTACATCGGTTTTCAAAACAATCCATGAACAACATCTGCTAAAGACAAGAAGATCCAAAAGCATCATGTAACAAATCAAAATTGTGACTCTCAATGAGGCTCGATCAAGAGGAATAAAAGTTGAGTCAATAACGTGCGTAGTCTATCGCAACAAATAAACTACAATAACAGTTCATCAAGACACCAACAATACCCAACTTCGATAAAAATCCTTCCCAGACTATCCTAAAAATCACTATTTTGAAAAGTCAAAATCTTATTTCGAATTATCATACCAAATTCTCCCCTTTATGATTGAAATAAGATCATAAAACTGTCAATTGCACATGAGAATGAACTCAGTCGGGTAAAATATTCTCATACTTCCTCTCAACGTGTAGAATAAACGTTAAACTTCAAATCCAAAAAAATCGAAAAATATGAAAATTTCTAAGATTTTGACCTTTCAGATATGCCTTGGGCTTGACATGGAATCAAAATTTTTACTGTTCATCTCGTGTAAAGCGCCAATAATGTAACGTCTTCAAAATTAAGACTAAAAATTCCAATTTTCAAAATAATAAAACCATCATGCAGAACATGTTCATAAAACCATGGTAAAATCAGAGTATATCAATAAACACCTAAGTACATCAGAGTAATATAAAAATGCAGAAGCAGAAGCACCTGTAATATAAACTGGAAACTGTAAGCACAAAGCTTAGTGAGTTCCCCAAAATACCACATACCATAAATATAAAACACATAATGGGCCCCAATCGTCATCGGGCCCCACCCGACATCGAGCCCCGCTCGGTAAACATATATGTCAGTCATCAGGCCCCGCTTGGCATCGGGCCCCGCCCGCTATACATATAAACACATAAACATACAATCATACAAACATATGCAATAATCACAAAGATAAATAGCGTACAAGATAGTCATCGAGCCCCGCCCGGCATCGGGCTCCGCTCGGTAAACATATACACATATCACATGCAAGAGTCACACAAACAACTAGCATCCTAACATATCAAACCATGGGCAGGCATTGGTGCCTTTCACTTGCTAAACACAATGATGAAAACTCACCTCAAGCAGCAGGTGCACTCGGGTAAAATCTCAGTCTGCTGGTCCAGAAAATTCCCATGCTAACGTCATTAATAAATATCCAATTAATAATTGGATCTCAACCCATAATCAAGAATCTAAGCTACGAGTCCAATATCCAGGGTAAAAGACCATTTTACCCTTTTTCTTACTTGGCCTAACATCAAGTCCCAATCCATTGCTCAAAAGGCTTAAATTCCTGAAGGGCATCCCAAAGCCCAATATGGCCCAATCTTCCTAATTGGGCCCAAAACCCAACATGGGCCTAATTCCAAGAAAGCCAAATATACTAGCAAAAGCCCACAATCAGAAGTCTAATGGCCCAACAAGGCCCAAACCCTAAAAGTCCAAAGCATGGCTAAAATTCATGTACGTCGAGCCCAAGAGTCCATCTGCTGATTACGTGGGGCGTACTAAGCTCGTACGCTTAGTGTACTCCTTCCGGGGACAGTACGCGTAGTGTACCACCTGGGTATGCCCAGAGTACTCCCTAGATCACCAATCCACTCCATTAAGCAGTTATTCAGTTAAGACCTCTAGCTAAACTCTCAGATCTGATTCTAAAGGGCAACTTAATATGTAAAGTTGGCAACTTTAAACCCATGCATGACCTAATGGGACCCAACACTCAAAAAGAAGCTTAATAAGGCTCTTAACACTTTAATGGACCAATATCTTTCATAAAGTTTTCATTTTTATGAACAATGGACCTCCATGGAGCTATGATCTAACATCCATGGCTTCTGAAGTAGATCAAAAACTCAACTTTAGCTCAAAAAAACATACCAAATTATCGAGTGTTACTCATAGAGTACGCCACGCGTACTAGTTATGGGACCAAAATGTTAACAAATTTTGCATTAAGAGGCTAAAAGAAACATACCAAATTCTCGAGTGTTACAATTATCTCCCACTTGAATCAGACTTAATCGTCGAAGTCACTTCTTGTTGGAGGTGTCTAAGCCCATAACTATAATTGGTATGTACTTGACCCGAAAGTAGCATGGTCCATTTGGGTTGCCTTCACCAGGACAATTTGATAGGATGGACTTTTGAGAAAAATGTTATTTATGATTTATTAATATATTATAAGTTCTAATATATTAATATGAAATCATATTATTTAATTAGTATTGATCAAGAATTAATTTGGAATTAATTTTGTGATCAAAAGAGACTAATTAAATATAAGGGGTTGATTTGGTAAAATCGTTCATTCTTATGGTGTGGGCCAATGCTCCATGATTCCTTAGGTTAGGCTAAACCCATGTGACAATCCATGGATGATCCATGGAGGTTAAACCCATGGAGCCTAAGGAATATGGAAAGTCATGCCCATTAGGGTTTACATGCTGTAACCCTAATCTTGCCACACTATATAATAAGCCCATTAGCATCCAAATTGGCACACTAGTGATCCTTGGAGTTTCATGAGCCGATTTATGGTTCATAACCTTTCTTTCATTTGTCTTCCAATTGTCCATGGTGTTTGTGAACCATTGGAGGTGCAACACTTGAGGAACTAAGCTCTTAAAAGGTCAATGTCTACAAGCTACAACCAAGAGGTAATTCTATAACTCACTTTTATGATTTATATGTCAATTGTATGCTAGTTGTAGGCTTAAAGCTTTGGAAACAATATTCCATGTATAATTAGAGAAATCATAGATCCAAAGCTTTTAGGATTGTATGTGCACCATAGGATGTTGTAGTATACCAAAACCCAACAGTGGTATCAGAGCCATGGGTTGTTTTCTATAATATTTGATGCTTGTTTAATTTTTCAAAGCTGAAAAATCAAGTTTTCTGCACTCTGTCTGATGAACTCGCCGAGTCCATTATCAGAATCGACGAGTCCACTCATAAACACATGAACTCGGCGAGCCAAGTTCATGAACTCGTCGAGTAGGTGTCCCTGTGTGCAGAATTTCGAGTTTTTGGCCAGAAATGGATAGAGTTATTACCACAAACTATTTTATAAACCTAAAAATTGTATTTTCTGAATTGGTAATGATGATTCTCATCCATTTAAAAGTCAATTGTCAAATGTTTTAGATAATAAAGTAATTATTTGTAGTATTTGATATGAATTGTCTTGATATGAGTTAGAGTAGATTAATAGAAAAGTTATGTGATAATTGTTTTTGATAGAAATTGATTTAAAAGTTGTTCATGATATGAGTTTTTTGTAAGTTGTCCTCAAGTTATGTGAAAAGTCTCATTCATGAATATTAAAAACTCATAAGTTTTCATAAGTTATGGAAAAATGAAAGGTCTCATTTTTAAGAGTTATTTTAATGGTTTTAAAGTCATCCATAACTTGTCTCAAGTTATGGAACATAAAAAGTTTTTCATAAAAACCACATTAAACTCATAAGTTATGGAACTCCAAAAGTTTTGACAAGTTTCAAAACTTTCCCTCAAGTTTTGAAATTTGTAAAGTCTCACCTTTTGAATACTTTAATTCCAAACCCTAGAATTTTTGAAAGTTAAAATTCAACCCTTATACTATTATAATATTAAAAGTTAATACTTATATGTATAATAATAAGTCAGTCTTACCGTTAGTAGGCCTCATTCACGAAGCCAGTCTATAAGGGGGGTATAAGGTTACTGCCTATAAAATGGCACTTTAATGGGTGTCCCCTCTCACCCACCGCTTCCTTGACTGGTAGAGGGTCGTTAGTCGAACGGGTAGGATAGGACATTAATTCTCCCTCATTAAAAGTATAATATATATATATATATATATATATATATATATATATATATATATATATATATATAAAGTAACTAAATTTTTATTAAATTCCCAATCTTAGTTACTTTAGGAAAAATGTGGAATTAGTGCTAATCCATGAAATTGCACTTTGCACCTTGTTAAGCCGTTAGTAGAGCGTGTGTGGTTAACCGGCACACTAATATGGGACTGACAATGTGTGGCAAAAGGTAACTTGATGTTAATCATAGATCAATGGAGTGTGTGTGGTTAACCGGCACATTGATTAGGTGATTTGTAACATTGGGTGTACCAAGCTAATTTGCATGGTTATTTACAACTTGTTTCTGATCCTCGACATCCCAGTCACAAACATGAAGGGCACAATCGAGATTTAAACATGCCATTGAAAAAGTTCAATGAATCCCAAAGGATCTAAGAATTTCAAATCCAATTAAAACTTAATAATCTATTTCATTTTTCATGGTGGAAATTGGTAAATTGTCATTTACCTACCTTCATATATTCTACAATTGGATTACGGCATCCCTTTTCGCAATTGTAGAATATTTGTAGAATATTGTGTTGGGTCCTAGCCTTAATATTTCATTTTGGGTGTTATATTAAGGACTTAAATCAACTAACTTGAATTTCTCCCTCAAAGATGTCTAATTCTGACAACTATGGTCTTCCTTATCCTTTTACAAAATGATTTCTAATGAAGATGATATCCCACATGGCGATCAAGGTGAAAGATTAATCCCTTTGTCGTGCATTAATGGGACTAGAAATCATACTTCACTTCCTCCACCTCCTCCAATTATACTCCCTAACCCACAAGTTCAAAGACTTGAAAAGTTTAAGGTCACTCAAGCCCTATTGGCAAGCAAGTCCATATGTGCCAACATCTTGGAGATAAAGTTACATTTTGATAGGCTGGGAGAGTTGGGTGTCGAAGTCTCAAGGATGTTGGTTGTTGACTGGGTTCTTCAGTCACTTCCTGAGTCATATAGCGGGTTCACTGAGGACTATTATATGAAAGACCTCGACTTGACCCTTATCGGTCTTACCTATTTGATTGTTGTTGCTGAATCAACAATGATTTGGTGCACTGGTAAAGCAAATTTGATTGGAAGGTCTACTCCCCAAACTTCCATGGACATTGACAATGGTAACATTGGAAGTACAGAAAATCTTTCTCTTCCCAATGGAAAGGGATCGACCATGGTAAAGTCAATTGACCAAATGGTAAAGAGAAAGCCTAAGTCTGAGATAGTCCGGTATACTATTCCCAAAAGGTCCATATGCCAAGAGAAGGGGCATTGGTTGCGAAGCTGCTCTATTTACCTGAAAGATTATAAGGATGGTAATGTCAAAAACTTTGACTCTACTTCAGGTAAGTCCAATATCTAACTCTGTTAAGTTCCTATTTGGATATTCTTAATACATGATGTAATGTAATTACATTTTGATGATTTGGAGAATCAAAGAAAAGAAAGGGAACTTAAAGGAAGATTAAGTTGGTTCTGATCGCGAAGAGATGGATTTCGATCGCATGGTTCGATGATCAGAATTTTTGAGTTGTTGCTTAAGAGTTGTGATAAATTGCTTAGGAATACATAACAACATAGTTTTCATATGTATTTGCATTGTAAGGAAAAGTTTTCCGCAATTTTATGAATAAAGAAAAGTTTTATTTTAAGTTTCCTTACAATGGCATTTGTGAAAATTGTTGCTAATATGTTTCCATTGATAGCAATATTTGAAAATGGATTTGATTCTTTCGTTTGTGGTAGTGTCAGAATTTACCAAATAAGGAAAGATTCTCTTCACCCAAGTTTCAGTTGGATGGAAACTTGGAATCATGCAACTGGTATTGTATGATGTATGAGAACTTAATCTTTAGGAAATTAAGACTAATTCCTTGATCACATGTATATGTGAGTCAAGTGAAGGACTAGGGGATCGGGTACACTTGGTTGTGCGCTGGTCAGGTCCACCACAAAGATCGATAACACTATTCGTCATGATTTACTAAAGTTTAGTAAATATGGTTATGCTTACAAGTTTAAGTGTAATTCTGAAACATTGGAAAAGTTTCAATGTAAGGCAGAACGAATGAGAAGAATCAAATTAGGCAGAAAGATAAAAGTTTCTCCAATCTGAAAGGATGGGAGAGTACTTTAGTATCGTGTTTTGTGATCATCTTAATGATTATGAAACCATATCACAATTGATCCTCTAAGGACATCTTAGTGGATTTGTATGGCTAAGGAAAGGAATCGTGAATTGTGGAAATGGTTGAGTCAAGAAGATGAGTCATACTTCGTTCCAAAAAAAAGTCTTAGAGTTATACTCCAAGATGGTGCCTTGACTGACATAATCTTAAGAAAGGTTTATAACACTTATCAAATGTCGAGTCTAATGTTTTCTATTTTTGTACATTTGAAATTGGTAAGTTGTGATGTTTTGGATAAAACAAAGATGAACTAAGACCAATTGTGTGAAGTGTTTGTCTTGATAAGTAACCGCACTAACTCTTGAATATTTGTTTGTCAAGTAATGTTTCTTGACAAAGAGAAACTTATATGTCAAGAGGTCAGTGGGAGTCTTAAAGATCTTGAAAGTTTTAAGAACTAATAAACCTATTGTTAATCACTAGCACACGACTTGAGGTTTGTAACCTATCATGTTGACATATTCTTGTTTCTGTGCCCATTCCAGATAAGGTTGATTATGCATTTGAGTTCTATGAGTGCTTAATTTTTTGTGTAACAATTTGGAAGCAATGGTAGGCCCTTGTGCTGCCAGGTGGCAAGAAATTAAGATTAAATAAGTTCGGTCCATATGAGTTTGGATTTGTCACTAACCTTGTCTTGTGATTATGGTTATGACAAATTCACATGGATAGGAACACATACACCATAAAAATCTAAGTTTCATCAAGAAAATGATTGTGAGAAAACGCTTTCACTAATTAGATTTAAGGAGATAGCAATTGTGTTGTTTGCATTCTCAAATTCGATTATGATTACGGCATCCCTCTTCATAGTTCGAATTTTGAGAAGTGGCAAAGATCTAAACATTTGAGACTTATTGTTGTAAGTTCTAAAATTGTTTAGACACACATGTGAGCTATCTAAGGGAAGGCATATGAGTTTGAGAAGCATATATAAAGTATTATCGAAGCATCTCGTACCAGAAATCTGAACTTTGGTAAGGAAGTCAACAAGTATTTATTTATAGAAGTCCAGGTGATTTCTGGGTACATGTCAAAGCTAGTGGGAGCATAAGTATTATGCTAATAAGAATGTAATTATTATGCTAGTGGGAGCATAATTATTATGGTAAGTGTTGCAAGTTAGCAATGTTATTTATAGAAAACAAAAGTTTTAATTCGCAAAGTTGCAGGGTTTGAAAAGTTGTTTTGCTATAATTAAGGGTGAGGAATTTATACTTCATTTCAATTCTAAAAGTTTAGATTGAGATTTTAATCAAATTTAGTCAACATGTTAATTGCATTCTCAAATTCGATTATGACTACGACATCCCTCTTCATAGTTCGAATTGTGAGAACATGGCAAATAGAAATATTATAATAAAAGACTGATCAAGTATCATGTCTTTATATTATGAATCATGTCCCATATGCTTCGAGTATAGGATCGATTGCATATGCTATAATATTCTCGTGTTCTAATTTTTCCAAATTCCTAGGGCATTAAGAGGGAAAAAGGAATAGAACAAGATATGACCAAAATGGTTAAGCAATTGTCAAGGACAATCTAAGGTTTACCAAAGATTGGTTGCGCATGGACAGTTAGAAGTATTTTGAAAATTTTGGAAGGACCATATTGACATATTATGAAAAGAGGTGACTCTTGTTCATGAGTGATAGTCAAAATGGGAATATGGAAATGTTTCCACAAGTTGAAGTTATTCTTTAAATTTGTGTTAGATTAGAAAACTTAATGCAAGAAGGATGTTCAAAGGAATGTACTTTGAATGTGAGACTTCATTTCCATGGAATTGCTCTCCATTGGAATACTTTGTAATGTCTGTTGCCAAGTCTCTGTGACTTTGTGCATAGTCATTACAGGAGGATCAATGCATATAAGTTTAGAATTTAACAGATTTCAGTAAATGTCAAGATTTTGGTATTCTTACATTTATCATAAGGATTTGAAATTATGAAATGAGCATCATTGAAATACTTTCAATTGATCTATTTCATAAAGAAAGGACCATAGGCAAACATAGTGTGCATGCTTGGAGCATGGGATGAATATTGTTTTAATTCAAGTATTAAGTTCATTATTCGAAACATTATACAATGAATAATGAGTAATCAATATGGTGATTAGATAAAAAGGTGTTTTATTTACACTCAAAAGTATTGGGGCCATATAGGATTAGTATTATCTTGTGTTTCATTTGCATGTTTTGACTTCCCGAATAACTAGGTTATTCAAACCATCCACATTCGATCATACTTTGGAAGTAGGTATTGAGGCAAGACTGTCATGAATGGGTCTATAGGATTGTCTAAGGTGTTAGACACAGCACAAGGTTGCTGCAGTATTCATGAGTACTCTTGTAATAAGATTTGAGTATTGGATTCAACCCACGCTCATTTGTATCACTTCATGGATTTTATCACGAGTGATCATGAGACGATAATATCTTATATTCTTGAAACCAAGACATGTGAGTTGTAATTTGCAAGTCGGTTGCACGTTGACATATGTAAACGCACCAGTAACTTTGTGTTATAAAACATATTGTTGTGTGTGATTTGATGAGTAAGTACAAGCAAGCATTTAAGTCGAAGTTTATCCATTCCTTTTACCCTTAGAGGGATAAAAGAGATATTTGTGGGCCCCTCTATGATTTAGTGATGACAAACCTAAGTGCTTGGCCAAGCCTGGACTGATTTGATTTGCTCAATTAATCATTCGTCATAAATCGAAAATCAGGAAACAACACATGAACAGATAGAATGATTATAATCCATGTCTCAGTTCATACGATATCTAGAATGGAGGAATATATGATCCCTTATCTAATGGACGCATCATTTGATTTGTTCAGAGTTCGACGGTGGCTTTTGAGAGCTACGATTGCTAGTCGGGTTTTGGAGTCGTACTTGCAATAATAGTTATTAGACTTATCCAAGTGGGAGACTATTGGATTAGGTGTCTAAGCCCATAACTATAATTGGTATGTACTTGACCCGAGAGTAGCATGGTCCATTTGGATTGCCTTCACCAGGACAATTTGATAGGATGGACTTTTGAGAAAAAGGTTATTTATGATTTATTAATATATTATAAGTTCTAATATATATTAATATGAAATCATATTATTTAATTAGTATTGATCAAGAATTAGTTTGGAATTAATTTTGTGATCAAAAGAGACTAATTAAATATAAGGGGTTGATTTGGTAAAATCATTCATTCTTATGGTGTGGGCTAATGATCCATGATTCCTTAGATTGGGCTAAACCCATGTGACAATCCATGGATGATCCATGGAGGTTAAATCCATGGAGCCTAAGGAATATGGAAAGTCATGCCCATTAGATTTTACATGGTGTAACCCTAATCTTGCCACACTATATAAGAAGCCCCTTAACATCCAAAATGGCACAGTAGTGATCCTTGGAATTCCATGAGCCGATTTATGGTGCATAGCCTTTCTTTCATTTGTCTTCCACTTGTTCATGCTGTTTGTGAACCATTTTAGGTGCAATACTTGAGGCACTAAGCTCTTAAAAGGTCAATGTCTACAAGCTACAACCAAGAGGTAATTCTATAACTCACTTTTATGATTTATATGTCAATTGTATGCTAGTTGTAGGCTTAAAGCTTTGGAAACAATATTTCATGTATAATTAGAGAAAACATAGATACAAAGCTTTTAGGGTTGTATGTGCACCATAGGATGTTGTAGTATACCAAAACCCAACACTTCTTACCACCCTCCTGGAAACCAAAAGCTCTAACCAAACCTCCTGATGAAAAAAACAACTCACTGATCCTTATCTGACGAACCCACAACTTTCTGCTATAATTCCAAAGCCCCATAATTTTCCTGATCTCTATGCAGGTAGAACCATTTTGAAACATAATCACAAGAACTTGATACTGCATTCTAAAATGAGAAACATCCTTTGGATCCTGGACCATCCAACTGATACCCTTGGCAGTTAGATTCCTTAACCATAACTTGCTTACGAAAGGTCGTTTCGTATATGATGACTCCCAATGCGAGTCTCGTCCTAATGCCAACCCGGTACATAATTCATATCCGGAGACCCAAATATTTACACTTGCATTTCATCCGAAATTTTATGACCCCACGAAGACCTCCCACAACCTTGAGATATAAAATCTTCAATCCGTCGTTGAGACTGACAGTCTCACACCTGGTCCAACCACCAGGCTCCCAATAAGAGTCTAACTGCTAAAGGTTACCCTAGCCTATGCGTCACACGTATATCAATCATTGATCACTGAGTCATCCCACTCTAAACGTAATCCAAAACCTTGATCCAACCGATCTTCATCGGGTCTCACCCGCACTATCATAACCATACGGGCTACGCCCATGGGTCTCACCCGATCGAGCGCTATACAGGCTTAACCTCGCCTCGGATCCAATGATCCTCATACCAACATAATCATCATGAGTCGAACTCACATCCGACTATAGACAACCTGGGCTTATAAGGACTAGCATTCCATTACTAGCCACTCTTAACGATCACACACACATTCCAAATCCAGAATGAATATTTCCCAAAACCTCAGCAAATTCAATAATACCACGCACTTCCCATTATGTAGCTCCATATTTTTAAGTCCTTGACCAGAACGGATGGAACACTAAACTATTTACCCGCTCACCGAAGGACCTCTGCATTCTAACCATCTTCAACCAATACGATTTTGAAATTTCATTGACACTCACAATGTTTGGACAAACCCATGCGACCATCATCATCATCCGCTTGATACCGCTCCTTCCCTAGCAATGGTAGTGATCAGCCCAAAAGTCTTTTCATGAACCACTGCCATTCTCATTAAGCAACGCTTAACACTTCTAAATTATGACTTCGTTATTGAACTAATCTTGTTAACGCATCTACTGATCTTCCAAATGATGCCCCTAAATTGTCTCCACTAATGTCCCAAACAACAACAGGACCAACTAAATCCAGCTCAAAAAGATGTGCCCTACTCATAACTCTCGGTATGCAAAATGGCATATATCAATCCTTGATAAAATAAACTAGGCATAACCAAGAACTAAACCCAAGATATTGCTGACAAATATCAACACAAGATTCTAAGAGCGCATATATATATATATATATATATATATATATATATATATATATATATATATATATATATATATATATATATATATAGGCACTAGAAGGACAAAGACCACATACCTGCAATAACATCATATGAAACTTGGCCTCTCCCGACATCGGCCTGCATACACGGTTCATGAGGTCCATGAACAAGGCTGGAGCATTGGTGAGCCCAAAGAGAATCACCATGAACTCGTAATGACCAAAACGAGTCTGCAAGGCTATCTTCTGTACATCCTCCTCTATGACCCTCATCTAATGATAATCCGAACGTAGATCAATCTTGGAAAATCAAGACGCACCCTGAAGTTGGTCAAACAGATCATCAATCTTCAGGAGTGGATAACGGTTCTTCATCGTCAGCTTATTCAGCTCCCGGTAGTCAATACACATCCGATGTGACCCATCCTTCTCCTTCACAAACAGAATCGGTGCTCCCTATGGAAAACTGCACGATCGAATGAACCCCTTGTCTAATAGCTCCTGCAGCTATGTAGACAACTGTTTCGTATCTGGAGGAGCCAACCGATACGGTGTTTTGGCTATCGGAGCCACACCCAGAACCAAGTCAATCCGAAAATCCACCTGCCTCTCTGGAGGCACACCAGGTAAGTCCTCCGGGAACACACATCTGGGTACTCCCGTATAACCGACACATCATCTATAGTCACCTTACCCTTATCCTGGGTATCCACAAAATAGGCAACATATTCGGAACTACCCTGCTGAAGATAGCGGTTGGCCTTAACTGTTGAACATTGAATCGGCTCACGCTAAGCACTTTCCACTTTGAACCACTAACTCTCCCCCACTTGGGGTTTGAATGTGTACCAACTGATGCTCGTAAACAATCACCACCCCATTAGGACTTAACCAGTCCATCCCTACAATAACATTGTTCTCGCGTAAAGGGACGGAAACCAAATCAATCGGATACTGCTCGCTGAACATCTCAAGAATAAAACCCCCGATGAATCCTTGATACCCGAATAGATCGAGCATCCGCAATCTCAACCTCTAAAGTGTTGGATTAGTGTCTAAGTCCATAACTATTTTGGTATGTACTTGACCCAATTGTGAGCATGGTCCTTTTGGGTTGCCTTCACCATAGCAATATGTAGGATGAATTAAGAAGAGAAAGGTTTAATTATGATTTATTAATATATTATGAGAATAATATATTAAACGAGAAATCATATTGTTTAAATTAATATTAGTCAAGAATTAATTAAGAATTAATTAAGAATTAATTGTGTGGCTAAAAGAGATTAATTAAACTTAAGGGACTTATTGTGTAATTATAAGATAATTACATAGATGGGCTAATGGACTCCATAGAAGTTGGAGTGGACGAATTCTATGGGGAAACCCATTAAGAAATCGTTCAAGGCTTCTCAAGAGGGAGTCCATGGGCTGCTTAGGGCTTAAGCAGTCAGATTAGGGTTTCCTAGCTGTAAACCCTAATAGCCAGCATATATAAGGAACCCTTATGGCCCCAAAAACGCGGTGAAGTATTCCTTTAGGGTTTCCAGCCGTTTTTGGTGCCTCCTCTCACCTCCCTCTTCATCCAAGTTGCTTAGTGGTGTTTGTGACTCCATTAAAGGTGCAACACTTGAGGCACTAAGCTTTCTGAAGCCAAGGATTGATTGTTATTGCTATATAACAATCAAAGGTAAGATCTAAACCCTGATTCTAGTTATAGTTTATTAGATCTAGGGTTTATGGCTTTGGATTATCAATTGCATGTTCATTAGACAAACTAGATCCAAAGCTATTGGGGTTTGCATGTACACCATAGGATTGATGTAGTGCTCGAAACCCATCAGTGGTATCAGAGCCTAGGACTGTTTGTTTGATGTATTTGATGCTATAGTTGATTATTCATGCTTAAAATCGAAAATTTTTGGTTTCTGGGGGCTGGACTCGCCGAGTCCATAGTGAACTCAACGAGTCAGAGTCGCAGATGGAGCAGATTTCGGGATTTTGGACCTGTTTTGGTTGTGGATAATTACCTAAAACGTTTTTTATTAATAAAATCCGATTTTTGTCAATATTTGGAGATTATCCTTGCCAAAATAGAAGATAGTTGTCAAAATTTAGATAATCTTTTGTTTTATTAGATAAAGATTGATTATTTGTAATTTAGATTTGAATTATCTTGTGAAAGTTTCAATTTTCCCCTTTAGGTTTTATAGTTTAAATTTGATCTTAAAAGTTTTGTTTTTGAAATTTAAATAGTTAAACCCTAATGTTTTGAAAAGTTTCAAAACTTGCCCTCAAGTTTTGGAATTTAAATTTTTGATTAAAAGTTAATTTTGAAATATTTAAATTCTAATCCAAAATGTTTTGAAAAGTTTCAAAAAACTTGCCCTCAAGTTTTGAAATTTAAAAGTTGATTAAAAGTCTAATTTTGAAATGTTAAATTCTAAAACCCTCGTATTTTGAAAAGTTCAAATTACACCCTTATGGTTTTGTTAATTAATTAAATTGTATAATTAAAAGAGAGTTAATAAATCCATAAAGTTTTGGTTTACATTTTATTAAATTAAATGTATAATTAATTAAATTAGACCACCTAGTATTTTAAAAGTTTAAAATACGCCCTATACTATGTATATATGACATTAAAAGTCTAATATTATATATGATAAGTAAACAGTCAGTCTTACCGTTAGTAGGCCTCATTCACGAAGCTGGTCTATAAGGGGTGTTTAAGGAAATTGCCTATAAAATGGCGATTGAATGGGTATCCACTCTTACCCACCGCACTCTTGACTAGTGGAGGGTCGTTAGCCGAACGGTTAGGATAGGACGAAACCTTCCATTATAAGTATAATGAAGTACAAAGTAACTACATGCTTTTACAAATTCCCAAATTCTAGTTACTTTAGGCAAAATGTGAAATTGTATGCTAATCCATGGAATTACACTTCGTACCCTTGTCAAACGTTAGTGGAGCGTGTGTGGCTAACCGGCACATTGATTAGGTGATAGTAGCATTGGGTGCACCACGTGATTCGCACGGTTATTCACACCTTGTTTGTGATCCTCGGCATCCCAATCGCAAACCTGAAGGGCATAATCGAGATTAAACAGGCCATTGAAAAGTTCAATGAATCTCAAAAGATCTAGGAGTTTCAATTCATTTAAAACTTAAATTTCTTTTTCGTTTTTCATGGTGGAAATTGGTAAATCGTCATTTACCTACCTTCAAATATTCTGCAACTAGATTACGGCATCCCTCTTCTAGGTTGTAGAGTATTGTGTTGGATCCTTGCCTTGATGTTTCGTTTGGGTGTTACATCAAGGACTCTAATCAACCTGACTTGAATTTCTCCCGTTTTGTAGATGTCTGAATCTAACAATGGTCTTCCCAAATCCATTGGAACAAGCTTTCCAAATGAAGATGGCGTTCCAAGATACAATCAAGGAAATGAGATTCATGCTTCACTTCCTCCACCTCCTCCAATTGTTCTCCCTGACCCACAAGTTCAAAGGCTTGAAAATTTCAAGCTCACTCAATCCCTATTGGCAAGTAAGCACGAAGATGGGAAACCTGTGTGTGCATACGTCTTAGAGATGAAGTCACGCATTTATAGGTTAAGGATGTTGGGTGTCGATATCTCAGAGATGTTGGTTGTTGATTGGGTTCTTCATTCACTTCCTGATTCGTATAGTGAGTTTGTAAGAGAGTACTATACGATGGTTCACAACGTGACCCTCATTGATTTGACCTATTTGGTTATTGCTGCTGAATCAGCGATGATTTGGCGCACTAGTCAAGCAAACTTGATTGGTCGATCAAACTCCCATACTTCATTGGACACTGGCTACATTGGAAGTCCAGAAAAGACTGAGATTGTCCCTTGCTATGTACCAAAGGAGTCCAATTGCTTTTATTGCCAAGAGAAGGGGCATTGGAGAAGAAACTGCCCAAACTACCTGAGAGATCTAAGAGATGGGAGAGTCAAGACGTATGGCTCTACTTCAGGTAAAATCCAATAACTAACTCTATAAGTTCCTATTTTTTTGATTTTCAATACATGATATGATAAGATTACATTTTGATGTTTTGTAGGATCGAAGAAAAGAGAGGAAAATTAAGGGAATAAGTAAGCTGAATCTGATCGTGAAGAAATGGATTTCGATCGCAATGCTTGAAGATCGGATTTTTGAGCTACTACTTTAGAGTTTGAATAGATTGCTTAGAAATTGAAATAGCATAGTTTTTCATTTGAATTGCATTGT
Organism: Lactuca virosa; assembly: GCF_052849685.1. Taxonomy (NCBI): domain Eukaryota; kingdom Viridiplantae; phylum Streptophyta; class Magnoliopsida; order Asterales; family Asteraceae; genus Lactuca; species Lactuca virosa. The sequence goes on along the minus strand of NC_136427.1, from coordinate 153,415,120 downwards.
AAGGACAAGTTTTTCCGCAATAAAATGAATTTTGATTTCGTCCTATTTATTTATCCTTGCAATGGCATATGTGAAAATGGATGTTTATGTATTTCTAATTTTAGCAATGTTGAATTGGATGTGATTCTTGATTATGTTATTTGTGAAATGTCGAGAATTTACCAAATAGGGAGAGTTTCGCATCGCCCAAGTTTCAATTGGATAGAAACTTGGAATCATGCAGCATGCATTGCGTGATGAATGAGAAACTTCATATTTTGGAAATTAGACTAATTCCTTGACAAAGAGTCAAGTGAAGGGCTAGGGATCAGGTACACTTGGTTGTGCGCTGATCAAGTCCACCACAAGAGTGATAAAGATATTCGTCATGATTTACTAAAGTTTAGTAAATATGATTATACGTATAAGACTAAGTGTAATTCTGAGTTGATTGAAAAGGTTTCAATAAATGGCAGAATGAATAAGAAGAATCAAGAAGGCAGAAAGATAAAAGTTTCTCTGTTCTAAGAAGAAGGGAGAGTACCTTTTATTGTGTTTTATGATAAAGTATTAATGATTAAGAACCATGTCTCAATTGATCCTCTAAGTGAGTCTTAGTACATTTGTATGTCTAAGAAGAGGAATCGGGAATTGTGGAAATGGTTAAATCAAGAAGTCAATCATACTTCGTTCCAATATCGAATCTTAGAGTCATACTCCAAGATTGCGAATTGAGTGACGCGTCTTTAGTAGGTTTATAACACTCAACAAATGTGGAATTGGAAAAAGTCTTCTTATTCCTGCACATTTGAGATTGGTAGGTTGTGATGTCTTGGATAAGACAAAGACCAACTAGAACCAATTATGTGAAGAGATAGTCTTGATAAAAACTACACTAACTCTTGAATATTTGTTTTGTCAAGGAATGTTTCTTGACAAGAGAATCTTATATGTCAAGGAGTCAGTGGGAGTCTTAATGGTCTTGAAAGGTTTCAAGAAAAATCAAGAGTTAAACGTAGTTGATCATCACTAGCACACGACTTGAGGTTTAAAGCCTATCGTGGATGACATACTCTTTTTCTGTGCCATTCCAATTGAGCTAATTATGCATGTGAGTTCTATGAGTTCTCATTTGAATGCATAGACAAAGCACCTTGATCAATGGAAAGTACATTGATATGAAAGGGTGAGTTGCTTGGAAGACATGGTGGGCATTCATGTTACCATGAGGCAAGAAATCGAGATTGAGCACGTTCTGTCCATATGAGTTTGGATTTGTCGCAAACTTTGGTTTTGGCAAATTCACATTGATAGGAACACATACACTTTAAAATCTAAGTGTCATGAGGTTTCCCTCCTTCATGAAAATGATTGTTAGGAAACGCTTTCACTAAGAGAGATTTTAATAAGATTGCAATTGTGAAAATTGTATTCTCAAATTCGATTATGATTACGGCATGCCTCTTTATAGTTCGAATTGTGAGATTTGGCAATTAGTCTGAACATTTGGGACTTAGTAACATAAGTTCTGAATTTCTTTAGACACACATGTGAGCTTTCTAAGGCAAAGGTGTATGAGGTTAAGAAGCTTAGATAAAGGCTTATCAAAGCATCAAGTATTTAGAAATATGAACTTAAGGAATTCAATAAGCATTGTTTTCTGAAAGTTCAGATGTTTTCTAGATATATGTCAAAGCTAGTGGGAGCATAAGTGTTATGTTTGTATGGTAATAATCATCGTGTTATTGGGAGCATGATTATTATTTCAAGTATTCCAAGTTAGAAATATTAATTATAGAAAACAAAAGTTTCACTTTGCAAAGTTGCACAGGTTGAAAAGTTGTTTTGCTATAATTAAGGGAGAGAATATTATACTTCGTTTCAAATCTAAATGTTTAGATCAAGAAATTTTTAATCAAATTTAGTCAAAAATATATATGAATGTCATGTTGAAAGGATTCAACATAAGAGAATTCTATATATGGAAATATTTGTTGCGTTCTCACACTCGATTATGATTACGACATCCCTCTTCATAGTTCGAATCGTGAGAACATGGCAAATAGAAATATTACAGCAAAAGACTGGCAAAGTATCATGTCATTGTAATATTAGACCGTTCTAAAATTTTCCGAATGCCTAGGGCATTAAGAGGGAAAGAGGACTAGAATCGGATTTGACTGAATTAGTTAAACAACTGTCAAGGATAATCTAAAGTTCGCCAAGGATTGGTCGCTTGTGAACAATTGGAAGTATAGTAATGGAAGGACCATATTGACATTATTATTATTAGATATGATTCTATTAATAATGAGTTGTCATATGGCAAATATGGAAATGTTTCCTTATTGGGAATTGGACGTTAAGAGTTTATGTGAAGATTAGAAAATTTTATGCAAAAGGATGTTCAAAGGAATGTACTTTGAGTGAGAGACATCACATCTATAGAATTGTTTGTAACAATTTCTGATTGAGACCTTGTAATTTCATTGGCCAAGTCTTGGTGACTTTTGTGCTATGACTTTGCGAAAGGATCGTTGCATAAAATGTTAGAATCTAACATATTCTAGTAGTGGCAAGAACCTTGTATTCTTACACTATCGTTGAGGATTAGGAATTGTGAAATGAGCATCATTGGAAAAGTTTTCAATTGATCTATTTCACAAAGCATGAACCATAGGAAACATAGTGTGCATGCTTGGAGCATGGGACAGCTATTGTTGTAATTTAAGTAATAAGTTGATTTTCTGAAACAGTAAGCAATGAATAATGAGTAATCAATATGGTGTTTAAATAAAAGTGTTTTATTTACGCTCAAAAGTTTTGGGGCCATATAGGATTAAGTATTATTGTTGTGTTTCATTTTGCATGTTTTGACTTCCAGAATAACTGGGTTATTCGAACCTCCACAGTCGGTCATACGTTGGAAGTAGGTATGAAGGAAGACTGTCATGAATATGTCTGTAGATTGTCTAGAGTGTTTAAACATGGCACAAGTTTGGTGCAGAGTTCATGAGTGCTTTGATAAGATTAGAGTATTGGATTAAACCCACGCTCACTTGAATCACTTCATGTTTTTATCACGAGTGGTTGTGAGACGATAATATTGTATATTCTTGAAACTGAGACGTGTTAGTTGTTATTTGCTGGTCGGTTGCACATTGATGATAAGTAAACGCACCAGTAACTTGGTGTTATAAAACTTATTGTTGTGTGTGATTCGATTAGTAGGTGCAAGCAAGCATTTGAGTCAAAGTTTATCCATTCCTTTTACCCAAAGTGGGATAAAAGCGATATATGTGGGCCCCTCGATGATTTAGTGATGACACCCTAAGCGCTTGGCCAAGTCGGGACTAAGTTGATGTGTTCAATTGTAGTCTATTGTCAGTCGTCATAAATCAGATGTCGGGAAACAATACATAGACAGAGAGAATGATTTAAATCCATATCTCATGTCTATACGATATCCTGTAGAATGGAGGAATATATAATCCCTTATCTAAAGGACACGCGTATCTGATAAGATCAGAGTTGACAGCGGCTTTTGAAAGCTACGATTGCTGATCAGGTTCTGAAGTTATACGAAATAGTTATTAGACTTATCCAAGTGGGAGACTGTTGGATTAGTGTCTAAGTCCATAACTATTTTGGTATATACTTGACCCGACTGTGAGCATGGTCCTTTTGGGTTGCCTTCACCATAGCAATATGTAGGATGAATTAAGAAGAGAAAGGTTTAATTATGATTTATTAATATATTATGAGAATAATATATTAAAGGAGAAATCATATTGTTTAAATTAATATTAGTCAAGAATTAATTAAGAATTAATTTTGTGGCTAAAAGAGATTAATTAAACTTAAGGGACTTATTGTGTAATTATAAGATAATTACATAGATGGGCTAATGGACTCCATAGAAGTTGGAGTGGACGAATTCTATGGGGAAACCCATTAAGAAATCATCCGAGGCTTCTAAAGAGGGAGTCTATGGGCTGCTTAGGGCTTAAGCAGTCAGATTAGGGTTTCCTAGCTGTAAACCCTAATAGCCAGCATATATAAGGAACCCTTATGGCCCCAAAAACGTGGTGAAGTATTCCTTTAGGGTTTCCAGCCGTTTTTGGTGCCTCCTCTCTCCTCCCTCTTCATCCAAGTTGCTTAGTGGTGTTTGTGACTCCATTAGAGGTGCAACACTTGAGGCACTAAGCTTTCTGAAGCCAAGGATTGATTGTTATTGCTATATAACAATCAAAGGTAAGATCTAAACCCTGATTCCAGTTATAGTTTATTAGATCTAGGGTTTATGGCTTTGGATTATCAATTGCATGTTCATTAGACAAACTAGATCCAAAGCTATTAGGGTTTTCATGTACACCATAGGATCGAAACCCATCATAAAGGACTATCTAGCTCCCCCGGAGCTCCAACGAACCTTTTGCAAAGTGTAAGGGATACCAAAGATCGGGTAAGCCCCGAATCAAGAAATATCAATGTAGAGATACCATTCACGAGGAACGATCCTGTCACCACACCAAGCGTCGCACGAGCCTCCTCAGACATCAGCTGAAAAGCTCTGCTCCTCACAACAGGCGCGTCCGCCTTCTTCCAAAAGTTGGCTCACAACTTTCGAATATCACTCCTCAACATCTCATGGTATCATGCCTTCTTCATCTCCTTATCCGCCACATATTGAAGAACCAAAGAAGCCCTCTGGTGAAACATAGCGGTGATCTCAGCCACTACCTCGGTAGTATGGAAAAGGTCTTGAAACTCGCTCGCCAACTATTGCACCTCAATCACTGGTGCAAACTCAGCTCTAAACCTCGACACAAGATCATCACATGTCATCGAATCGAGTACATCATCATCCACGGAGTGCCCAACCTCCTCCCACCAATCTCCTGCTCTGTCTTTCAAAAGACAGGAAGCAAGTCTGACCTTTGCTCCATCAGGACAACAACTAGTGCAGAAGGCATTACCGACATCCGCTAACAAACGTCTTCTAGCAATAGGGTCCTCCTCCCCGAAGTACTCCGGAGCCCCATATGCCCGGAACTCACAAAATTTCAACGTACGAGCTCCCATCAATGCAACCATCTCATAATGGAAAGAGCCGAAGCGCTCCTCCAAGACCTCCATGATACCCTCCTTGATTGTACCAAAGATCACAGGAGTATGCTCAAGTATGCTATGGGTAATCTCAAACGAAATAAACTCCTGCATCTGCTCCACCGACTGTCTGGCTCCCAAGCCCGAACCTGAACCACTGTTGGATCCCCTTCGTGTGGCCACCATACTCAAAATAGACCACGTAAACCATCAGAACATGCATATACATATATCGAGGGGTTCCATACTCTACACACTCCCTGATATCATCGCAAATTTCCTTGACTCAAGTATGGGTCCTCTGCTTCCAATAGTATGGGCCCATACTACCTTCCACATTTATCCGTACTTTCCTCAAGGACCGCTTCGAATCCTCCAAGTCACTTGCTTATCCATACATACAACCCTCAACAAGAAAAGTCTCCCAGTGCTAACTCTCTTCCTAGGCATTTCCTAGGGCAATCACCACACCACTCTCCGCCATCAGCTACAGAAGAACTCCCACTAACTCCCTCTAACTAGCTCACGAATACAATTACATATCACCGACACCAGATAATTCTTCGAATGAAAGGTCTCACACTACAATGGTTGGACTCAGACAAGAGCTGGGCAATAGAGTTAAAACCTAACCTTCTAAAATTATTGAGTCTTAGTAATATGTAACTTAGCATATCCGCTTACTAGTTAGCTGAAACTAATAGGAACTCCTAAAAAGCACAAAGCAAGAAGCATTTAAGCAATAAGCAATCGGAACAAGCATAACCTAACGGCCATCCTATATCTGACTAATCAGTACTAGCATGCATGTCTACAAACTCATACAGTAGGCATATAAAGGCATCTCTCCTAACATTTTATCATGCAAATCCTGAGTTGATCCTTAGCCCTAACTAGCATGCGATTCATATATTCACAAATCAAAGCATATCCTGAAACATGTATGAGTATTTTGGAAAACTTACTTGAGATCGGTCGATTTCATGCACCACACCCTTTTTTTTATTATAAAACCCTTTTTTATAAAACATTTCTTTTGAAAAATTCTACCAACCCCTCAGTTTGATTTCAGACACACCCGAGAGTATGTTCAAATCCCACAAACTAAGGCTCTGATACCAACTTGTAACGTCCCAAAAATTAAGACAAAAAATTTCAATTTTCAAAATAATAAAACCATAGTGCAGAACATGTTTATAAAACCATGGTAAAATCATAGTATATCAATAAACACCCAAGTACATCAGAGTAATATAAAAATACAGAACGATATGGTGTGTGTACTGCAATCATCCTAGGCTCTTCCCTTCGAACCAGAAGCACCTGAAACATAAACTAAAAACCATAAGCATAAAGCTTAGTGAGTTCCCCAAAATGCCATATACCATACATATAAAACATATAATGGGCCCCACCCGTCATCGGGCCCCACTCGGTAAATAGATATGTCAGTCATCGGGCCACGCATGGCATTGGGCCCTACTTGGTATACATATAAACACATAAACATACAATCATACAAACATATGTAATAATCACAAAGATAAATACATTACAGGATAGTCATCGGGCCCTAACCGGCATCGGGCTCCGCCCAGTAAACATATACACATATCACATGCAAGAGTCACGCAGGCAACTAGCATCCTAACGTATCAACCCACGGGCCAGCTGTCACACCCCCAAACCAGAATGGCGGAAATGTCTGGGGCGGATAGAGTGACTTCATGTATAGTATCATAACAATTAAATACAAATGAAACATAGCAACCCAAACATCATACATGGAGATTACAAGTTTACATAGTTTACAAACGTTGATTGTTAAAAAGCAATACAAATAATTGAATGCAGAAATCATGTTGGAGTGATGCTCGTCCTCAAAAGGTTTTCGTAATACCTGCTCACTGGTTTCCTGAGAATACAAGCAGTTTTGAAAAGCGTCAACATTAAAGTTGGTGAGTTCATAAGCGTTTTTGTATGAATAAAATCTGTAATGTTTCCTTGTAAATGACAGCATAAAGTTTTCTAGATAATTCAATATTTTCTTAAATGTAAGATGTAGTCTTAAAATCCTAAGACCAAAATGTGAGTAGTGTTGTATTGTAAAGTAGTATCATATAACTTTATATATATTTTATAAAATCGAATGAAGATGCATTAGCCCCTATGTGAGTTAATACCCTATGTGAGTTATTATAACCATACTTAATACGAGTAGTGGCTTGTACGACGTTCTTCAGGCATCGGAGCTAGTAGACATTTGTCACCCTAGACTTCCGGTCTAACTGTAGCGAATAGCTTAGGTGCGGGGTTTTCAATACCGTATAGATCTATATACAACGGTCCCGCTCTCCCTCCCGGAGACTCTGGTTATAATACAGGACTTACGGTGTACTTTAGGTAAAGTACGTGAAGGGAGTGTGTCTCACAAACTGTACCAACAGTTTACGTGTAATGTAGTGAAATCATTTTTGTATGTAGAAGTATTTCCCTTTTGATAGTAGTTTATAGAGTGACATAATTATAGTTCAAAATAATTATCTGTAATAAGTCTGAAAACTGATAACTAGTTAAAATGAACCACAAACTATACCCATTATAGTTTAGTTGAAAAAGTTATGAAGTTAGTGAAGTTTAAACCCATTTATACATTTTGTTATACAAAATACTAGGTTTAGAATATTCATAATTTGGTTAAAACCCAAGAGAATATTGCCTTAGAATAGTTATGAAAACTCATTCTTGATAAAAATTTCCTCTTATCATAAAAGTCATAATTTTCCCATTTGTTCATGTAATATATTTAAACTTGTTTTTATATGGTTATATACAATAACTAACCCATATTATGCATGAAAGCTTGGAAATAACTAGTAAAATCACATAGCATGCACATAAACGTTATACACAACATGTAGATAACAACATTTTGTTATAATATAGTTTTGCTTGTATTCCCCCCAAAAAAACATGAGAAATCTCGAAAAAGGTAGGGTATGAACTCACCTTGAGTAGTTGTGTTGGTTGATTTGAAGAGGTGTTGAGAAGTTCTTCAAGTCTAAATACTTTAATGGAGTTGATGAACTTCCTTTAGAATAATGTTATCCTAAAGTTTTAACACATTTAAAGTGTGTAAATGGAATGATCCAAACATAAGAGTGTAAAGGATGCTAAGAAGTCTCAAATTTACTTACCAAACCTAAGAAAAATGCTTGAAGAAATAAGCCTCTAAAATGCTTGGAACTTGACCTCTTGAGAGCAATGGAGTTTTCACAGTAAGTGGGATGGAATTGTGGTGTGTGAGGGAGTAGTTTTCCTCTGTAATAAAAGAATGGAGATGATAAGATGTGTGTTTGGTTAACTGGAGGTTAAGGCATTGTTATTTGGTGGTTAATATGTGGGTTACTGTGATTGTATTGGAAATAGGTGAGCTTTCAAATCCTAAAGTCAACTTTTCTTGTCTTATCCTCATCTATGACCGCAAACACCTTTAAACACCCTAGTATGACCGAAATCATACATGATTTTGGTCCTAGGCTTGACTCAACTAATTGATTTCGGTCCTAGGCCTTTTCCCATAGTGTTTTCGGACTTAGTGGATCTTTAGGGTGTGTTTTTGTCCCTAGTGGGGTTTCAAGGAGTTGATTTCGGTTTTAATACATCCTAGACATTGTGATTTCGGTCTTGAGTAATATAGTTCACAAGGGTGATGGCCTTAAAACTCAAGAATTCAAGGTCCTTGCATAATACATGTTGTTATGTTAAAACTATTTGATTCTTGTTTGATTTGCATGAACTTTCCAAGGCTTAATTAAACATGAATTTCCATGTGTATACTATCTTTAATCATACAATTGGTTCCCTCTTGGCTTTCAAATAATATTATTGCATCATGTTACATAGATATGCATTGTGGACACACTTATAAACAAGACCCCTTAGACTTGGTTTGACCCAAAATTTTCTAAGTCCATAACTATATTTGTTATGTACTTGACCTGACCCAGCATGGTCCATTTGGGTTGCACTTCACCGAAACAATTTGTATGGATAATTTTTTGAGAATAGGATATTTATGATTTATTAATATATTATAAGTTATAATATATTAATATGAAATCATATAATTTAATTAGTATTGATCAAGAATTAATTTGGAATTAATTTGGTGATCAAAAGAGACTAATTAAATATGGACTCTTATATATATAGAATGGGCCAATGTTCATTTAGGATGGGCTAAGCTTGCATGGAATTCCATGGATAGTCCATGGAGCTTTTAACCCATGGATCCTATGGAAATGAAAGGTCATGGTTATTAGGTTTTACATGGATGTAACCCTAATCCACCATACTATATAAAGAGGTCTTTGGCACATGAATTGGCACTAGTGTGTGTGAGAAAAAAGGTGGGCCGATTTCTACAAGTGCATTCTATTTTCTCAAGCTTTCAAAGTTGGTTTGGTGATTTGTGATTCCACTTGAGGCATCCACAATATTGGTGCTAGGCTCTTGAAGCTCCAAGCAATCAACCCCAATAAAAGGTATGTTATTCTACTAAATTTTATATTACAAGTACCCCATAACATGCTAGTTAGGTTGAGAACCTTGGAAAAATCAAATTTGCATGTATATTATAGAAAACATAGATCCAAGGTTTCTAGGGTTGCATATACACCATAGGAGTGTTAGAATGCTCAAAACCCATAAGTGGTATCAGAGCCTAGGCTTGTTTTCATTATACTTGATGCAAATTGCTGAAAAATGTCGAAATTCTGCTCACTGTTCAGTGAACTCGCCGAGTCCATGGGGGTACTCGACGAGTCCATGTGTACATTCATCCTACTCGTCGAGTAGGTTCTTGCACTCGGTGAGTAGGAGTCCATGTATGCAGATTTTCGAGTTTTGCTGTTGGAAATGGACTGGAATCATTACCCTAAACTATTTTGGTCTTATAAAATCTGTTTTTGATGTGGTAATGATTATGCTAATCCATTTTCAAAGGATATTATCAAAGATTCAAGTTTTATATATGTTTATATGATTCTTGAAATTTATTGATATGAATGTTCATGCTTATGAGTTTTAGTAGATCATAGGTATTATTTGCAAATTGTTTGTTAGTGTAATTCATGATCTAAATGCCAATTAATGGACTCCATAACTTGTCCTCAAGTTATGGAATTCCAAAAGTCTTTTCTTTAAAACCATTAAAACTCATAAGTTATAGAAATGAAAAGTTTTTGAATAGTTTCAAAACTTGCCCTCAAGTTTTGGATTTGTAAAGTCTTACACACACTTTAATTCCAACCCCTAGTGTTCTAAAAGTTAAAATTAAACCATTTTACTTTATAATATTATAAGTTAATAATAATATAAGATCAAGTCATTTTTACCGTTAGTAGGCCTCATTCACAAAGCCGGTCTATAAGGGGGGTATAAGGTTGTTGCCTATAAAATGGCAGCTTAATGGGTGTCCACTCTCACCCAACGCTTCCTTGACTGGTGGAGGGTCGTTAGCTAAACGGGTAGGACAAGGAATATAATTCTCATTAAAAGTATAATGATAAATATAAAGTAACTAAACCTTTTATAAATTCCCAATATTAGTTACTTTAGGAAAATGTGAATTTGGTGCTAACCCATGAAATTGCACTTGTACCTTACCAAGTCGTTACTGGAGCATGTGTGGTTAACCGCACACTAATATGGACTAGTAAGTGTGGCAAAGGGTAACTTAATGTTTATCATAGATCGGTGAAGAGCGTGTGGTTAACCGGCACATCGATTAACTGATAAAATTAAGGGTACCAATTTAATTTGTATGGTTATTCACACCTTGTTTTGTGATCCTCGGCATCCCAGTCACAAACTTGAAGGGCACAATCGAGATTTAAACATGCCATTGAAAAGCTCAATGAATCTCAAAAGAATCTAGGAATTTCAATTCATTAAAACTTAATAATTTATTTCGTTTTTCATGGTGGAAATTGGTGAATCGTCATTCACCTACCTTCAAACATTTTATAGCTTGGATTACGGCATCCCTCTTCTAAGTTATAAAATATTGTGTTGGGTCCTAGCCTTAATATTACATTTGGGTGTCTTATTAAGGATTTTTATCTAATTTAAACTTGTCCTTATTCTTTTTCATATGTCTTCCAACAATGCTTCAGGCTCAAACCCTACCGCTCCTTCTCTCTTATGAACCTTTATGGGAGGGTCATTTTTTATGGAACTAATTTCAATGACTGGATTAGGAACATCAGAATGGTCGCACGCTATGAGGACAAGGAATATGTCCTTGACAAGGAGCTTAAGGAACTTGATGAGTCGCCTGCTACTCCACAGGAGTTTGCTGATTTTAGGGCACATGAGAAAGATGCCACCATGGTGGCTTGTATCATGCTTGCCACTATGGCACCTGAACTCCAAAAGTCCTATGAGGACTTCTACCCTTTTGAGATGCACGAGCATCTGATGGAAAGGTACCATTAGAGTGAACGTCAAGAGAGGTATGAAATAATCGCCTCCATGATAACAACTAAGATGAAGGATGGAGAGTCCATCACGGCCTACCTACAAAAAATGCAAAGCTTTGTGGACCGTCTGCTCAAACTGAATGTGAACTTTGATGAGAAGCTGGCTATTGACATCATAATGCACTCCTTACCTCCCTGTTATGATCAGTTCCGCATGACCTATCACATGAATAAGGAGGAGGTCACCTTGAGCAAGCTTCAGGGACTTTTGAGGACTGCTGAAAGCAACCTCAAAGGGAAAAATGTTGTTTCTACTCCTACCACTGCCCCTGTTCTGGCAATCGGGCATGGAAAAGGGAAAAATAGGAAGACCCCTTCGAAGGTTACCAAGGGAAAGTATCTTGAAGGCTCCTCTTCAAGTGGAACCAAAGGTGATTCTGCTACTCCCACTTCTAACCCAAAAGAAGCACAATGCTTCTATTCTCAGAAAAAGGGGCACTGGAAGTGAAGCTGCCCCATGTACATGCAGGATATAAAGGATGGAAAGATCAAACCCTCCTTTGCAGGTATTTACACTATATTGTCTAATAACTCACCACATACTAATTCTTGGGTCCTTGATACAGGGTGTGGAATTCACATTTGTTTTGATTTGCAGGGACTAAGAAGAAGTGAGGAAGTGGAGCATGGGAAGATAAACTTAATCATGGGGAATAGGAAAGCATCACATGTCACCAAGATTGGAGTTTACTCTTTATTTCTAAGTAGTGGGTTAACATAGATTTGAATAAATGTTGTTACTCGTCTGAAATGGCGAGAAATATTATTTCTTTTCATGGCTTGTACAAACAAGGTTATAGTCTTTCATTTGATAATGAATGTGGTGCTATTAATGTTTTTTATAATGATGTGTTTATTTTAAAGCATTACCTTGCAATGGTGTATATGAAGTTGTGAATGTTGTAGATAACTTAGGAAATAATGTGTTTCATATTGATTCTTCCACTAGTTTGGATAAGGCATATTTGTGGCATTGTCGTCTTGGACATGTCAACAAGAAGCGCATAGGCCAACTCCAGAAGGCTGGAGTTTTGGAATCATTTGACTTAAAGTCGGATGATAGTTGCGAGTCTTGTTTACTTGGAAAAATGACAAAGTCACCCTTCACTGGTACTTGTACAAGGGGTAAGGGTTTGATGGATCCCATACACACAGATGTGTGTGGACCCTTCAAAACTGCCACAAGGGATGCTAATTGCTTCTATGTGACTTTTATTGATGATTATTGTAGATATGGTTATGTCTACTTAATCAAGCATAAGTCATAAACCTTTGACAAGTTCAAAGAGTTTAAACAGAAAGTGGAGAATCAGCTGGGTAGGAACATTAAGATGCTTCGATCCGATCGAGGTGGTGAGTATCTTAGCATAGAGTTCCTTGACTATCTTAAGGAATGTGGAATTGTTTCACAATTGACACCTCCCAGGACACCACAGCTGAATGTTGTGGCTGAGAGGCGCAATCGAACCTTGTTGGACATGGTTCGTTCCATGATGAGTCAAGCTTCGTTACCAATCTCATTCTGGGGGTATGCCTTGGAGACTGCCACCCATATCCTTAATCTAGTCCCTACCAAGAAGGTTTCCAAAACACCTCACGAGATGTGGACTGGGAAAGTTCCCAATTTAGACCACATCAAGATTTGGGGTTGTGAGGCTTTCGTGAGGTGTGATACTCACGACAAGCTCAAACCTCGAAGTGAGCGGTGTATTTTTATCAGCTACCCATAGAAATCCTTTGGTTACCTCTTCTACAGACCCAGTGAGAATGTGGTCTTTGTGGCAAGGAGAGGAGTCTTTCGTGAGAGATAATTCATAAGCCAAGGAAAGAGTGGGAGGAAGACCTTGAAGAGCTTCAAGAGTCAAGCAGTGAAGGAACCTCAAACCCTATCAATCAACCGGAGGAGGAAACTCATGTTGAACCATTTGATGAGTTTGTACCTCTGAGGCGTTCCACTAGAGTTAGGAATCCACCTGAGCATTATTATGGTTTCCATATTACTGCGGAAGGTGATGCATTTATCAGTGATAGTACACTGGTAAATCTGGATGAACCTAACTGTTGAGAGAAAAACTTAGAGACACACTTGAACAAACGTTAGAACAAGTGTATTGTGGAATAGTTAATCTCGAAGGATCTAAAAGCTCAACAATAATATTAATAAGTTAGAATTAGATAGTTAGAGAGTTAGTTGTGGAAAGTAAAGAAATAGAAATGACAACAATTGTTATATCAAGTATACACATAAGTTGATTCATAACAAGGAATGCATTCAAACCGAGTTAATAAGGAAGATCAAACTTAGTGATTAAGTCACTAAAGACTTGCTCAGAAGAGAGGTTATAATCAGTTGTATTCTAGTAATATTTGAGAGTAAGAAGTGGTGCGTAGTAAGATAGAGAGATAGAAAGAATAACTTGAGAAGTGTATTCAGAATAGATAGATGCGTAAGTTATTCATTTTAGATACAAGAGAATGAGCTCTATTTATAGAGACTCAAGAAGTACATTAGATTACATCTCTAAGAGTAGCCATGCAAGGCATACTGGACAATAGAGAGTATCATAATAAAGACAAGTAAAGTAATCTAGTTAAGTGACTACGGTAGGTAGACTCCGGATTCGGTTGCTGATGAAGGAGCTTGACTGCGGGTGCTGGATGGTTGCGGTAGCTGAAGAGGTTGCGGTAGCTGAAGTTCAAGAGGGTCACTTTTTATGATTCAACAATTTCCCCCTAAGTGACCTCTTTAACTTTTCTTCAGCTATCAAGTTTGAGGAACTTGATCAGGATCCACCAAAACTTCCTGATGTTTTCCAGCCAGGTGATTCTCCTTAAGATCTCGAACTTGACTTCTACGGTAGTGTGCTTCGATCTTTCAACTGCGGTTCGGCAGATGTCAAGTTGCTTCTTGGTGAGGCGATGCATGGCAGTCATAGGAATGAAATATTTGACATTATCTATCTTCCTTTTGAAAATGACTCCAAGTTCAGGAAAGTTGGTTGCGCCTAAGGATCTTTCTTGATAGCCTTCGGTAGGCATTGGTGCAGGCTCGAGAGGTGGCAGATCAAATTTCTTGGCAATGATAGGATAGATATCTGCATCGATCTTGGCAAAATCACAGATCGTTTCCTTCAGAAAAGTATTGGCCTTTTCAAGCGCAATCTTCATTTTCGGGTGCTATTCTGACTTGTTTTGGAATACCTTGGCAATAAGAAAGATTTCTTCCGGATTCATACAAGGAAAGTCTGCCTGGGTGCGGATATAGTCATGCTCCCTTCTAGTGAGGGTATACTGGATGTAGTCAGCCTTCATGAACTTCCGGATTTTGTAGTTCTTGACTGCGGATGGTCTATCGTTAGACCATATATTTTCAATGGAAGAGGCATGTTTAGCATGAAAAAGACTGAGTCTCTCAAATTCCATTGGCAGTCTTTTGTGGTCAGGAAGGCTGCGGTCGAAATGCTCAAATACTGTGAAGTATTGCATTTGGAGAAATTGGGACATCCCAGTATCCATCAGTAGGGGGTTCATCATAGGTGAGGTGGGGTCTGTAATCTTCATCCAGCAGTCTGCGGTGAGGATTGATCCAAGAGTTATCAAGGATTCGTCCATCATAGTATCAAAACCGCATTCTCTCCATATAAGCTCTGCAAGTTTGGTTGCCTTCCAATCGTGTTTCCTTTGGGTGGTTGCAGGAGAGTCAGTTGAGCTTGGAGATGACATGTACTCAGCCAGGTTTTTGAAGTGAGGGGGAGTTTCTGGCTTTTCAGGAGTGACCTTCTCTTGCGGTGGAGTGTTATGAGGTGGAGTATGATAAGATGGTTGCGGTGAAGGCTGCGGTGTAGGAATTTTTTCTGTGATGATGGGGGGGCTCTGATGTTGTGAGATGGAGTGATCAGAGTGATGGACTTCTTCTTCACTTCCCCCTCTTGAGGAATGCAACGGAGGAGCTTCCTCAAGCCACTTTTTAAGGCCATCAACCTTGGCAAAAACCTCTTGAAATTGAGCTTTGAGGGCTTCGGCCAACTATTGATTATTGGGAATGGAGGAGCTGAAGAGTAGCCTGTGTATTTCCTTGGTGAGCTGGAGGATCTCGGGACCATGGAAGTTGGAGGAAAGGGAGCGTTGCAGTCTATTGATTGTTGCTTGAAGAACTGAGATAGTGGACTCATACGCAGTGTAAGTCTCAGCTATCAGTTTCTGAGACTGAGTGGCTTGATCCGCAATGGCTGCTTGGAGATCCGTTTTGATTGCGGTACCTCAGTAATGAGGCGTTCTGCAGCTGCCATAAAATCCTTGTGATCTGCTTTGCGGTTGTTGTCAAGGGACCGGATCCCCATTTCCACTTTGAGAGAAATTCTCTCAGTAGCCAAGCGTTCCCTTGTTTCCAAGCGTTCTATACGTTCGATCAGTGACTGCGGCCCGGGAGAGTCTTCTGGTTGCGGTTGAGTGGGCTTGACTGCAGCTAAGATCTGATCGACTTTGGCTTGTAAGCTCAGAAATTCTTTCCTGGTGACAACATTCTTCTTCTTTTTCTTCTTTTCTTCGGGTTTAGAAGTCGAATGGTGAGAGCCACTGGATTCCTCTTCCTCATCAAACATCATGAGGTCATCATCAGAAGGACTGGGCTTGTTAACCTCCTGGATGTCTTCATCATCAAGACCGAAGGTGGGAGCAGAACTGACTTCTATTGCGGTTCCTTCGTCTTGTGATTCATGAACTGTTGGAGTTGGATGTGGAATTGGAGTAGTAGTTGGAGTCACTCTGGAGGTACCTGCACCTTCATCTGCTGCCTGAGCTTAAGGACTGTTTCAGCCATCTCGGTCATCCAGTCCTAAACCTTTTGAATGGTGGCTACAGTATTGGTATTATTGATTGCGTCTGCCCAATACCGTGCCACTGACTGGATATCTTGCTCCTTTTGTTGTTGTTGCTTGAGCTATTGTTCCTTGCGGGCTTGAAATGCCCTCTTGAAAGCGGCATATTTCTTGATTTCTGACTCAGTTACCGGAGTGTAGCGTAACCATGAGTCGTTTGATTCATCTCCGTCAAATCCTTGAAAACACACCGAAGTGTCCTTCGGTGCCACGAATCCTTGCACATTTGTGCTCACCGTGCCTAAACCACCTGCTGCGGATGTAAGCAGAGTAGGATTTCCTGAGCTTCCTTGGTCTCCTTAACCTGTGGTCAAGTTTGGCCTCGGCTCAGTTCTGGCATGGGCGGAAGAAGTGCCCTGCGGTTGGGAAGGTGTTTGAAGTGTTTGGGTGACGTTCAAAAGGATGGAGTGCAACTCCTCGGGTGAAAAGAAATACAGTCGGGAAGCCCTGGAGACCTTAGGGAGAGCATCAGTGTCATCCTCTTGGGAGTGAACTGGGGGGGAGTCTCCACGATGTCGTGAATCAGACTCACTTTCTGAGTCTGATTGGAAAATGATAGTGGTGTTGAATAGGTCTACGGCCACCCCGAGGACTACCGGAGCCTTTTAAGAGGCTTCAGTATCGGTCTGGTCACGCATTTGGCCAGAGGTATCGGTTTTTCTTTTCTTAAGGATAGCAATTGGTTGCCTATCCTCATCAGAGTCACTATCAGGTGTGGTTGCGGTAGGTTTGGTTTTACGTTTCTTAGTGGGTGCGGTTCGTTTGGGAGCATCCTTCTTGGGTGTTCTTTGTTTCTTCTTGGTGGCCAATTGCTTTCTTCTTTGAGAAAGATTGGAGAGAGTAGTGGCAGAAGGGACTGCGGTACCTTCAGGGTTAATGGTTGCGGATGGGTCTTGGAGAGGCGGGGTAGGAGGGTATGGGGCAATACCTTCCATAGCCTCAATGTGATCTGAGACATCAGCAGTCTCAAGACCAAGTGTGGAAAGAATGTGGGTAGGGAGTCTTCGAATTGGTCCAAAAACAGTTTGATCAGAAGAAGCATTGTACCTTTTGAGATCCTTGGTGACAAAGAAATCGATGTCACTGCCCATGTCGATTCCAGCATCCGCATGAAGATCTGAAATGCAGAGTGACCAGAACCTTGCAAAGGTGAGCTCGGTTGGGTTCTCCCTTGGGTTCTCCTTGGGAATATATTGAATAAAGTCGTCCCATAAGATCTTCCCGTAGTTGACATCGTGTCCTGTGAATATACTCCATAACAGCTCTAGAAGCTTCAGTCTCATATTGTCTGTGCCTCTGGTTCTGTCGGATAGACTGCGGATGATGAAGTGGCAGACAAATTGCCAGACCGCAGGCAATTGATTTTTCTTGAATTCGCCAATTCCCCTTATCTTTTTCTGATAACCCATTTGGTAAAGGGCTGAAGTAACGTCCGCCATGGATTGGGAGAAGATCTTGATGGAGGGATGAACAAGAAGGTTAATGGCAGAAAGAAATTTTTCTTTGGACAGAATGACCAAAGAATCATTAACCAGGTTAAGGTGAACTTCCTGAGGGTTTTCGATTGGGCGATAAGCTGAGAATGCACATTTAAAGAGGGTTGAGATTGGGACAACATCTGTAAAAGCATCAAAGGGGCCAAACAGGGGACGATTCTTCAGAAACTTAATCATCAGCTTGGTTGGAGCATTATAGGATGGATGATCTTCGAACACTGCTCTGAAGTTGCTTGAAGCAATAGTGGGAGAGTCTGAACCAGTAGGGTTTACTGATCCAGATGCCTTGGATTATTTCTTTGAAATACCGGATTTCACCATTGTTGAGGGTTGAGAGAAAGAGTAAAGAAACAGAGTTCTTGAAGGATTTGAGAGGGAAGGTTCAATGTTCAAAAAGCGTAAAGTGATTTTAGGGAAGAAGACGGTTTTATAAAGGGATGAGATTTTTACCCTAGGTAAAAAAAGGATAAGGTAAAACGTCGATTGGAGGGAATCTTTTGAATCGGAGATTAAATCTCAGCCACATAAAATCAAACAGTTTAAAAAAGATTTTTGAGATTTGCCAAAAGAGGGTTTGCATTTAATGAAAGGTCAGAAGGACATCATCACGTCAGGTGATCGTGGGGTGAGGGGAAAGGAAGTCGTAACGGATGGGACGTTCTGGGTAAGCGGAAAAGACAAATTATGGATGTGATTATGAAAAAATGTTCTTTTTGTCATCATACCTAAAAATAGGTCTGACACAAGGCTTATTCAGAAAGAAAATGAGACAGTTTCTCAAGGGAATGTTTTTTTTTATTTAATGTTTTATTTAATGAAGGATCATTAAATAGCACACAAAAGATTCAAGGGTTGATGAAACAGTTGAGAAATTATCAATGTGATTGCGGATGGAAACTTCATTGCGGATGACCAGGTGTCATTGCGGATGAACAAATGCCATTGCGGATGGATAGATTTATGACTGCAGTAGAAGAAACTGAGAAGAGCACTTGTACAAAAGTTAGTAATAACAAATAATAAGGACCCATGAAAAATAAGAATGATATATGGTTGCGGTACCTATACTATGGTACCAGAACCATCTATCATAAGTAACTTTCAATTAGAACCGCAACGGAGACCAAGGATGGTCTGTGGTATCTAACAATTCAAAACGAATTGCAGGTCTGGATTCATCATTCCTAACATTTGCAGGAAGGTGTTAAGTTTTTTGGAGTCGAGCGCTTTTATGAACACATCAGCAATCTCTTCATGAGAATGAACAAAGATGAGTTCAATGTTACCTTTCAAGATGTGGTCTTTGATGAAGTGATACCGTAGTTCAATATGCTTAGTCTTGGAGTGCTGAATTGGATTATGAGAAATAGCAATAGCACTTTCAGAGTCACAATAGATCGGTATCCGCAGCATTCTATATCCGTAGTCCAATAATTGAGTTTTCATCCAAAGGACTTGAGAACAACAGTTGGCTGCGGCCACATACTCAGCTTATGCGGTAGACAGAGATACACAGCTTTGTTTCCTTGATGACCAGCTGATGAGTCTTTCACCCAGAAATTGACATCCACCTGAAGTGCTTTTTCTATCTAGTTTGCATCCGGCATGATCAGCATCTGTGAATGCTTGAAGGCTGAAATCGTTGCCTGCGGGGTACCATAGACCAAGATATTTGCTTCCTTTTAGGTATAGTAGTATCTGTTTGGCTGCGGTCATATGTGACACTTTTGGGTCAGCCTGATACCTTGCACATACACCAGTTGCAAAGACAATGTATGGCCTACTTGCGGTGAGGTACATCAAAGAGCCTATGATACCTCTATAAGTCTTGTGATCCACAGATTCACCTGAGGGATCAGCAGAGATCTTATAACCGAAGGCCATAGGGACCTTAGCCGAAGAACAGTTGTCCATAGAATATTTCTTTAATATTTCAGTGGTGTATTTCTCTTGATGAATGAATATCCCTTGCGTACTTGTTTCACTTGAAGTCCTAGAAAGAAGTAAATCTCTCTATTCATGCTCATTTTGAACTTGTTGGTCATGAGCTTAGAAAATTCTGTTGGATTAATGTCTAAGTCCATAACTATAATTGGTCAGACTTGACCCGACCCAGCATGGTCCATTTGGGTTGCATGGTATCATGCATTTGGATAGACTATAATGAGAGAAATAACACTTAAGGTTTGTTAATATATTATAAGTTATAATATATTAATAAGATTATTTCATTAGTATTGATCAAGAATTAGTTTGGAATTAATTAAGTGATCAAAAGAAGACTAATTAAATATATAGGTTGATTGTGTAAATCACCCATACTTGTATAGTGGGCTAATGCTCCATGGATTGTCAAGTTGGGCTAAAACCCATAAGATGCTCCATGGTATGTTTGAACCCATGGATCCAAGGAAATGGAAAGCCATGACAATTAGGGTTTACCCTAATTGTTACTAACTATATAAGCATCTTATTGTTGACAAAATCGGCCACTAGAGAGTGAGAGAAAGGGCTAGCCGATTTGATGAAGTGTTCCAATTCTCTCAAGTTATTCCAAGTGTATTTGGTATTGTGTGAACCATTTGAGGTGTCACACTTGGGGCACTAGGCACTCAAGCTTCATGAAGTCATTCTACATCAAAGAGGTATGTAATTCTAACTTGATATATTCATATGAATCAATGTTATTATGCTAGTTAGGATGAATACCTTGGAAAGTTCATATTTGCATGTATAATAGAGAAAACATATATCCAAGGTATTTAGGGTTGCATGTACACTTAGGAGTGTTAGAATGCTCAAAACCCAACAGTGGTATCAGAGCCTAGGCTTGTTTTCTTGTTATACTTGCAAAAGTAGCTGAAAAATCGAGTTGGATGCATATATTCGATTGTTTTGGCTGGAATTGGACTAGGAACATTACCCTAAGATGTTTTTGTAAACTTGTTTTTGATGTGGTAATGTTCATGCTAATCCAATTTCTAAGATAATTGTCATAATTTCAAGATTTGTATTAGTTTGTATGTTTATGCTAATTTCTTGAAGATTGATGATTTGAATTATCTTGTTCTTATGAGGTTCTTAGATTAATAGAAAAGTTGAGTGAAATAGTTGTTTTCAATCCATTTTAATCTAAGAGTTGATTCCAAAGTGTGTTTTTGTAACTTGTCCTCAAGTTATATGAAAAGTCACATTTAAGAATCATAAAACTCATAAAAGTTGGCAAAGGTTACAAAATGAAGAGTCTAGTTCTAATTAAATGGTTTTATGACTCCATAACTTGCCGTCAAGTTATGGAGGTTCAAGAGTCTCTTCATTAAATTAAAAAAAAAGTGTAACCTTAATTAGTTCCATAAGTTACAATAAAAAAAAATTATTTTTTTTTATTAATTAGTTTAAAGTCTTCCATAACTTGTCCTCAAGATATGGAACTTGAAGAGTTTTTTTTTTTAATTAAAACTACTTTAAACTCATAAGTTATGGAATTAATTAGTTTTGAATAGTTTCAAAACTTGCCCTCAAGTTTTGGAATTTGAAAAGTTTTCACTGATGAATACTTTAATTCCAAGTTAGCACTTAGAATTTTAAAAGTTAAAATTCAACCCTTATACTTTATAATATTATAAGTTAATAATATTTATATATATGTATAAGAGTAAAGTCAGTCTTACCGTTAGTAGGCCTTATTCACGAAGCCGGTCTATAAGGGGGGTATAAGGTTACTGCCTATAAAATGGCAGTTTAATGGGTGTCCACTCTCACCCACCGCTTCCTTGACTGGTGGAGGGTCGTTAGCCGAACAGGTAGGACAAGGACTATAATTCTCCTTTCATTAAAAGTATTAATGATAAATACTAAGTAACTAAACTCTTATTAATACCCAATCTTAGTTACTTAGGAAAATGTGAATTTAGTGCTAACCCATGAAATTACACTTTGCACTTTGCTTAAGTCGTTAGTGGAGCGTGTGTGGTTAACCGGCACACTAACCTGGACTTAACAAGGTAGGCAAAGGGTAACTTAATATTTATCATAGTATCGGTGGAGCGTGTGTGGTTAACCGGCACACTGATTAAGGGGTAAATATTAAGGGTACCAAGTATATTTGCATGGTTATTCACACCTTGTTTTGTGATCCTCGGCATCCCAGTCACAAAACCTGAAGGGCACACTCGAGATTGAAACATGCCTTTGAACAGTTCAATGAATCTCAAAGATCTAGGACTTTCAAATCCAATTAAAACCTAATAAATTATTTCGTTTTTCATGGTGGAAATGGGTAAATCGTCATGTACCTACCTTCAACTATATTATAACTCGGATTACGGCATCCCTCTTCCAGTTATAAATAGGTTGTTGGATCCTAGCCTTAATATTTCATATTGGGTGTTATATTAAGGACTTTAGATCAACTATCTTGAATATCTCCCAAAAAGATGTCTGGTCTAGACATTTATGATCTTCCTAAATCTCTTGAAACAAGCTTTCCTAAATGAAGATGATGTCCCATGGATATCATACTTCTTTCACCTCCTCCAATTATTCTCCCTAACCCACAAGTTCCTAAAACGTTTAAGGTCACTCAAGCCCTATTGGCAAGGCAAGGTCTAGGTGTGATCACATCTTGGAGATGTAGTCACATATTGACAAGCCGGGAGAGTTGGGTGTCAAAGTCTTGAGAAAGTTGGTGGCTCAACTACTTTCTAAGTCACATAGTGAGTTCCTTTGGGACTACTATGAAACAGACTATGACATGAACCTTAATGATCATATCGATTTGCTTGGTGCTGCTGAATCAGCAATGATTTGGAACGATAGTAAAGCAAATTTGATTAGAAGATCAACTTCCCAAAAACTTTATGGACAATGACAATGGTGACACTGGAAATCCAGAAAAAGCATTCTCTTCCCAATGGAAAGGGATTGGCCATAGTCAACCCGGTTGACCAAATGGTAAAGAGAAAGGCTAAGTCTGAGATAGTCTCATTACCAAAGGGTCCATATGTTTATTTTGCCGAAGGAAGGGGCGTTGATTTCAAAGCTGCCAAATTTACCTAAGGATGTTAAAGTCAATAAGTTTGACTCTACATCAAGTAGAGCCTATTATCTAACTCTGTTAAGTTCTATTCTGAGATCCTCATTACATGATGTGACTGGGTCACATGTTGATGTTTTAAGAATCAAAGAATAGAGAGAAAGCTTAAAGGAAGTATATACTTATTCTGATCGCGTAGGTGGATTTCGATCGCATCAGAATTTTGAAGCTGTTACTTAGGAGTTATGATATATTGCTTAGGAATAGATAACAACAAGTTTTTCTGTATGCATTTGCACTATAAGGATAAGTTTTTTCCGCAAAGTTTTGAAATAAAATAAAAGTTTTTAATTTTATATTTATTTTAAATATCCTTACAAGTGGCATTTGTGAAAAATGGTTGTTTATATGATTCCATTGATAGCAATATTTGGAAAAAAAAATGGACTTGATTCTTTCGTTTGTGGTAGTGTCATAATTTACCAAATAAGGAAAGATTCTCATTCCCAAGGCTTCAGTTGGATAGAAACTTGGAATCATGCAAGTTGAATAGTATGATGAATGAGAACTTTCAAGCATTAGAAAATTAAGTCTAATTACTTGTTCACATGGATGTGTGAGTCAAGTAAAGGACTAAAGGGATCATGTACACATTCTTGTGCACTGGTCAAGTCCACCACAAAGATTGATAAGACTATTCGTCATGATTTACTAAAGTTTAGTAAATATGGTTATACTTACAAGTTTAAGTATAATTCTAAAACATTGGAAAAGTCTCAATGTATGGCAGAACGAATGGGAAGAATCAAATTAGGCAGACAGATAAAAGTTTCTCAAATCTGAAAAGATGGGAGAGTACTTTAGTATCATGTTTTGTGATCATCTTAATGATTAAAGAACCACATCACAATTGGTCTTCTAAGGACATCTTAGTGCATTCTTATGACTAAGAAGAGGAGTCATGAATTGTTGAAATGGTTAAATCAAGAAGATGAGTCATACTTCGTTTCAAAACAAGTCTTAGAGTCATACTCCAAGACTATAAGTTGAGCGACATATCTTAAAGAAAGGTTTATAACACTTGTCAAATGTAAGAGTAAAAGTGTCCTGCTCTTATACATTTGAAGTTGGTAAGTTGTGATGTTTTGGATTAAACATAGACCAACTAAGGCCAATTGTGTGAAGTGTTTGTCTTGATAAAGAATCCGCACTATCTCTTGAATATTTGGCAAGATAGTCTTATATGTCAAGAGGATAGTGGGAGTCTTAAAGATCCTAAAAAGAATTTCAAGAACTAATCAAGAATAAAACCTGAGGTTCTTCACTAGCACACGACTTGAGGTTTATAACCTATCGTGTTGACATATTCTGTGCCCATTCCAGTTAAACTTGGCTTTGCATAGGAGTTCTGAAAGTTCTCAATTGGTTGCATAACAACTTGGAAGCAATGGCAGGCCCTGTACTGCCAGGTGGCAAGAAGTAAAGATTGCATAAGTTCAGTCCATATGAGTTTGGATTTATCATTATCCTTGTCTTATGACTATGGTTTTGACGATTCACATGGATAAGAACACATACACCATAAAATCTAAGGGTCATAAGGTTTCTCTCCGATTCATGAAAATGATGGTGAGGAAACACTTCCACCAAGTAGATTTGAAGCAGATAGCAAAAGGTCTAAACAATTGAGACTATGATTACGGCATCCCTTTTCATAGTTATGAAATTGCTTAGACACACATGCATGCTATCTAAGGAAAGGTGTATGAGTTTGATAAAGTTTTTTATCAAAGCAGTGTTGGATTAGTGTCTAAGGCTGTAACTATATTTGGTAAGTACTTGACCCGGTTATGCATGGTCCTTTTGGTTTGCCTTCACCATAGCAACTTGACAGGATGATTTGTTAAGAGAGAAGAAATATTATTAATATATTATGAGAATAATATATTGAGGAAATAATAATATTATTTGATTAATATAAGTCATATATTAATTGAGAATTAATTTGGTGACTTAGAGAGGTTAATTGAATAAAGGGCATAAACTGTCAAATGTGTGATAGTTGTATTTTGGGCTATGTATCCTTATGGATATTAGGGTGAACGAAATTTAGGGGCTTGGGAACCTTAATTTCGTCCAAGCCTATAATCTAGAAGGATCTTGGATTGCTTAGGGCCTAAGTCATTCAATTAGGGTTAAAGGTGAAACCCTAGTAGCTCATAGTATAAATAGGTCCTATGGGGTGGGGAAATCGACCACTCTATCATTGAAGAAACCATAGAGCCGACTACCATCCTCTCTCCCTCTCTCTCAAGATCATCTTCTTGCTAGTTGGTGTTTGTAAGCCATTAGAGGAGTGACAATTGTGACTCTAAGCTCCAAGAAGAAGAAGTATCAAGCAAGTAATTCAAGGTATTCTTTCAGATCTGATTTCATATGATTAGATTCAATATATTACATTAGATCTTGTATTGCAAGTCTTGGATTCAATGCATGTTCAATTAGAGAAACCTAGATCCAAGCAATTAGGGTTTGCATGTGCACATAGGAAAGTTCTTATGGCTCAAACCCATCAGTGGTATCAGAGCTTTGATTGATTTCTATTGAATTGATGCATTGGTTGATTGATTGTTGCTTGAAAAATTCGATTTTGTGATTCTGACTGCTGTACTCGACGAGTTCCACTGTGGACTCGGCGAGTCCATAGAGGTACTCGGCGAGTCCATAGAGGTACTCGGCGAGTTCGAGCGTCAGAAGGAGGAAGTTTCGGGATTTCTTGCTGTTTTACTTGAGGATACTTGCCTTAACTGTTTTGGGTCACTAAAATCTGATTTTAATCATATATATGAGTATATTCTTGACCTAACAAAAGATAATTACCAATTATTTGAATAATAATTTCCTTATATGATAATTGTTGATTATTTGAATTGAATTGGTAAATTGTTTTGCAAGTAACATTAAATAAGATCAAATTGAGATAATCTAATTAGATGATTTATATTATTTGCTATTTGATCCTTATGCTTTGAAAAAGTTCAAGACTTGTCCTCAAGCTTTGAAATTTTAAATTTTGTGATTAAAAGTTTAATTTGGATAATTTTAAATTTCAATCCCTAGAATTTTACAAGTTTAAAATTCAACCCTATACTATTATATTATTACAAGCTTAATATATATATATATATATATATATATATATATATATATATATATATATGTATGATTTACAATGCTAGTCTTACCGTTAGTAGGCCTCATTCACGAAGTCGGTCTATAAGGTGGGTATAAGGTTGCTGCCAATAAAATGGCGCTTAATGGGTGTACATTCACACCCACCGCTTGCTTGACTGGTGGAGGGTCGTTAGCCGAACGGGTAGGATAGGGCATACCTCCTCTCATTAATAAGTATAATGAATCAATATAAAGTAACTAAACATGTTTTATAAAATTCCCAATCTTAGTTACTTTAGGAAAAGTGAATTGATGCAATCCCATGAAATTACACTTTGTACCCTCGCTAAGACATTAATGGAGCGTGTGTGGTTAACCGGCACATTAATTGGGTTCTAAGCAAAGGTGGCAAAGGGTGACTCATTGTTTGTTATAGTTTAATGGAGCGTGTGTGGTTAACCAGCACATTGAATAGGTAACTGTAACAGTGGGGGCACCTTGTACATTTGCATGGTTATTCACACCCACTTTGTGATCCTCGGCATCCCAGTCACAAACGAGAGGGGCATATCGAGATTTAAACATGTCATTGAAAGGTTCAATGAATCTCAATGAAATCTAGGAATTCTCAATACATTTAAAACTTAAAGCTTATGTTTTTCATGGTGAAGAATTAGTGAATCGTCATTCACTTACCTCCAAATTATTTGCATGTTGGATTACGGCATCCCTTTTCTAATGTGTAAATAATGTTGTTGGGTCCTAGCCCTAATTTTTCATTTTGGGTGTTAATTAGGGACTTAATCTAATCAAACTTTGTTCTTTCTATTTGTAGATGTCTAACGCAAACAACACAGCTGCTAGCTCATTTCCTCTAATGAGCCTTTGTCAAAAAGTGACATTCGATGGAATGAACTTTAGCGAATGGATAAGATACATTCGCACAATCGCGCGTTACGAGGACAAAGAGTATGTTCTCGATGAGAAGCTCGAAAAGATCAATCCAGAAACTGCTACTCCTGAAGAAATGGCTGTCTTTGAGAACCATGAGCGTGATGCAACGAAGGTCCATTGCATCATGATAGCCACAATGAACTCAGAATTCCAAAAGTCCTATGAGGACATGTATCCTTATGAGATGCATCTAGACTTGATGGAGAGGTATCACCAAAGCGCGAGGCAAGAGCGCTATGAAATCATAACGAATATGATTACTGCTAAAATGGGAAGTGGAGAGTCTCTTACTGTGCACTTGCAAAAGATGCAAAGGTATGTTGATCGTCTTCGCAAGTTGAATGTCAACTTTGGGGAAGAGTTGGCTATCGACATTGTTCTTCACTCCTTGCCCTCATGCTACAACCAATTTAGGATGACCTACCACATGAACAAGGAAGAGGTCACCCTAAGCAAACTCCAAGGGCTCCTGAGGACTGCTGAGAGCAACCTCAAGGACAAGTCTGTTGCACCAACTCCCAATTCACCCGTTGCTCCTGTTTTGGCTATTGGACAGGGAAGGGGCAAGAAGAGGAAGGCTTTTTCAAAGAACCACCACAAAGGAAAGTCCCAAAATGGTTCCTCTTCTAGTGGGACCAAGGTTGATCCTGCTAAGCCCAACCCAAACCCAAAGGAGGCAGAGTGCCACCATTGCCACAAAATAGGGCATTGGAAGAGAAGCTGCCCGGAATATCTGCAAGCCATCAAGGATGGGAAGATCAAGCCATCTTTCGTAGGTATTTACACAATTAAATCTAATGATTCATCTCATGCTATTTCTTGGGTTCTTGATACAGGGTGTGGTTACCACATTTGTTCTGATTTGCAGGGACTAGGAAGAAATAGGGATGTGGAGCTTGGAAGAATAAATCTGATCATGGGAAACAGAAGAACGTCGCCTGTCACCAAGATTGGAGTGTATTCTTTAGAGCTTAGGAATGGTTTGAATTTAGAATTAAATAATTGTTGCTACTCGCCAGATATGGCAAGAAACATCATTTCTTTTCATGGTTTATTTAGACAAGGATTTAGATATTCGTTTAATAATGAGAATGGTTCGATTTATGCTTATCTAAATGGTGTTTTATATTTTGAAGCAATGCCTTGTAATGGAATTTGTGAAACTGTTATGGTTGTAGATAACCTAGGAAATGATGTGTTGTGTATGGATTCTTCCAATGGTATGGATAAAGCATCCTTGTGGCATTGTCATCTTGGACATGTCAACAAGAAGCGCATGGCCCAACTCCAAAAGGATGGAGTGTTGGAGTCGTTCGACCTTAGGGAAGATGACACGTGCGAATCTTGTTTACTTGGAAAGATGACCAAGTCACCCTTCACTGGCACTTGTGCGAGGGGTGAGGGTTTATTGGATCTCATACATACAGATGTATGTGGACCCTTTAGATCCACCACAAGGGATGCAAATCGCTTCTATGTGACTTTCACAGATGATTATAGCAGATATGGGTATATCTACTTAATCAAGCACAAGTCAGAAACCTTTGAAAAGTTCAAAGAGTTTAAACAAGAAGTGGAGAATCAATTGGGCAGGAAAATCAAGATGCTTCGATCTGATCGAGATGGAGAGTACCTAAGTCTTGAATTCCACGACTACCTCAAGGAATGTGGAATAGTTTCACAATTGACGCCACCTAGGACACCACAATTGAATGGTGTAGCTGAGAGGCGTAATCGAACCTTGCTAGACATGGTTCGTTCCATGATGAGTCGTGCTTCACTACCTATCTCATTTTGGGGGTATGCCTTAGAGACTGCCGCCCATATCCTTAATTTAGTACCCACAAAGAAGGTTGCCAAAACACCTCACGATATGTGGACAGGGAAAGCTCCCTCGTTGGCACATATCAAGGTTTGGGGCTGTGAAGTTTTCGTAAGACGAGAAACTCACAACATGCTCGAACCTCGTAGTGAGCGATATATATTCATCGGCTACCCACAGAAATCCTTTGGATATCTCTTCTATAGGCCGAGTGACAATGTTGTCTTCGTTGCGAGGAGAGGGGTTTTCCGAGAGCGAGAACTCATAAGCCAAGGAGGCAGTGGGAGGCAAGTCGATCTTGAAGAGATTCAAGAGTCGAGCGATGAAGGAACCTCTAACGCTGGCGCTCAACCCGAGGAGGAAACTTCGGTTGAACCAATTGACGAGTCCTTACCTCTTAGACGTTCCGAAATAGTTAGAGTTCATCCCCAGTTTTATGGTTTTCATATTACTACCGAAGGGGACACGTATATTAGTGATGGTACACTAATAAATCTAGATGAACCTAATAGATATAAGGAAGCCATGGCAGGCCCAGAGTCTGTAAAATGGAAAGAGGCGATGGACAGCGAGATTCAGTCCATGTATGACAACCAAGTTTGGAATTTGGTTGACAATGTACCAGGTCGTAAGACGGTCGGGTGCAAGTGGATCTTCAAGAAGAAGACCGACGTGGATGGGAACGTGCACACTTATAAGGCACGATTGGTTGCGAAGGGTTTCACTCAGACTCCTTGAGTTGACTACGACGAAACCTTCTCACCAGTTGCGAAGATAAAATCTATTAGGGTGATGATAGCCATTGCTGCATTTCATGACTATGAAATATGGCAAATGGATGTAAAAACCGCTTTCCTTAATGGGAAGTTGGCTGAGGATGTTTACATGGCTCAGCCAGAGGGTTTTGTCGATCCAAAGCATCCCAATAGAGTGTGTAAGCTTGAGAAGTCCATTTATGGGCTTAAGCAAGCGTCTCGCAGATGGAATCTTTGCTTCGATGAGAAAGTCAAAGAGTTTGGATTTGTACGAAGTGAAGATGAATCATGTGTATATGTCAAGGCCAGTGGGAGTATAGTTAGCTTTCTCGTTTTGTATGTCGATGACATACTGCTCATAGGAAACAACGTCCCGACTCTGCAGGAGGTTAAGTCCTGGCTCGGGAAGTGTTTCGCTATGAAGGACCTCGGAGAGGCTTCCTATATTTTAGGAATAAGGATAGTGAGAGAACGAAGTAAGAGACTAATAGGACTTAGTCAGAATACTTACTTGGATAAGGTACTAAAACGTTTTAGTATGGAAAACTCGAAAAAGGGAGAACTACTGATACAGAGTAATGCCAAATTGAGTAAGACTCAAAGCCCGAGTACAGAAGCCGAGATAGCTGAGATGAGCCGAATACCCTATGCTTCCGCAGTTGGCTCAATCATGTACGCTATGACTTGTACTCGCCCTGATGTGGCCTTTGCTTTGAGCATGGTCAATAGATATCAAGGGAACCCAGGTAGAGCTCATTGGATTGCAGTCAAGAATATACTTAAGTACCTTCGGAGGACCAAGGAATGGTTTTTAGTCCTCGGAGGGAGTGATGACTTAAAGGTGCGAGGGTATAGTGACGCCAGCTTTCAGACCGACAAGGACAACTACCGTTCGCAGTCGGGCTAGGTCTTTACCCTTAATGGGGGAGCGGTGACTTGGAAAAGTTCCAAGCAAGAAACAGTAGTTGATTCAACGTGCGAATCAGAGTACATTGCAGCGAGCGAAGCGTCAAAGGAGGCTATGTGGTTGAAGAACTTCATTTGTGATCTTGGAGTTGTGCCTACCATAAAGGAGCCTATGGAAATTTTCTGTGATAATGAAGGAGCGGTTGCCTTGACCAAGGAACCGAGGGATCATGGTAGATCTCGACATATCGACAGAAAATATCATTTTATTAGACATCGAGTAGAAGAAGGACACCTCGTGGTAAAGAGGGTATCGTCAGAGGATAACCCAGCAGATCCGCTTACGAAGGGACTTAGCAGGGTTAAGCATTTACAGCACGCTAGGAGCATTGGGCTAAAGGACGATATTAGTTTAGATTAGATAGTTTGGAAACGTGTAATAGATAAATGTAATTGACATTTGATGATTAAATAAAGGAGTATTATTTATAAGTAAAGCTACTGTCTTATGTTAATTGTTTAACTATTATTTCATTTTGCATGTTTTGACTTCCTGAGTAATTAATTATTTGATAATAATCGAATTATTCGAATAGTCCACAGTCGTTCATATGTTGGAAGTAGATATGAATGAAGACTGTCATGAATTGGTGTGTAGATTATCTAAAGTGTATTAGACATAGCAAAGGTTTGCTACAACGTTCATGAGTGCTTATGAACTTGATTTGAGCATTGGAATAAACCCGCACTTGTTGGAATCACTTCATGGAATTTATCACGAGTGATCACAAGATGGTAATATCATATACTCTTAAAACCTAGATATATGGTTTATTGTTTGTTAATTGGTTATGCATTGATAATACGCAAACGCATCAGTAACTTGATGTTATAAAACGTATTGTTGTGTGTAATTTGATTAGTGGATAATAAATGCATATAAGTCGAAGTTTATCTGTTCCTTTTATCCTAAGAGGGTAAAAGCGATATCAGGGCCCCTCGATGATTTGATTTGACTTATGTGTCGGGCCCGGTCAGAACTAAATTGATGTGTTCGATTAAGTTCTATGTCAAATGAATCTGAGATCGAGAAACAAATTGTAGGACAATAAGTATGACCATGTTCCATGTAGTTGTCCGCACGATATCTAGAACAGAGGATTATACGATCCCTTATCTAAAGGACAAGATACTGATAAGATCAGAGTTGACAGCGTCTTTGAGAGCTACGATTGCTAATCGGATTGTGTTTGCATATATAGTTACTAGACTTATCCAAGTGGGAGACTGTTGGATTAGTGTCTAAGGCTGTAACTATATTTGGTAAGTACTTGACCCGGTTATGCAAGGTCCTTTTGGGTTGCCTTCACCATAGCAACTTGACAGGATGATTTGTTAAGAGAGAAGAAATATTATTAATATATTATGAGAATAATATATTGAGGAAATAATAATATTATTTGATTAATATAAGTCATATATTAATTGAGAATTAATTTGGTGACTTAGAGAGGTTAATTGAATAAAGGGCATAAACTGTCAAATGTGTGATAGTTGTATTTTGGGCTATGTATCCTTATGGATATTAGGGTGAACGAAATTTAGGGGCTTGGGAACCTTAATTTCATCCAAGCCTATAATCTAGAAGGATCTAGGATTGCTTAGGGCCTAAGTCATTCAATTAGTGTTAAAGGTGAAACCCTAGTAGCTCATAGTATAAATAGGTCCTATGGGGTGGGGAAATCGGCCACTCTATCATTGAAGAAACCATAGAGCCGATTACCATCCTCTCTCCCTCTCTCTCAAGATCATCTTCTTGCTAGTTGGTGTTTGTAAGCCATTAGAGGAGTGACAATTGTGACTCTAAGCTCCAAGAAGAAGAAGTATCAAGCAAGTAATTCAAGGTATTCTTTCAGATCTGATTTCATATGATTAGATTCAATATATTACATTAGATCTTGTATTTCAAGTCTTGGATTCAATGCATGTTCAATTAGAGAAACCTAGATCCAAGCAATTAGGGTTTGCATGTGCACATAGGAAAGTTCTTATGGCTCAAACCCATCAAGCAGCTCGTATCAGAAGTCTGAACTTTGGTAAGGATGTCAATAAAGTATTGATTTCTAGAAGTCCAGCTGATTTCTGAATACATGTCAAAGCTAGTGGGAGCATAAGTGTTATGCTAAAAAAATCATCATATTAGTGGGAGCATGATAATTATGATAAGTATTGCAAGTTAGCAATGTTAATTATAGAAAACAAAAGTTTCAATTCGTGAAGTTGCAGGGGTTGAAAAAGTTGTTTTACTATAATTAAGGGAGAGGATATACTTCATTTCAGTTCTAAAGGCTTAGATTGAGAACTTAATCATCTTTACTCAAGAATATATATATGAATTTCATGATTGGATTGGTTAAACTTAAGGAAATTCCATATATTGCGTTCTCAAAATTCGATTATGATTACGGCATCCCTCTTCATAGTCAAATTTAGAGAGCATGGAAAATAAAAATATTGTAGCAAAAGACTAGTCTAGAATCATGTCTTTATGTGAGACATCATGAATCGTGTCCCATTTGCTTTGGGAACAGGATCGATTGCATGTGCTATAATATTTGTCCTTTCTAAATTTTCCAAATGTCTGGGACATTAAGAAGGGAAAAGGTCTAGAATTGGATATAACTAAAATGATTAAGCAATTGTCGAGGACAATCTAAGGTTTACCAAAGATTGGTTGCTCAGGGACAGTTGGAAGTATAGTGCTAATTTTGGAAGGATCATATTGACATATTCTGAAAAGAGACATCTCTTGTTCAGAAGTGATAGTCAAAATGAGAATATGGAGTTGTCTCCATAGGTGGAAGTTATATGTGTAAGATTAGAAAACTTAATGCAAGAAGCATGTTCAAAGCATTGTACCTTGAATATGAGACTTTGTTTCCATGGAGTATATCTTCATTGGAATACCATGTAATGATTGTTGACAAGTCTTTGTGACTTTGTACACATTCATTGCAAGAGGGAAGTGCATTCAAGTTTAAAATCTAACAGATTTCGATAAATGATAAGAATTTAGAATTCTTACACTTACGATAAGGATTTGGAAGTGTGAAATTAGAATCATTGAAATTATGTTCAATTGGTTTATTTCACAAAGTAAGGGTCATAGAAAAAACATAGAGTGCACACTTGGTGTATGGCAAAGCTGTTGTTTTTAAAAAACATAGTGTACTTGCTTGGAGCATGGGACAACTAGTGTTTTCTAATTCAAGTATAAAGTTGATAAAACCGAAACAATGAATAATGAGTAATCGGTATGGTGATAAATAAAAGTGTCTTATTTATATTCATAGGTTTTGATACCATAATGGATTCAATTATTCTTGTGTTTCACTTTGCATGTTTTGACTTCCATAATAACTAGGTTATTCTTCCGGAATGACTAAGTTATTCAAACCATCCACAGTCGGTCATATGTTGGAAGTAGATATGAATCAAGACTGTCATGGGTTGGCTTGTAGAGGTCTAAGATGTTGGACAAAGTGGTGCTACAACACTCATGAGTGCTCATAAGTTCTGAGTATTGGATTCAACCCACGCTCATTGGAATCACTTCATGGATTTTATCACGAGTGATCATGAGACGATAATATCTTATATTCTTCAAACCTAGAGATATGAGTTGTTACTATGAGTTAGTTGTACATTGATTGCACGAAACCGCATTGGTAACTCGATGTTATAAAACGTGCCTTTGTGTATGATTCAACAAGTAGTAGAACAAGCCATATGAGTCGAAGTTTATCCATTCCTTTTACCTTCGGGATAAAAGCGATATATGTGGGCCCCTCGATGATTTAGTGATGACACATGTGAGTGCTTGGCCAAGCCAGGACTGATTTGATTTGTTCAATCAGTCAGTCATCATGAATCGGAAATCGGGAAACAACAAATGGACAGAGAGAATGATTTACAATCCATGTCTCAGTCCATATGATATCTAGAATGGAGGAATATATGATCACTTATCTAATGGACAAGTCATTGACAAAGGTCAGAGATCATCGGCATGGTCAGAGTTCGACGGAAGCTTTTGCGAGCTACGATTGCCAGTCGGTTCTTGAAGTTATACGCAATAATAGTTTTAGACTTATCCAAGTGGGAGACTGTTGGATTAATGTCTAAGTCCATAACTATAATTGGTAAGACTTGACCCGACCCGGCATGGTCCATTTGGGTTGCATGGTATCATGCATTTGGATAGACTATAATGAGAGAAATAACACTTAAGGTTTGTTAATATATTATAAGTTATAATATATTAATAAGATTATTTCATTAGTATTGATCAAGAATTAGTTTGGAATTAATTAAGTGATCAAAAGAAGACTAATTAAATATATGGGTTGATTGTGTAAATCACCCATACTTGTATAGTGGGCTAATGCTCCATGGATTGTCAAGTTGGGCTCAAACCCATAAGATGCTCCATGGTATGTTTGAACCCATGGATCCAAGGAAATGGAAAGCCATGACAATTAGGGTTTACCCTAATTGTCACTAACTATATAAGCATCTTATTGTTGACAAAATCGGCCACAAGAGAGTGAGAGAAAGGGCTAGCCGATTTGATGAAGTGTTCCAATTCTCTCAAGTTATTCCAAGTGTATTTGGTGTTGTGTGAACCATTTGAGGTGTCACACTTGGGGCACTAGGCACTCAAGCTTCATGAAGTCATTCTACATCAAAGAGGTATGTAATTCTAACTTGATATATTCATATGAATCAATGTTATTATGCTAGTTAGGATGAATACCTTGGAAAGTTCATATTTGCATGTATAATAGAGAAAACATAGATCCAAGGTATTTAGGGTTGCATGTACACTTAGGAGTGTTAGAATGCTCAAAACCCAACAAATTTATCCACCATTCCTTGATATGTCGATCCGAAGATGATATCATCCACATATATTTGTACAAGCATAAGGTGGTTACCATTTGCTTTTCTAAATAACGTGGGGTCAATCACTCCTCTCTTGTACCCGGATGAGACAAGGAATTCAGAAAGAGTCTCATACCATGCTCTTGGGGCTTGCTTCAGACCGTAGACTACTTTTTCAAGCTTGTAGCAGTGGTCTGGGAATTCAACATTTTCAAAACCTAGAGGTTGCTGAAGATAAACCTCTTCTTTTAATTCCCCATTGAGAAATGCACTCTTAACGTCCATTTGGTGTATCTTGACGTTCTTGTGGGCTGCGTACGCTAGGAAGATCCGGATAGCTTCCATGCGTGCTACCGGAGCATACATTTCATCGTAGTCTATGCCTTCAAGTTGACTATACCCCTTTGCAACTAGTCTTGCCTTGTTTCTGACTACCGCACCAGATTCATCCAGCTCGTTTTTGAACACCCATCTAGTGCCAACAATAGAGTGACCATGTGGCTTTGGAACAAGCTGCCAAACTTTGTTTCTTTGAAATTCTTCAAGCTCTTCTTGCATTGCAGCTATCCAGTCAGGTTCAAGCAATGTTTCTTTGATCGTTTTGGGCTCTACCGAGGACATAAATGCTGCGTAGTGGCAGTGATCAGATAGGTCCTTGGAAGATCGAGTCTGGATACCTGCGGATGGGTTGCCAATGATTTGACCTGGTGGGTGGTCCTCCGTCCATACGTGCAGATGGGGCTGCAGATGATCAGCAGCTGCGGTAGAGGGAATATCATGAATATCAGGAGAGTCTGCGGTTGGAGATGGCAGTTCCCCCTGGACTTGAGAACATCCTGCCGAGTCATCTTGGTTTGGAATGAGAACGGAGTTTTCTTGAACAATTGTGTAACGCCCCATTCGAAAAGTACTTATTTATGAATTTCCGAGATCAAGAGTAAGGGCGTTTCGGTCTTTTGTGGGCAATGAGTTTCATTCGGGAGGGTTTCGGACCGGGGTATGTTGATAGAAGCGTAGGGCTTCTCGCCACCTTCGCGTGGATATAAAGTTCGTCGGGAACGGGCTTAGAATAAAGAAGTTATGACACTTTGAAGATATTGACATTTATAGCCCTTAATGGGAAAAGTTGACGAGGAAGGCCATGCATGCCTTTGGGACACGCGTGGGTACGCCCAGCGTATGCTGGGTTACGCCCAGTGTAATAGGGTGAATGATCGCGGGTGCAAGGATGCGTACGCCCAGCGTACTAGAGTTACGCCCAGCGTACGCTCAGAGTCTTAAAACCCTAATTTTAGGGTCAGCCACTATATAAGGAACATTATGGCTCCAACCCTAGCCTCCATATCTGCCCTCTTAGTCTCAGAAACCCTAAGTAGCCGTTCTTCTTCCATTGTTGTGGATATTTGACCTTTTGGAGCTTAGTTTGGCAAAGGAAAGCTTAGAAGAAGAAAGAAGAGGTTGGCAAGAAGGAAACTTGGTGGCTGGAGCTTGTAGATCCGAGATAGCATCACCCTTTGCAACCACTTGAAGGTATAAAGCTTCTTGCTTGACATCTATTTTGTGTAGATCTATGTATGGTGAAGTTTTGACACCAATCTTGTCCCAAAAACCCCATCTTGATGTATGATGTGTTTTGGTCAAGATGAGTTGTCCTTTCAGACCATTGGAGAGGTCTTGAGTAAGAAAAATGAGGTCCCAATGGCTTTGGTTGTCCCATATAAGAAGTAGGAAGGTCTTAATGGGTTAAGACCTTGAGTTAAGAGCTTTATGGACGTCCAAAAGGATAAAGATTGGGACTTTATGAGTCCTAGGCCCTTTTTGTCACTGGATCTTGTATATGGGCTTAAGTGCTTAAGCCATTAAGCACTTGGAAAGATTTTTGGGTACAGACGAGCGTACGCCCCGCGTACCAGAGGAGTACGCCCAGCGTACGCCCTCTGTTGGGTTTTTGATTTTGGGCCTTAAGTGATTGGGCTGTTTATGGGCTAGTGGGGCTTGGGCCGTGACTGAACATTATGGATGGAGTGAGTTAGACCCAATAATTATTATGGACCTTGGATCTAGGTCCACTTGGTGAGGTGGGCCCAATTTAGTAAATTGGGCCAATATTGGGCTTTGCATGAGAATTTGGTTTTGGGTCTTGGCCCAATAAGAGGATGATGGGCTTAATGAGTGTTGTGGGCCCTTGGCCTAGAAAGTCATGATGGATTCTAATGTGATGATTTGCATGTGATAGTTGGGATTCCCGGCGAGTCAGCAGTCAGAGATTTGCAGGATTTCGGCAGCCGCAAGGTGAGTTATCCTCACTATATCGACAGGGTCTACGGCACCAAGGCCGGCCCTTTATCGGATGGGAATCCGGGTAGTTGTTGTTATGATATTGCTTTGCTATGTTTGCATCCTGGTAGTTAGGATGGTATGTGTTAGAGACCTGGTTAAGGTCGGTACCCGGTATATAGGGTAATGTTATGCTAGTGACCGGTTAGGTCGGAATCCTGGTTAGGATATTGATATGCTATGTGATCTGTTAGACTGTTTGTCTGGTTGAGGATTGTATATGATTATATGTTTATGTGCACATGGTTGTTGGACTGGGGTTGGGTTGAGGCGGGTCCTGCCTTGTGCTGTAGGCCAACATACCCAGGGCGGACCGGATGTTCCGAAGGCCCAGCGAGCGGTCCGGATAGGCTGAAGGCCCCAAGTGGGCGGACCAGACGTGCCGAGGCTCGGAGAGTGGACCAGGCCGACTGAAGGCCCGGTGCGGGCAGACCAGTCATACTGTAGACTCAGAGAGTGGACCAGGTGGATTGAAGGCCCGGTGCGGGCGGACCAATCACACTGTAGACTCGATGTACATGTCTAGACTCGGAGGGTGGACCAGGTGGACTGAAGGCCCGGAGCGGGCGGACCAGTCACACAGTAGACCCGATGTGTGTGGCTGTTCTATTTGTGATATGATATGAGTATGATTATGTGTGGTTGGTATTTTGGGGGTAATTCACTAAACTTTCGGGCTTACAGTTGTAGTGTTATGTTTCAGGTACTTCAGGAGATCGTGGCAAGGCGAAGGCGTGATCGTACCGCTCCTCATATTTTATGATTTATAAGATATGGTTCTGGGGGTAACTTTGATAATAAACTATTTT
This sequence comes from Lactuca virosa, assembly GCF_052849685.1. Taxonomy (NCBI): domain Eukaryota; kingdom Viridiplantae; phylum Streptophyta; class Magnoliopsida; order Asterales; family Asteraceae; genus Lactuca; species Lactuca virosa. Next base: position 153,376,378 of record NC_136427.1, on the reverse strand, counting down.
GAAAACGAGATGTATGAACTTAATGGTTTTGAAATGAATTAAAATGTTTTAATTTGGCTCAATTTTTATGGGTGTTACAAGTTGGTATCAGAGCCTTGGTTTGAGTGAATTGGAGGAACATTCGTGTGAATCCAGTCTCAAATCAAGGAGGGATTTTCAAAATGGTTTTCAAAAGGTTTTTGAAATAAGTAAAGGAGGATGCAGAGGGTACGATCAGCCAGAGCCAGTAAGTAGACCCCAAAATACCATGCAAGTTATTTGATTATGTGATATGTTAGAACAGCATGCTAGTACTAGGCTAGGGATCTTCAGGAATTGCATGATAGAATTGCCTGATTATGTGATGCCTATTAGCCTAGGGTTTTCCTTATATGAGATATGCGGCTTTTCCTCTAGGAGCGAGGATTGAGCGGGTGTGTGTATGTATGGTTAGAGTGTTGTGGTGATACTTGAGACAAATATGGGTAGGTGTGGAAGGTAGTATGGGCCCGTACTACTGAAAGCACAGGACCCATACGCGTATCAAGGAAATCACAACTCTCTAGGGTATCGGTTATGAGATAGTTCCTCGGGTGGATATGTGATGTGTCTAAGGGTCTCGTTGGTGTATTGCAGTATGGCGATTACGAGGCGTGTTGTGACTGGATCCGGATCGGGATCAGGACAGGATGAGCCGGAGGGCCCAATGGCACCTGATATTATCGGCCAGGAGGGGCCAATGTTGACAGAGGATCGGGTCAAGGAGATCATCCGCGAGGAGGTGGTCGAGATTGTCCAGGGTCAGATTCCAGAGTTGTTTGGGACTATTAAGTCCGCTATGAGAGAGTACTTCGATGATCGTTATGCAGCTCTTACTGAGACGGCTGCCGCGGCAGCTACAGCGGCTGTAGCAGCGGCAGGGGGAGGAACCGGTCGAGGTTTTCAGTATCGGGACTTCGATAATACGAAGCCCCCTACTTTTGATGGAGTTCAGGATCCGATCGTTGCTATGAGATGGTTGTCAGACGTGGAGGGATGTTTCTTCACATGTTCATGCCCTGCGGATCAGAAGGTGAGGTGTGCTCTGAACCTTTTGAGGCTCGGGGCGAAGGATTGGTGGAGGTTGACTACGGGATCTTATTCTAATGCGCAGCGGGCTGCGGTTACGTGGGATCAGTTCCGGGAGATGTTCAGTACCCGTTATGTTCCGCGAGTTGAGAGAGAGAGAGAGAGGTTGGCTCAGGAGTTCTTGGAGCTGAAGCAGGATTCAGAGACGGTGACGGAGATCACCGGGATGTTCACTGAGAGGGCGATGTCTATTTGTGATATGATATGAGTATGATTATGTGTGGTTGGTATTTTGGGGGTAATTCACTAAGCTTTCGGGCTTACAGTTGTAGTGTTATGTTTCAGGTACTTCAGGAGATCGTGGCAAGGCGAAGGCGTGATCGTACCGCTCCTCATATTTTATGATTTATAAGATATGGTTCTGGGGGTAACTCTGATAATAAACTATTTTGAAAACGAGATGTATGAACTTAATGGTTTTGAAATGAATTAAAATGTTTTAATTTGGCTCAATTTTTATGGGTGTTACAAGTTGGTATCAGAGCCTTGGTTTGAGTGAATTGGAGGAACATTCGTGTGAATCCAGTCTCAAATCAAGGAGGGATTTTCAAAATGATTTTCAAAAGGTTTTTGAAATAAGTAAAGGAGGATGCAGAGGGTACGATCAGCCAGAGCCAGTAAGTAGACCCCAAAATAATATGCAAGTTATTTGATTATGTGATATGTTAGAACAGCATGCTAGTACTAGGCTAGGGATCTTCAGGAATTGCATGATAGAATTGCCTGATTATGTGATGCCTATTAGCCTAGGGTTTTCCTTATATGAGATATGCGGCTTTTCCTCTAGGAGTGAGGATTGAGCAGGTGTGTGTATGTATGGTTAGAGTGTTGTGGTGATACTTGAGACAAATATGGGTAGGTGTGGAAGGTAGTATGGGCCCGTACTACTGAAAGCACAGGACCCATACGCATATCAAGGAAATCACAACTCTCTAGGGTATCGGTTATGAGATAGTTCCTCGGGTGGATATGTGATGTGTCTAAGGGTCTCGTTGGTGTATTGCAGTATGGCGATTACGAGGCGTGTTGTGACTGGATCCGGATCGGGATCAGGACAGGGTGAGCCGGAGGGCCCAATGGCACCTAAGATTATCGGCCAGGAGGGGCCAATGTTGACAGAGGATCGGGTCAGGGAGATCATCCGCGAGGAGGTGGTCGAGATTGTCCAGGGTCAGATTCCGGAGTTGTTTGGGACTATTAAGTCCGCTATGAGAGAGTACTTCGATGATCGTTATGCAGCTCTTACTGAGACGGCTGCCGCGGCAGCTACAGCGGCTGTAGCAGCGGCAGGGGGAGGAACCGGTCGAGGTTTTCAGTATCGGTACTTCGATAATACGAAGCCCCCTACTTTCGATGGAGTTCAGGATCCGATCGTTGCTATGAGATGGTTGTCAGACGTGGAGGGTTGTTTCTTCACATGTTCATGCCCTGCGGATCAGAGGGTGAGGTGTGCTTTGAACCTTTTGAGGCTCGGGGCGAAGGATTGGTGGAGGTTGACTACGGGATCTTATTCTGATGCGCAGCGAGCTGCGGTTACGTGGGATCAATTCCGGGAGATGTTCAGTACCCTTTATGTTCCGCGAGTTGAGAGAGAGAGAGAGGTTGGCTCAGGAGTTCTTGGAGCTGAAGCAGGATTCAGAGACGGTGACGGAGATCACCGGGATGTTCACTGAGAGGGCGATGTTTTGCCCTGAGTTTGCTTCGGAGCAGGCTCAGATGTCTCGATATCTGAGTATGCTCAAGAGGGATATCAGGCTGTTTGTGTCTACGCAGAGGTGCGAGACTTTGCTGGAGTTGCAGGAGGCCTCTCGGCGGCGTGAGTTGGAGATTGAGTTACAGTTGCGAGAGCAGAGGCAGGCCCCGGTGCAGTCGCAGTCGGCGCCGAAACGGTCCAAGACCATTGATTCCAGGTTGGGAGGTCAGGGTAGCCACACTTGTGAGAAGTGCGGGAAGGGTCATACCGGAGTTTGCAGGTCCGGTGGTGCGTGCCGTAAGTGCGGGAGAGGGGGGCATTATGCGAGGGATTGCCGACAGTCAGCCCCGGTGCAGGATATAAGGATTTGCTATCATTGCCATCAGGTTGGACACTTGAGGGCCAACTGTCCACAGCTTGTTGCAGGACCGGTGCAGGCTCCAGCACCGTCCACTTTGAGGATTACTGGCGGAGGTCAGGGTGGAGCGGAGCCTCCGAGGGCTCAGGGGCGTGCTTTTCAGCTCACAGCAGAGGAGGTCAGGGCAGAGCCGGATGCGGTTGCGGGTATGTTTTCGTTTCGTTATTGTCTGGTTATCTGATTATTTATGTAGTGTTGTATTTCATTCGCTGTTCTGTGTGTTTCATGGTTTGGTTGGGAGTGTTAGTAACTAGGAGTTGTAGGTGGTTAGCATCCAAGGGTTTGATGGTCAGAATTTGATTGTATGGTCTTGCTACCGGATATAGAAATTGCGATTTGAGAAGTCTTCAACGGAGAGTCGAACTCCCTTAGAGTTCGTGATGTGTGATGCCGGGAAGTGATTATGTGGAAGTTGCTCGTTTCAGAGGAAATCAGTTCATGGATAAGAGGAGTATGTTGAGTGGGAATGATTGATTTATGCCGGTTGAGTCATCGGTGGTTGGTAGTCAGTGCTCTAAGTGGGGAGAATTGGAAAATTCTCAGGAGGATCGACAGGCATTAGAGGATAATTAGCTATTTGAGATTCAGCAGTGTTTCAGTCAGCCAAGAGTGTGGGCTGGTATGAGTAGGCGACAGGTCGATAGGGCGGAGAACAGACCATGGTTTCAGTTAAGGTAGTTGGTCGATGTGAGGCCTGGGTTTAGGCCATGGAAAGGATTCCGGGAACGGAACTGGAGTTCGGAGCCCCGAGAGGGCTAGAACAGTCTGCATGGGAGAGATTCCCGGGAAGAAGGGATCAGGATGATGTGCGACAGTCCTTCAGCGGTCCGGATAGACTGAAGGCCGGTGGGGGTACCAGTCAGGCCGAAGGCGCAGGGAACAGTCCAGACATGCTGAAGGTTCTGAGAGTGATCCAGATAGGCTGAAGGCCTGGAAGGGCGGTCCAGTCATGCTGAAGACTCTGTATGTGTTAGTGGATCGGTAGAGTGGACTTTAGCTCAGTGGCACTTATAGGTGCGGTTATGGTTGTGGAGTAGACTTCCTGGAAAGGAAAGGTATGTAGCTCCGGAAGGAGTGTGGGTCCTCTGAGAGGGAGGCGACAGAGTAAAAGGATGATCAGAAGTGCTTTGGTTTCTAGTAGTAAGCACTGGGATTGTATCAGGTATGTGGAAGCACATGCGGGTTGGATGCCCGTTGAGATTATGGCAATGTTGGATGATGCTCAGGCATGTCTTCGGTCTCCTTGGAAGATGAGAAGGTAAGGGATTCCCAATTGGAGATTAGGACAGAGGAAGGTGAGACAGCAGGTAAACAGACTCGAGAATAGTCTGGACCGGTGCTGAGGGATGTAGTATCCTGACAGAGCGTAAGGGGTAGAACCCGAGGATGGAACAAGATTCATTCCAAGTTGCAATTTATCAGGGTTATCTCCAATTTTGGGCAAAGGAAGATGGATTAGTGCCATGGCAAGGGCTCAGTGGGTGTTGTGGTATCCCGTTTCGCAAGTTGCGAATGAATGCGTGGGACAGAAGTAAGGTAGTGTCTTCAGGTGGCACTCAGTTGACGAGCGTTGTCATCAGAGAAAAGAAGTCGGTGGCCGGCTTGAAGCAGTTGATCGGAACTCTGCAAGGGAAGAGATGGATTTTAGAGGTTCGATACCTGTGTGTGAGGGAATCTGAGCCGGTTTGAGATCAGAGGCACTAGGAATATCATCTGGAAGTTTGTGTTGTCGCGGGCTTCAAGGACGAAGCCTAATTTAAGTGGGGGAGAATTGTAACGCCCCGTTCGAAAAGTACTTATTTATGAATTTCCGAGATCAAGAGTAAGGGCGTTTCGGTCTTTTGTGGGCAATGAGTTTCATTCGGGAGGGTTTCGGACCGGGGTATGTTGATAGAAGTGTAGGTCTTCTCGCCACCTTCGCGTGGATATAAAGTTCGTCGGGAACGGGCTTAGAATAAAGAAGTTATGACACTTTGAAGATATTGACATTTATAGCCCTTAATGGGAAAAGTTGACGAGGAAGGCCATGCATGCCTTTGGGACACGCGTGGGTACGCCCAGCTTATGCTGGGTTACGCCCAGTGTAATAGGGTGAATGACCGCTGGTGCAAGGACGCGTACGCCCAGCGTACTAGAGTTACGCCCAGCGTACGCTCAGAGTCTTAAAACCCTAATTTTAGGGCCAGCCACTATATAAGGAACATTATGGCTCCAACCCTAGCCTCCATATCTGCCCTCTTAGTCTCAGAAACCCTAAGTAGCCATTCTTCTTCCATTGTTGTGGATATTTGACCTTGTGGAGCTTAGTTTGGCAAAGGAAAGCTTAGAAGAAGAAAGAAGAGGTTGGCAAGAAGGAAACTTGGTCGCTGGAACTTGTAGATCCGAGATAGCATCACCCTTTGCAACCACTTGAAGGTATAAAGCTTCTTGCTTGACATCTATTTTGTGTAGATCTATGTATGGTGAAGTTTTGACACCATTCTTGTCCCAAAAACCCCATCTTGATGTATGATGTGTTTTGGTCAAGATGAGTTGTCCTTTCAGACCATTGGAGAGGTCTTGAGTAAGAAAAATAAGGTCCCAATGGCTTTGGTTGTCCCATATAAGAAGTAGGAAGGTCTTAATGGGTTAAGACCTTGAGTTAGGAGCTTTATGGACGTCCAAAAGGATAAAGATTGAGACTTTATGAGTCCTAGGCCCTTTTTGTCACTGGATCTAGCATATGGGCTTAAGTGCTTAAGCCATTAAGCACTTGGAAATATTTTTGGGTACAGACGAGCGTACGCCCCGCGTACCAGAGGAGTACGCCCAGCGTACGCCCTCTGTTGGGTTTTTGATTTTGGGCCTTAAGTGATTGGGCTGTTTATGGGCTAGTAGGGCTTGGGCCGTGACTGAACATTATGGATGGAGTGAGTTAGACCCAATAATTATTATGGGCCTTGGATCTAGGTCCACTTGGTGAGGTGGGCCCAATTTAGTAAATTGGGCCAATATTGGGCTTTGCATGAGAATTTGGTTTTGGGTCTTGGCCCAATAAGAGGATGATGGGCTTAATGAGTGTTGTGGGCCCTTGGCCTAGAAAGTCATGATGGATTCTAATGTGATGATTTACATGTGATAGCTGGGATTCCCGGCGAGTCAGCAGTCAGAGATTTGCAGGATTTCGGCAGCCGCAAGGTGAGTTATCCTCACTATATCGACAGGGTCTACGGCACCAAGGCCGGCCCTTTATCGGATGGGAATCCGGGTAGTTGTTGTTATGATATTGCTTTGCTATGTTTGCATCCTGGTAGTTAGGATGCTATGTGTTAGAGACCTGGTTAAGGTCGGTACCCGGGATATAGGGTAATGTTATGCTAGTGACCGGTTAGGTCGGAATCCTGGTTAGGATATTGATATGCTATGTGATCTGTTAGACTGTTTGTCTGGTTGAGGATTGTATATGATTATATGTTTATGTGCACATGGTTGTTGGACTGGGGTTGGGTTGAGGCGGGTCCTGCCTTGTGCTGTAGGCCAACATACCCAGGGCGGACCGGATGTTCCGAAGGCCCAGCGAGCGGTCCGGATAGGTTGAAGGCCCCAAGAGGGCGGACCAGACGTGCCGAGGCTCTGAGAGTGGACTAGGCCGACTGAAGGCCCGGTGCGGGCGGACCAGTCATACCGTAGACTCAGAGAGTGGACCAGGTGGATTGAAGGCCCGGTGTGGGCGGACCAATCACACTGTAGACTCGATGTACATGTCTAGACTCGGAGGGTGGACCAGGTGGACTGAAGGCCCGGAGCGGGCGGACCAGTCACACAGTAGACCCGATGTGCGTGGCTGTTCTATTTGTGATATGATATGAGTATGATTATGTGTGGTTGGTATTTTGGGGGTAATTCACTAAGCTTTCGGGCTTACAGTTGTAGTGTTATGTTTCAGGTACTTCAGGAGATCGTGGCAAGGCGAAGGCGTGATCGTACCGCTCCTCATATTTTATGATTTATGAGATATGGTTCTGGGGGTAACTCTGATAATAAACTATTTTGAAAACGAGATGTATGAACTTAATGGTTTTGAAATGAATTAAAATGTTTTAATTAGGCTTAATTTTTATGGGTGTTACAAGTTGGGAGAGGTTCCCCCTGGACTGCTGATGGGAGTTCCTCTGGAACCTGAGAAGGTTCCCCCTGGACTGCTGATGGGAGTTCCTCTGGAACCTGAGAAGGTTCCCCCTGGACTGCGGATGGGAGAGTGATAATCCTTGGATCGGTTCTCGTGTCAACGTTCTCTATGAGTTCATCATCCGAATCCGAAGATACGTTTGATGGTAATGATTCTCTCCGGATAGGAAGTTGAGCAACATCAAGTACTGGAACCTCGACGGTTGTTGCTAGATCCGGAATAGAGCTTTCCCCCTCAACCGGAGAGGTGGAAGTATTGAGATAAGCGACTTCGGATAGAGATGGTCCAGAAACATCAGCGTGTTGTTGTTGAGCTGTGGGTGACACAAGAACTTCGGATAGTTTCGCCGTTTCAAAAGGATCGAAAAGATCGTCATAATTGACTTCAACTAGATTTAAAGGACCTGAAGAGGCAGGAATATCGCTTTCCATGATTGTGGTGGTTTCAGTGGATGGAGGGGCGTTGCAGATGTGAGAATCATCAAATTTCACATCGAAGCTTTCAATCATCAGCCTTGTTTGTCTGATGAGCACTCGATAAGCAACCTTGTTAGTGGAATAACCAAGGAAGATGCCTTCATCAGACTTCGGTGCAAACTTGTTAAGCTGATCTCGGTTGTTGATCACGAAACATCTACACCCAAAGATATGAAAGAAGCGTACATTTGGCTTGCGGTTGTTAAGGCCCTCATATGGTGTTTTGTTGAGGTGTTTGCACACAATGCTTCGGTTTTGAACAAAGCATGCGGTTGCTACAGCTTCAGCCCAAAAGTAGAGAGGAAGGTGTGCGAAGTTGAGCATGGATCTGGCTGCTTCTACTAGTGTGCGGTTCCTTCTTTCTACTACTCCATTTTGTTGCGGTGTGTAGGGAGCTGAGAAGTTATGAGAGATGCCCTTGGACACCAAGAAACTGTTGAGAAGATGATTAGTGAACTCGGTTCCATTATCACTGCGGATACGTCTTACTGGAAGCTTGATCTGAAGTTCGATCTCTTTGATGAAGTTGATGAAAATCTGCGGTGTTTCTGATTTGAGTCTGAGGAAGAAGACCCATGTGAAGCGTGTAAAGTCATCTACTATAACCAGTATGTACTTCTTGTGATGGAGACTGGCTACGGTTGATGGACCGCAGAGATCAATGTGCAATAGCTCCAGTGGTTCAGAAATTGAAGAATCCATTACCAGAGGGTGACTTTCTTTGGACTGTTTACCACATTGACAAGACGGACAGAGAGTATCGTTGCTGAATTTGAGAATAGGGAGACCTCTGACTAGTTCTCTTGTGACCAAGTTGTTGATGTACCTAAAGTTGAGATGAGCTAGCTTGCGGTGCCATAGCCTGCTGAATTCGGATACGGCTTTGGATAGGAAGCACAACTGCGGTCTACCAATGATCAAAGAGACATCCAAAGGATACATGGTACCTTCGGATCGGGATTTGATCAGACACATGTTCCTATCACTTGTCATTACGTAGCAAAATTGATCATCAAATTCAACTCGATGTCTTGCTTTACATAGTTGGCCAACACTAATGAGATTGTGTTTAAGGCTTTCTACATAAGCAACCTTCTGAATAGAAAAGTTCCCCGTAGTGAGAACACCGTAACCTCGGATGATTCCATTCGCATTGTTGCCGAATGTAACATTTCCACCATTGCATATTGGCCTGAAATCCCGAAGGTATTCTAACCTTCCGGTCATGTGCAAGGAGCAGGCAGTGTCAATTAACCATTCTTCTTCTTGTTCCTCCTTGCACAAAGCCTGAGAATTACATGGTTAGTTTAGGCATCCAAACTAGTTTGGAGCCTAGGGCAATTGGTGAATTTTTGAAAGATGCATGGACCGAGGTTGCAGGGACGGGTCTCTTGTCAACTTTTATTCCTAGTCCTGGGTGTTTGTGCAGATTTGGAGTGTTGTGAGTTTTTGAAAAAGTACTACATTTCTGACTCTGACTAGATTTGACATAGGATGAATCTTTTTTGCAACTACACTGATATTTGCAAAAGGATTTTTTGTCATTGGATCTGACATTATGCTTGGTCAGCGGTCCATAGGATGAATTGGACTTGTTACCGGTCCGCGGTTGAAAAGATCTGACATGAGTGTTGTTTGGTTTCTGAAAAGTTTGTTTTGAACAAGGTTTAGCACGTGCAAATCTTTGAGTCCTTTTTGGTGGATTTGGTAGGATACCCTTCCATTTGTTGAAATTTTGACGTGACTTTAAAAGTGTTGGAGTGGGTAAAATACCTTTCCATTTAGGATCATTTGAGGAGTAGACCTGAAAACCATTGTTTCGAAAAGACTAAACACCCTTTTGGGTTGTGTCAGAAGAAGTAGGTATGACTTTCGAAGTTGGACTTTCCTTTTTGTTTGTTTTCTTGAAAGGAGAGTTTTTTGAAAAGTAGTGTGAGAAAACAAATTTTTCTAGACTCTTGGACTTTGGAAATCTGACCTGTTTCTTGTTTTTCGAAAAAGTTTGTCTAGTTGTGCCTCGAGATCTAATTTCTTCTTTGAAGGCCTTTTTTGGCCAAAGATTTTGGTGAACCGCAGTCATTGTTGTTCAACTGCGGTTTCTTGGAATTTTTAGAATGATTTTGAAAACGTGGGCTTGAGTCATCCGAACTTGAAGATTATGGGGTTTGTGAGCATTGACCCACTTCAAAGTTCTCTATAGGTAATTCATGATGAATCGCCTGAAGGGTCACGGTTCCTTTTACTGAGGACTGCGGTAGTGAAGATTTGACTACTGCAGAGTAAGTCTTAGTTGGGACTTCAGTGGGATATTTGTGGGACTTTTGACTACAGTGTGAGACACTACGGTCTGAGGACAGAGATGGAAAGTCTTTCGAGACTTTGGGGCCCTCAATGATAATTTCTTCATCAACCACGGGTGAGGTTTGAGAATTTGGGTAAATGGTGCCACAGATAGGAATTTGATCACATGTGTGACCCGAAACCTTAGGCACAATTTCCTCAATGACACAATTATTGCTTAGACTATGTAGTCTACCGAAGTGAGTTTTGATGTCTTCGGGAAAAGTCTTGTCATTGACTGGGAAATGAAATTCTCGGTCTGGAGGGACATACAGTCTGTCTTTATTGAACCGGGGTGAGGAATCTATTGCGGTAGGATATCCATTCGACCAACCCCAATTGTATGTATTGTCCACGGTTCCATTGTTTACCAAATTTTCAATAGCTTCACTTTCATTAAACAATTTTTCAATTAAGAGATTTAAGCGTACAATTTCACTCTGAGCTAAATCTCTCTGGTTCAAAGCTATCTCTAATTGGGTTTCACTCAACATTCTTGCATCTTTTTCTAACTCTAGGTCCTTCTCTAACATAGCCATTTTGAGTTTTTTGTTATCCAGTCATCCTCTCACGTGGAACATCTCTTGGGACGCAATGTTCTTCTCATCTAAGGCTTTGTTATAGTCTGTAAGGACGGCAGCACAAGTGTCATTAAGATCATCTATGTAGGGCTGACAGTCATGCATGCTATAGTTTAGAGTTTGGATCATAATTTTTACCTGTTCGACGATGCTTAGAGTTCCATTCTTTGCCATGTAGCAGTAGTTCTTTTCCAGCTCTGTAGACCCATCATCATCCGCAGTTGCCACCATGCAGATTTTCCCTTTTCCTTTGACACTGCTGATGGCTTCATCTTCGTCTCCGGATGACCAAACTTGATGGTCTCTTTTGACATGGGCTACGTATGCCCTTGCCTTTTCCTTATCTTCCAACTCTTGAGCCATTCTAAGGTAGAATGATGTGTCTTTTACCACATTGGCCTTACAATCTCTTGCAAAGTGATTCTCTTTGTTGCATTTGTGACAAATTACAACATCAGTCTTGTCTTCTGAGGGAGTACCGGAGTCAGTGGTTCGAGGAGACTGCGGTACCTCCTTTGGTTGATTAATTTGAGATTGCGGTGGTGGATGAGAACTTTTGGAATATCGAGAATGGTTATTCTGGGAACCGAAGTTACGGTTGAATGGAGGTTTGTTGAACTGTTGATTCTTGCGGAAGGAAGGAGGTGGTAGACGGTTGAACTGTTGACTAACCAGAGCAATAGCCTTCTGAAATTCTTCTTCATCATCATACTCTGAGTCAGCTTCGTATGACTGCAATGGAGTGTCATACGAGGGAGAGTAGAATGACTGCGGTGGGGCTTGTGCTATGAGAGCAAGTGGTCCTCCGAATTCAGCACAGTCTTTGAGTACGGTGGATTCTTGTGCTTGCAGCTCTCCATAGAGCTTGTAGAGTGACAAAGAGTGAATCTTTCTATCGCCCTGGACTATCATCTTAGCCGTAGTCCAATGTCTTCCCAAACCATTAAGAAACTGAAGATTTGTTTCATGGTTACTGCGGATGGTGCCCGCATTGGATAACTTGGTGACTATCAGGTTGAACCTTTTGAAGGAGTCTTCCAAACTTTCGCCAGTATGAGCTTTGAAGTTGTTGAACTCATTGAGTGTGGTAGTAAGTTTCTTGTCTTGTGCTTGTTCTGAGCCTTCGTACAAATTCTTGAGAACTTCCCAGATCTCTTTTGCTGATTTGCAATTTATGATAATATCGAAGTTGTCAGGAGCAACTCCATAGGAGATTTCATAAAAAGCAACAGCATCATTTTCCATTTTATCAAGATCATCCTTGGTGGGACGGTTCATGACTGGTTGACCTTCTCCTAGTCTGGTTGTAGCGCCGTCAGTCTGGACTGGTGTAAGGACTGGGACATGTGTTCCTTCTTCTACGGATCGCCAGACATCTCTACCAAGTCTCCTTAAGTATCCCTCCATTCTTTGTGACCAGTGATGATATTCATTTGCTACCAGTATTGGGGCTTGGTTAGAACCACCAACACTGTTGGAAACATTCAGAGATAACGATTGTGCCATTTTGAAGTTTTTTTTTAAGAAATGAGCTTCATTGGTATAGAAGGCCCTTTGAAAATCAGAGTTTCGTTTTCAAAAAGCAACCACTATGGCTCTGATACCAATTGTTGAGAGAAAAACTTAGAGACACACTTGAACAAACGTTAGAACAAGTGTATTGCGGAATAGTTAATCTCGAAGGATCTAAAAGCTCAACAATAATATTAATAAGTTAGAATTAGATAGTTAGAGAGTTAGTTGCGGAAAGTAAAGAAATAGAAATGACAACAATTGTTATATCAGGTATACACATAAGTTGATTCATAACAAGGAATGCATTCAAACCGAGTTAATAAGGAAGATCAAACTTAGTGATTAAGTCACGAAATACTTGCTCAGAAGAGAGGTTATAATCAGTTGTATTCTAGTAATATTTGAGAGTAAGAAGTGGTGCGTAGTAAGATAGAGAGATAGAAAGAATAACTTGAGAAGTGTATTCAGAATAGATAGATGCGTAAGTTATTCATTTTAGATACAAGAGAATGAGCTCTATTTATAGAGACTCAAGAAGTACACTAGATTACATCTCTAAGAGTAGCCATGCAAGGCATACTGGACAATAGAGAGTATCATAATAAAGACAAGTAAAGTAATCTAGTTAAGTGACTGCGGTAGGTAGACTCCGGATTCGGTTGCTGATGAAGGAGCTTGACTGCGGGTGCTGGATGGCTGCGGTAGCTGAAGAGGTTGCGGTAGCTGAAGTTCAAGAGGGTCACTTTTTATGATTCAACACTAACAACTATAGGGAAGCCCTGGCAAACCCCGAGTCTGCTAAATGGAAAGAGGCTATGGACAGCGAGATTCAGTCCATTTATGACAATCAAGTTTGGGACTTGGTTGACAATGTACCGGGTCCTAAGACAGTCGGGTGCAAATGGATCTTCAAGAAGAAGACCGACATGGATGGGAAAGTACACACTTCTAAGGCGCGACTGGTTGCGAAAGGCTTCACTCAAACTCAGGGGGTTTACTATGATGAAACCTTCTCACCAGTAGCGAAGATTAAGTCGATTAGGGTTATGCTAGCCATTGATGCATTTCATGATTATGAAATATGACAAATGGATGTCAAAACCACTTTCGTTAATGGAAAGTTGGCTGAGGATGTTTACAAGAGTCAGCCAGAGGGTTTTGTCAATGCAGATCACCCTGATAAAGTGTGTAATCTTGAGAAATCCATTTATGGATTGAAACAAGCATCTCGCAGCTGGAATCTTTGTTTTGATGAGAAAGTCAAAGAGTTTGGTTTTTCGAGAAGCGAAGATGAGTCCTGTGTATATGTCAGAGCTAGTGGGAGTATAGTTAGCTTTTTGGTACTGTATGTGGATGAAATACTACTCATAGGAAATGACATCCCAACTTTGCAGGAGATTAAGTCTTGTCTTGGGAAGTGTTTCGCTATGAAGGACCTTGGAGAAGCTGCCTATATCCTAGGGATAAGGATATTGAGAGAGAGGAGTAAAAGACTAATTGGACTTAGTCAAAGCACTTACTTGGACAAGGTGTTGAAAAGGTTCAACATGCAAAATTCCAAGAAAGGTGACTTAGAGAACCAGCACAATGCCAGACTGAGTAAGACTCAGAGTCCGAGTACAGAGGCTGAGATAGCTTAGATTAGTCGATTACCATATGCTTCCACTGTTGGCTCGATCATGTATGATATGACTTGTACCCGCCCTGATGTGGCCTTTGCTTTGAGCATGCTCAGCAGATATTAGGGGAACCCTGGAAAAGCCCATTCGACTATGGTAAAGAATATTTTCAAGTACCTGCGAAGGACTAAGGACTAGGTCCTTAACTTCGGTGGGACTGATGACTTGAGAGTGATAGGGTACAGTGACGCCAGTTTCCAGACTGATAGGAATAATTTCCGCTCTCAGTCGGGGTGGGTCTTTACCCTAAATGGAGGAGCAATTACTTGTAAAAGTTCCAAGCAGGAGACAGTAGATGATTCAACTTGCGAATCAGAGTACATAGCAGCAAGTGAAGCGGAAAAGGAGGTGATATGGCTGAAGAACTTCATTGGAGACCTTGGAGTTGTACCAGCTATAAAGGAGCCTATGGAGATTTTCTGTGACAGCAATAGTGATGGGTTTTGAGCATTCTAACACTCCTATGGTGTACATGCAACCCTAGAAACCTTGGATCGATGTTTTCTCTATTATTAATGCAAATATGATTTTTTTCAAGATTCTCAGCCTAACTAGCATACAATGAAGCAACTATACTACAAAAGTCTAGTTAGATGACATACCTTTTGATGGAGCTTGAAGTCTTGAACCTTTAAGTGCTTAGTGCCCCAAGTGTTGCACCTCAAATGGTTCACACAACACCAAAAACCCTTGGAATAACTAGAGAAGAAGAATACTTAGTTCACCCTTATGAAATTCGGCCCTTGCCCTCTTTTGTGTATACACTAGTGCCAATTTCATGAACTAGAGACCTCTTTATATAGTGTGGAGGATTAGGGTTACATTCATATAAACCTTAATATCCATGACCTTTCATTTCCATAGGATCCATGGGTTAAAACTCCATGGACTATCCATGAAAGCTTAGCCCAACCTAAATGAACTTGGCCCATCCTATATATAAATAAGAGTCCATATTTAACTAGTTCCTTTTTTATCACTAAATTAATTCTTGCTCAATACTAATTAAATAATATGATTTCATATTAATATATTAGAACTTATAATATATTAATATAAATCATAAGTATCCTTTTTTCTCATTTTGTCTATCCAATTGTTCTGATGCCATGCAACCCAAATGGACCATGCTACTCTCGGTTCGAATACATACCAAATAATAGTTATGGGCTTAAACATCTAATTCAACAGTCTCCCACTTGGATAAGTCTAAAACTATTATTGCGTATGACTCCAAGATCCCGACTAGCAATCGTAGCTCTTAAAGCTTGCTACCGAACTCTGACCTAGTCAAATGACGTGTCCATTAGATAAGGGATCATATATTCCTCCATTCTAGATATCGTATGGACTGAGACATGGATTATAATCATTCTCTCTGTCCATTTTTTGTTTCCCGATTTCCGATTTATGACGACTGACTAATTGAACAAATCAAATCAGTGCAGGCTTGGCCAAGCACTTAGGGGTGTCATCACTAAATCATTGAGGGGAACACAGATATCTCTTTTATCCCTCCAAGGGTAAAAGGAATGAATAAACTTTTACCTAAGTGTTCGCTTGTACTTACTCATCAAATTACACACAACGATATGTTTTATAACAACCAAGTTACTGGTTGCGTTTTCATATGTTAATGTGTAACTGACGCGCAACTACAACTCACACGTCTCAGTTTGAAGAATATAAGATATTATCGTCTCATGATTCACTCGTGATAAAAACCATGAAGTGATTCAGATGAGCGTGGGTTGAATCCAATACTCGAATCTCATTCCAAGAGCACTCATGAACACTGCAGCCACTTTGTCCCAGACAAACTACAGACCCTTCATGACAATCTTGCCTCAATACCTACTTCCAAAGTATCATCGACTGTGGATAGTTTGAATAACCTAGTTATGCGGGAAGCCAAAACGTGCAAAGTGAAACACAAGAATAATCGAATCCAATATGGTCTTAGAACTTATGAATATAAATAAAACACATTTTATTTATCACCATATTGATTACACATTATTCATTGCATAATGTTTCAAACAATCAACTTAATACTTGAATTAAAACAATAGCCATGTCATGCTCCAAGCATGCACACTATGTTTGTCCAAAAAATAGTTATGCCATACACCAAGTATGCACACTATGTTTGTCTATGATCCTTACTCTGTGGAATAGATCAACTGAACATAATTCCAATGATACCCATTTCACAATCCCAAATCCTTATCGTAAATGTAAGAATTCCAAATTCCTGCCATTTATCGAGATCTGTCAGATTCTAAACTCATATGCATTGATCCTCTTGTAATTGAATATGCACAAAAGTCACAAAGACTTGGCAACAAACATTACAAAGTATTCCAATGGAGATCAATTCCATGGAAACGAAGTCTCATATTCAAAGTACATTCCTTTAAACATCCTTCTTGCATTAAGTTTTCTAATCTCACACATATTGAATAAATTCCACCTGTGGAGACATTTCCATATTCCCATTTTGACATCACTTCTGAACAAGAGTTACCTCTTTTCAGAATATGTCAATATGGTCCTTTCCAAAAATTTACACCATACTTCCAACTTTCCATGAGCAACCAATCTTTGGTAATCCTCATATTGTCCTCAACAATTGCTTAATCATTTTAGTCATATCCAATTCTATGCCTTTTCCCCTCTTAATGCCCCAGGCATTTGAAAATTTAGAAAGGATAAATATTATAGCACATGTAATCGATCTTATATCCGAAGCATATGGGACACGATTCATGATGTCTCACATACAGACATGATCCTAGACCAGTCTTTTGCTACAATATTTTTTTGTTTTTTCCATGTTTTCAAAATTCGATTATGAAGAGGGATGTCGTAATCATAATCGAATTTTGATAACGCAATATATATAGAATTTCCTCATGTGAACCATTCCAATACAAAATTCATATATATATATATATATATATATATATATATATATATATATATATATATATATATATATATATATATATATGTATATATCCTTGACTAAAGATGATTAAAATCTCAATCTAAGCTTTTTAGAATTGAAATGAAGTATGATTTTCTCTCCCTTAATTATAGCAAAACAACTTTTCAAAACTTGCAGAGTCAGGAATTGAAATTTTTTTTCTATAATTAACACTTTACATAATAATCATGCTCCCACTAACATGATAATTATTAGCATAACACTTATGCTCCCACTAGCTTTGACATGTATCCAGAAATTAGCTGGACTTCTAGAAATCAATACTTTATTGACTTTCTTACCAAAGTTTAAATTTCTGATACGAGATGCTTTGATAAAACTTTATCAATATCATACACCTTTCCTTAGATAGCTCACGTGTGTATCTAAACAATTACGAAGAGGGATGCCGTAATCATAATGTTTAGACCTTTTTTCCATTTCTCACAAGTCCATGTTAGTGTGCCGGTTAACCACACACGCTCCACTAACGACTTTGAGAATGCAAATATCACAATTGCTATCTACTTAAAAATCTACTTAGTGAAAGCGTTTTCTCACCATCATTTTCATGAATCGGAGAGAACCCTTATGACACTTAGATTTTATGGTGTATGTGTTCCTATCCATGTGAATTTGTCAAAACCATAATCACAAGACAAGGTTAGTGACAAATCCAAACTCATATGGACCGAATTTTTGCACTCTTAACTTCTTGCCACTTGGCAGTACAAGGCCTACCATTGCTTCCAGGCTGTTATGCAAACAATTGAGAACTTGTAGAACTCAGATGCATAGTCAACTTCAACTGGAATGGACATAGAAGAAAGAATATGTCAACACGATAAGTTACAAACCTCAAGTCGTGCGCTAGAGATAAACTACAGGTTTTATTCTTGATCAGTTCTTGAAACTCTTTCAGGACCTTTTAGACTCCTACTGTCCTCTTGGCATATAAGACTCTCTTGCCAAGAACCATTCCTTGACAAACAAATATTCAAGAGATAGTGTGGATTCTTATCAAGACAAACACTTCACACAATTGGCCTTAGTTGGTCTTTGTTTTATCCAAAACATCACAACTTACCAATTTCAAATGTAGAAGAGTAGAAAAACATTTTACTCTTACATTTGACAAGTGTTATAAACCTTCTTTAAGACGTGTCACTCAAGTTACAATCTTGGAGTATGACTCTAAGAATTGTTTTGGAACGAAGTATGACTCATCTTCTTGATTTAATCACTTCAATAATTCATGACTCCTCTTCATAGCCATAAGAATGCACTAAGATGTCCTTAGAGGACCAATTGTGATATGGTTTCTTAATCATTAAGATGATCACAAAACATGATACTAAAGTACTCTCCCATCTTTTCAGATTTGAGAAACTTTTATCTTTCTGCCTAATTTGATTCTTCTCATGCATTATGCCATACATTGAAACTTTTCCAATGTTTCAGAATTATACTCAGGCTTGTAAGTATAACCATATTTACTAAACTCTAGTAAATCAAGACGAATAGTCTCATCAATCTTTGTGGTGGACTTTACCACTGCACACGAATATGTACTTGATCCCTTAGTCCTTCACTTGACTCACATATACATGTGAACAAGGAATTAGTCTTAATTTTCTAAAGATGAAAATTATCATTCATCATACAATACAACCTGCATGATTCCAAGTTTCGGTTCCAATTGAAACTTTGGTGATGAGAATCTTTCCTTATTTGGTAAATTTAGACACTACCACAAATGAAAGAATCAAATTCATATTTCCATTATTGCTAGAAACATACAAACATCAATTTTCCATAAATGCCATTGCAAGGAGATATAAAATAAAACAAAAACAAATTTTATTTTTTTATAAAATGCGGAAAAACCTTTTTCCTTACAGTGCAACTACGTTATTACATATTTCCTAGCAATCTATCATAA
Organism: Lactuca virosa; assembly: GCF_052849685.1. NCBI lineage: Eukaryota > Viridiplantae > Streptophyta > Magnoliopsida > Asterales > Asteraceae > Lactuca > Lactuca virosa. Next base: position 153,357,470 of record NC_136427.1, on the reverse strand, counting down.
CCCCTAAGTAGTAGCTCAAAAATCCGATCTTCGAACCATGCGAATGAGATCCATCTTTGCAATCAGATTCAGCATACTCTTCTTTTAAGTTTCCTTCCCTTTGCTTGATCCTGCAAAACATCAAAATGCAACCTAGTCACATCATGTATTAAGAATCAACACCTAGGAACTTAATAGAGTTAGATAGTGGACTTACCTGAAGCAGAGTCAAACTTTTTGATTCTTCCTTCTCTCAGATCTTTCAGGTAGTTAGGGCATCTTCGCAACCAATGACCCTTCTCTTGACAATAAAAACATATAGACTCTTTGGGAATGGTACACGGGACTATCACAGACTTAGCCTTTCCCTTTACCTTTTGTTTAACCGGGTTAACCAAGGCCGATCCCTTTCCATTGGGAAGAGAAAGCTTTTTTGTACTTCTAATGTTACCATTGTCAATGTCCATAGAAGTTTGAGAAATAGACCTTCCACCCAAATTCACTTTTCCAGTGTGCCAAAACATTTCTGATTCAGCAGCAACAAGCAATTAAGAAAGATCAATAAGGGTCATGTCGTGATTTGTCACATAGTATTCCTTAATGAACTCACTATACGACTTAGGAAGTGACTGAAGCACCCAGTCAATAGCCAAATTCCTTGGGATATCGACACCCAACATTCTCAACCTGTCAATGTGTGACTTCATCTCTAAGACATGAGTACACACAGGTCTTCCATCTTTATGTTTCATTGCAAGTAGGGCTTGAGTGATCTAGAACTTTTCAAGTCTTCGAGCTTGTGGGTCAGGGAGAATAATTGGAGGAAGAGAAGTATGATTTCCATGATCCAATCGCGGGACATCATCTTCAATAGGAAAGCTTGTTCCAAGAGATTTGGGAAGATCATAGTTGTCTTAACCAAACATCTAAAATGGGACAATTTCAAGTTAGTTGATTTAAGTCCTTAATAGAACACCCAATATGAAATATTAAGGTTAGGACCCAACACAATATTTTATAACTTGGAAGAGGGATGTCGTAATCCAAGCTACAAAATATTTGAAGGTAGGTGAATGACGATTCACCAATTTCCACCATGAAAATCGAAATAAATTATTAGGTTTTAATTGGATTTGAAACTTCTAGATCTTTTGAGATTCTTTGAACTTTTCAATGGCATGTTTAAATCTCGATTGTGCCCTCTCAATTTTGTGACTGGGATGCCGAGGATCACAAACAAGGTGTGAATAACCATGCAAATTAACTTGGTACTCTTAATTTTATCACCTAATCGATGTGCCGGTTAACCATACGCGCTCCACCGATCTATGATAAAACTTAAGCCACCCTTTGCCAACCTTGTTAAATTCAAGTTAGTGTGCCAGTTAACCACACAAGCTCTCACTAACGACTTAAGCAAGGTGCAAAGTGTAATTTCATGGGTTAGCACCAAATTCACATTTTCCTAAAGTAACTAAGATTGGGAATTTATAAAAGGTTTAGTTACTTTATATTTATCTTTATACTTATAATGAGAATGATAGTCCTTGTCCTACCCGTTCGGCTAACGACCCTCCACCGGTCAAGGAAGCGGTGGGTGAGAGTGGACACCCATTAAGCTGTCATTTTATAGGCAACAACCTTATACCCCCCTTATATACCGGCTTCGTGAATGAGGCCTACTAACGGTAAGACTGACTTGCTCTTATACATATATATATGACAAAACTTCAAATTTACAAAAAATCTGAAGTTTGGTCCCTACTTTACAAAAACCTCACGGATGGTCCCTGTGGTTTCAAAACTTTGAACAAATAGTCCTGTTAGCTGACGCCGTCAAGTTTTTTCCCTTAAGTGAATGATATTTCTGTCATTTCACTATTACAGGGACCATTTATGAGTTTTTGTTATTAAAAGAAAAAAAATTATTTTAATATACAGTGGGTCCTCTCTCTCTCTCTCTCTCATCCCCAAATCGATCAAATTGCAAGAAGATAAAAAAAAAATAAAGCTCCGGTGGTTCATCTTTCGTGCAAAGGGGAAGAGGAACCCAGAGGCCCAATCAGATGGATCCGTGGAGGGATTTAATCGCAAATAGAATGGAGCACCTCCATTGCTCAGTTGGTCCGAAGAAAAGAGAAGGGGCAAAGCAGCGAGGCTACTTTCTTTCTGCCTCGGAAAGGAATGCGAAAGGGGCGGGGAAAGGTGGTTTGACGGGGCGACACGATCAGCATCAGCAGGTGAGGGGTTTTGTTTTGGCTTTCTGGGGAATCAGTGAAAAAGGGAAAACAAAAGGGGTTGTTGCCCTGTGATTTCGCAGTAAAATCTCACCTGAAACTCAATAGATGAAGCAGGATATGGCGAGGGATCTGCTTGGGATTCGAAAACAGGAGGGAAGTCGGGGGTTCTCTGCTATCTTTCTTCTCTGGTTAACAAAACTTACTACATTGTCCTAACTGGTGAAACAAATCACAAGTTGTCTTCTTCACTACTGTTACATAATCATTCACAGGAGGTTTACAAAATCGAATTAAACAGAGTATAAATGAAACAAAGCATAATTTGAATCAAATATTGTCTGTTGTCATGTACCAATTTAATCAATGGGTGGTGCAGAGCGGGTAAGAACTGGTCAGATAACGTGTGCACACGATGTGTTTGTTGAAATGCGTAAACATAAATCAAACCTAGTGCATATAAATATTTTTTACTTAGCCAATAAATCATTTTCCTGATTCATTTAAACTTAGTTCCCCTGTTTTTGTTACTGTAATCGTGGATTCATATAAATATTTTTGGAGATGGTGTTTCATCATTCTCTTCTTGATGAACATTCTTTTGCTGATAAACTTGTAATCGTAGGTTTAAACAAAGATTCATTGGGTTAAATCGGTGGCTTTGTGAAGGCCTTTCAAGTGTGTATGTGTGTGAAAGATGCAGGTGAACACAAAGAATAAGACCATGGGAATAAGATGTAGGCATTAAGAGAGAGAGAGAGAGAGAGAGAGAGAGAGAAAGAGAGAGAGGGAGAGATAGAGTTTATATACTAAGTAATTATATTTCTTTTATTTTTTTTTTAATTAACAAAAAACTTCATAAATGGTCCCTGTTTTGTGAAATGACGGAAATGCCCTTTTATTAACGACCAAAAGATGACGGCGTCAGCTAAAAGGACCATTTGTCAAAAGTTTTAAAACCGCGGGGACCATCCGTGAGGTTTTTGTAAATTAGGGACCAAACTTTAGATTTTACGAAACCATGGGGACCATTTTTGAAGTTTTGTCTATATATATATATATATATATATATATATATATATATATATATATATATATATATATATATATATTATTAACTTATAATACTATAAAGTATAAGGGTTGAATTTTAACTTTTAAAACTCTAGGGTAAAGAATTAAAGTGTGTATGAGACTTTACAAATTCCAAAACTTGAGGGCAAGTTTTGAACAATTCAAAAACTATTGGATTTTCATAACTTATGAGTTTAATTAAGGTTTTAAAACTTTAATGAAAAGACTCTTGAACATCCATAACTTGAGGACAAGTTATGGAGTCCATAAAACTATTTATGAGAAAGACTCTTCAATTATGTAACCTATGAGCTTTTAATGGATCTTTAAAAGAAAATGACTTTTGGTAATCCATAACTTGAGAAAAAATTATGGACTCCATTAAACACATTTAGATCAAGAACTAACTAACAACAAATTTGCAAATAATTCCTATGATCTACCAAAACTCATAAGTGTATGAACAATCATATCAACAATTTCAAGAATCATATAAACACATAGAAAACTTGAAATTTTGATAATAACCTTGAAATTGGTTTACCATAATCATTACCACATCAAAAACAGGTTTTATAAGTCCAAAACAGTTTAAGGTAATGATTCTAGACCAATTCCAGCACCAAAACTCGAATATCTGCACTCAGACCTGCCAACTCATCGAGTGCAAGAACTGACTCGGCGAGTTGGTTGAATATATGCATGGACTCGTCGAGTTCCATGAGGGACTCGGCGAGTCAACTAGGCAGTGTGCAGAAATTCGACATTTTCAGTAATTTGCATCAAGTATAAAGAAAAACAAGCCTAGGCTCTGATACCACTGATGGGTTTTGAGCATTCTAACACTCCTATGGTGTACATGCAACCCTAGAAACCTTGTATCTATTTTTTCTCTATTATACATGCAAATATGATTTTTCCAAGGTTCTCATCCTAACTAACATACAATGAAGCAACTATACTACAAAAGCCTAATTAGATGACATACCTTTTGATGGAGCTTGAATTCTTGAACCTTTAAGTGCTTAGTGCCCCAAGTGTTGCACCTCAAATGGTTTACACAACACCAAAAACCCTTGGAATAACTAGAGAAGAAGAATACTTAGTTCACCCTTATGAAATTCGGCCTTTTCCTTCTTTTGTGTATGCACTAGTGCCAATTTCATGAACTAGAGACCTCTTTATATAGTGTGGAGGATTAGGGTTACATTCATGTAAACCCTAATATCCATGACCTTTCATTTACATAGGATCCATGGGTTAAAACTCCATGGACTATCCATGAAAGCTTAGCCCAACCTAAATGAACTTGGCCCATCCTATATATAAATAAGAGTCCATATTTAATTAGTTCCTTTTTTATCACTAAATTAATTCTAAATTAATTCTTGATCAATACTAATTAAATAATATGATTTCATATTAATATATTAGAACTTATAATATATTAATATAAATCATACAAAAAATGAAATGATGAAGGGGCGGGTTTTGTCTATCCAATTGTTCTGATGTCAAGCAACCCAAATGGACCATGCTACTCTCGGGTCGAATACATACCAATAATAGTTATGGGCTTAGACATCTAATCCAACAAATAGTGTGGTGGCCTTAGCCAAGGAACCAAGAGATCATGGCAGATCCAAACACATTGACAGAAAATATCACTTCATAAGACACAAGATAGAAGAAGGACTCCTCGTGGAAAAGAGGGTATCGTCAGAAGATAACCCAGCAGATCCCCTCACGAAGGCACTGACTAGGGTAAAACATTTGCAGCATGCGAGGAGCATCGGGCTGAAGGACGATATTAGTTTTAATAATTAGATAGCTATTTCTGAAACTTGTAAAATGTAGTTGACATTTGGTGGTTAAATAAAAGTTGTTATTTGTTTATGAGTAAAGTGTTACTATCTTGTGTCAATCGTTTACTATTGTTTCAACTTTGCATGTTTTGACTTCCAGAATAATTACTTTATTCAAACTCTCCACATTCAATCATACTTTGGAAGTAGGTATGAATCGAGACTGTTATGAATTGGGCTTGTAGATGTCTAAGGTGGTTAGACATAGCAAGAGTTGCTGCAACATTCATGAGTGCTCATAAGTTCTGAGTATTGGATTAAACCCACGCTCACTTGTATCACTTCATGGAATTTATCTCGAGTGATCGTGAGACGGTAATATCATATAAGTCTTCAAACCTAGAGATATGAGTTGTTGATTATGAGTTGGTTGTACATTGATTGTACGAAAACGCATCAGTAACTTGATGTTATAAAACGTGCCTTTGTGTATGATTCAACAAGTAGTTAGTACAAGCATATGAGTCGAATTCTATCTGTTCCTTTTAGTCCTTGGAGGATTAAAAGCGATATTTGGGCCCCTCGATGATTTTGTTTTGACCTATGTGTCGGGCCCGGTCAGAACCGAATTGATGTGTTCAGTTTAGTTCAATGTCAAACAAATCAGAAATCGGGAAACAAACTGCTAGACAATAAGTACGACGTTGTTCCATGTATTTTTCCGGGTGATATCTTGAACAGAGGATTATATGATCACTTATCTAAAATGGCACTTCATAGTTCAACAGAGTTTTAAGAGCTACGATTGCTGGTCGGTTCCTGAAGTCATACTTGCAGTTATAGTTATCAGACTTATCCAAGTGGGAGACTATTGGATAAGGTGTCTAAGTCCATAACTATATTTGGTATGTACTTGACCCGACCCGGCATGGTCCATTTGGGTTGCACTTCACCGAAACAATTTGTACGAATAATCTTTTGAGAATAGTATATTTATGATTTATTAATATATTATAAGTTATAATATATTAATATGAAATCATATAATTTAATTAGTATTGATCAAGAATTAATTTGGAATTAATTTGGTGATCAAAAGAGACTAATTAAATATGGACTCTTATATATATATATATATATATATATATATATATATATATATATATATATATATATATATATATATATATATATATATATATATATAGAATGGGCCAATTGTCACACCCCGGCCGTCGGCAGAAACACCGGACGGTGTAACGTCATTTCTCGTATCATAGTTATCAACTTCCTGAAAACACATGCAATTTAAAATACGTCAACATAAAGTTGGTGAGTCCACAGGTTTTGACTCCGTATAAAAATAATACATTTTCCAAGTTCAAAAGTATAGTTTTGAAAGTATCATTTGACTCTCCAACATTTAGTATATATATCCTAGGTATAAAAGTTTACTTACCAAATAAGTAGTTTACCTATAAGTCTCATATACTATGAATATAAGTGTTTGTAAGTCCATACAAACGAAAGTTGCTACGTATAAATCTTATTTCAATTCTATATGAGTAAAAACACTACGTATAAATCTTATTTCAATTCTATACGAGTAAAACCGCTACGTATAAATCTTATTTCAATTCTATACGAGTAAAACTGCTACGTATAAATCTATTTCAATTCTATACGAGTATGTGTGTTAGGTATAATTATCTACTTAATATACAAGTAGTATACCTACCAGTTTCTTGTACCTAGAGTATAAGTGTTTGGGAAACTTATACTTAACATTAATACTTGTATAACGACAAAGTATAATGCTTCTAACAATTTGCTACCATGAGTTCGTAACTGCGGCTATATGACTAGTTTCAAACCTCTGCTTGATGCTACAAGTTTCGCATATTGAGATAAGTTCCACACGCTTCATCAACGTCAGAACAATAAACAAACAAAAGGACAGTTTGTCACTCACACACGGTTTTGTTGTAGCTAGCAACCACGAGTGGGGTTGTCAACCCGTATCTTATTCATACACGACTTCCTCGCTCACACGGGATTAACGGTTACAGGTCAGAGGATTTTCCCTAAGATTTCCAATCTTAGTTGATGAATACAATAGCTCATGTAGACTTGTCGAGTTCCGTTAGTTCTAGTAGTAAAATCATATTCGTGTCTAAAACCCTAAGTTATTAGACTATGATTTTAACATTACTCCTAATATTTATAATACTTAGGCAGTACAACAGCTATAATTAGAATTAAAACCAGATTTTATCTTGACATAAAACCAATAATAACAACATATAACGTTTCTAGTTTTATCTTGACATAAATCTATCAATAACAATATATAACATACTAAGTTTTATCTTGACATAAAACTAACAATAACAACATATAACATACCAAGTTTTATCTTGACATAAAACAAATAATAGCAACATATTTTATAACTTAACATATAGAACTTCCGAATATAACTTCGGAACTATATCGCACACAACATATATATAGAATCTTAAGTATAACTCAAGATCTACATTAGTAAATTAACATACTGATAAGTTGATAATAGTTGTATATATTCAAAGTATTATATTTAGAACAACTATACCCCCGCTATTATAACTATATACTGTCATATAGACATAATAATAACATATATATAATATCTAGCATGCGTTTTCCCCTGAAATATTAGAAAGTGGGGCCGTGAAACTCACCTTAGTAGCGTGATTTTATGTAATCTAAGCATAAACGGTCAGTGTACGAGGTCGTCGGGGCTCGGGATGCAAGAGGGCTTCAGCAAAGGAGAGAGGAGAAAGGGAAATGGTGTAAGGAGAGAGGAGGCCAGACTTGCTATTTATGGGAAGATTTTTGGCCCTCACAACGTGAGAAACTCATTGTTCACGTCGTGAGTTTCAAGCTTATCTCTTCGTAGACTTGCCATCCGTCTTCTAGCTTCCGAAGGTGGCAAAATGACTCCTCACGTCGTGAATTATCAATGTTCACGTCGTGAGTTTATATCTTATCCGCTCGCAGCCTCGTCATACCTTCTAGATCCGAAATATGGCGGTTTGACTCCTCACGTCGTGAGTTTTTCTGCTCACGTCGTGAGTTCAGTCAAATTAGGGTTTCTGACAGCGAAATCTTCGGAAGGCCATAACTTTTGCATACGAACTCCGTTTTTGACGTTCTTTATATCCACGCGTAGGTAATTCCGATCACTACAACTCTCTTTTAGTCTCCAATAGCTAATTTTAAGTCTATTTTAAATTCATCTTGTTATAAAGATTTTATAGTGTTCGGTTTATCATAACTTCTTCACGTGAAGCCAGATTTCGATGTTTTGTATATTTTTGGAATCGTATGGACGTATACTTTGATTTATACTATAAAGTATGTATGAAAGTTCATATTTATATTAGAATTATCATAAAATACATAGTGAGTTTACTACATGACTAGTTTAACAAAATCACATTACATGATTGGTATAATCACATGTGATTGTTATTGACCTACTTTTGACTAGTGTTACATTCCCCCCCCCCCCCCCCCTTGAAGTAAATTTCGTCCCGAAATTGATTTTGTACCAGATTCCACTGCAGGGTCTTTGACAGCTTCCCTGCTTCCTGTTACGAATGCCCTGTAACGACCTAACTTCCTTGACTCCTTAACTTTGGACATTCCTTCTTGATATGTCCAATTTCACCACACTCAAAACATGCTCTTCCTCCATCATTGCCTGTTCCAGTGTTTGTTCCTTGATTTTCTGTTGTAAGTGTTTTGCTCCTGCAGAAATTGGCGGTGTGTCCCTTTTTCTTGCAGTGAGTGCATATAAAGCAGTTACCTAGATGGTGACGGCTACACTGAGTGCATTTTGGGAGTTTTCCTTCATACCGTCGTGGTTGTGTGGGTATTGCTGTTGTGGCTGCATAATTAGTTGCCACATCTTGTCTCTCCTCAGATGATTGTATGGGATTCTTCCCATTAAATTTGCGCTTGTTCGTTCCAGATTCGGGAGACTCAGCTATAAATCCCACTTGGATTTCTGTGATGGTTAGCTGATGAGCTATATGCTTTGCACTGTCATATGTTGTAGGCTTCGATGCAATCACCATTCCTTTGATTTGCGATGCTAGACCCCAGATATATCGCTCGATCTTCTTGTATTCTGGGGTTACTAGTGCTGGACACATCACCGCAAGATCATTGAATCTAGCGGTATAAGCATTTATCTCTGAACCCTTCATGGTTAGGGTCCACAATTCTTGTTCGAGCTTATGTATTTCCTCCCTGGGATAATACTCCTCTACTAGCATCCTCTTCAGCTCTTCCCATTGCATGGAATTGGCAGCATCAATACCCATTGTATTCACATGGTTGTTCCACCAGGTAAGTGTTGCATCAGCGAAGGTACACGCAGCAAATCGTACCTTACATGCGTCTGGACAGAAGCTTATTTGAAATACTGATTCTGCCTTTTCAATCCACCGGGTCAAGCTAACGACCCCTTCCGTTCCATGGAAGCTCTTAGGTTTGCAATTCATAAAATCCTTGTAGGTACACATTCTGGCGGTCCCTACATTGCCTTCGTTTCTAACTCCTCCTCTTGTGACATTAGCAAGAGCTGCAGCGATTCTCTGAGCTATGATTTCTTCAAGTTCTGCTGAACTTATTGGAGGGTTTGTTTCTGGTGGTGGTGCTTGCGGTTGTTGTTGTTCTGGTTCTGGTCGTTGGTTAAGGTTTAGCCGAGTGCTACTTCTTCTAGGCATTTTGTTTAGTTCCTATACATTTTAGATCACCAAGTGTTTAGTCTATCAAATATTACTCCCAATTTAAATAGTTCATATGATCTGATCATAATAAAATATAGTTGTACACCTACACCTAGTTGTGATAAGATCTATGCACATATGAACTTTAGTTGGAATATCTGATCTAAATCCTTGAGATCAAAAACATTTCGGGTATTTAGGTGTATTCTCATCGCGGGTCTGAGTCTTCATATATGACTCTATATTTATTATTTGTTGTATCATGCTCTATTAATTATTGTTCGTTACTTCAGGTCTAGCTGATAAGGCACCGGCCAGTCAGGACAGTCGAAGGGCAGGATCAGTTTAGCATATAACCGTTCTAAAATCTAGCAACCCAAATCGGCATGTCTATCCTTGTCACCGCTCCCGTAAGTAGTCCTTTAGTAGTATAATTACTAATACTTTATATTACTAGGCTAAGGGATATACCTAAACCTAACAGAGTAAGCCCTAAACTATAGTCGTGCTTTCCTAAGAAAGTACTAATTCACTATAGTTAATAGCTCTGATACCAATCTGTCACACCCCGGCCGTCGGCGGAAACACCGGGCGGTGTAACGTCATTTCTCGTATCATAGTTATCAACTTCCTGAAAACACATGCAATTTAAAATACGTCAACATAAAGTTGGTGAGTCCACAGGTTTTGACTCCGTATAAAAATAATACATTTTCCAAGTTCAAAAGTATAGTTTTGAAAGTATCATTTTGACTCTCCAACGTTTAGTATATATATCCTAGGTATAAAAGTTTACTTACCAAATAAGTAGTTTACCTATAAGTCTCATATACTATGAATATAAGTGTTTGTAATTCCATACAAACGAAAGTTGCTACGTATAAATATTATTTCAATTCTATACGAGTAAAACCGCTACGTATAAATCTTATTTCAATTCTATACGAGTAAAACCGCTACGTATAAATCTTATTTCAATTCTATACGAGTAAAACTGCTACGTATAAATCTATTTCAATTCTATACGAGTATGTGTGTTAGGTATAATTATCTACTTAATATACAAGTAGTATACCTACCAGTTTCTTGTACCTAGAGTATAAGTGTTTGGGAAACTTATACTTAACATTAATACTTGTATAACGACAAAGTATAATGCTTCTAACAATTTGCTACCATGGGTCCGTAACCGCGGCTATATGACTAGTTTCAAACCTCTGCTTGATGCTACAAGTTTCGCATCTTGAGATAAGTTCCACACGCTTCATCAACGTCAGAACAATAAACAAACAAAAGGACAGTTCGTCACTCACACACGGTTTTGTTGTAGCTAGCAACCACGAGTGGGGTTGTCAACCCGTATCTTATTCATACACGACTTCCTCGCTCACACGGGATTAACGGTTACAGGTCAGAGGATTTTCCCTAAGATTTCCAATCTTAGTTGATGAATACAATAGCTCATGTAGACTTGTCGAGTTCCGTTAGTTCTAGTAGTAAAATCATATTCGTGTCTAAAACCCTAAGTTATTAGACTATGATTTTAACATTACTCCTAATATTTATAATACTTAGGCAGTACAACAGCTATAATTAGAATTAAAACCAAATTTTATCTTGACATAAAACCAATAATAACAACATATAACGTTCCTAGTTTTATCTTGACATAAAACTATCAATAACAATATATAACATACTAAGTTTTATCTTGACATAAAACTAACAATAACAACATATAACATACCAAGTTTTATCTTGACATAAAACCAATAATAGCAACATACTTTATAACTTAACATATAGAACTTCCGAATATAACTTCGGAACTATATCGCACACAACATATATATAGAATCTTAAGTATAACTCAAGATCTACATTAGTAAATTAACATACTGATAAGTTGATAATAGTTGTATATATTCAAAGTATTATACTTAGAACAACTATACCCCGGCTATTATAACTATATACTGTCATATAGACATAATAATAACATATATATAATATCTAGCATGCGTTTTCCCCCGAAATATTAGAAAGTGGGGCCGTGAAACTCACCTTAGTAGCGTGATTTTATATAATCTAAGCAGAAACGGTCAGCGTACGAGGTCGTCGGGGCTCGGGATGCAAGAGGGCTTCAGCAAAGGAGAGAGGAGAAAGGGAAATGGTCTAAGGAGAGAGGAGGCCAGACTTGCTATTTATAGGAAGATTTTTGGCCCTCACGACGTGAGAAACTCATTGCTCACGTCGTGAGTTTCAAGCTTATCTCTTCGTAGACTTGCCATCCGTCTTCTAGCTTTCGAAGGTGGCAAAATGACTCCTCGCGTCGTGAATTATCAATGTTCACGTCGTGAGTTTGGATCTTATCCCCTCGCAGCCTCGTCATACCTTCTAGATCCGAAATATGGCGGTTTGACTCCTCACGTCGTGAGTTTTTGTGCTCACGTCGTGAGTTTTTGTGCTCACGTCGTGAGTTCAGTCAAATTAGGGTTTCTGACAGCGAAATCTTCTGAAGGCCATAACTTTTGCATACGAACTCCATTTTTGACGTTCTTTATACCCACGCATAGGTAATTCCGAGCACTACAACTCTATTTTAGACTCCAATAGCTAATTTTAAGTCTATTTTAAATTCCTATTGTTATAAAGATTTTATAGTGTTCGGTTTATCATAACTTCTTCACGTGAAGCCGGATTTCGATGTTTTGTATATTTTTGGAATTGTATGGACGTATACTTTGATTTATACTATAAAGTATGTATGAAAGTTCATATTTATATTAGAATTATCATAAAATACATTGTGAGTTTACTACATTACTAGTTTAACAAAATCACATTACATGATTGGTATAATCACATGTGATTGTTATTGACCTACTTTTGACTAGTGTTACACCAATGTTCATTTTGGATGGGCTAAACTTGCATGGAAGTCCATGGATACTCCATGGAGCTTTTAACCCATGGATCCTATGGAAATGAAAGGTCATGGGTATTAGGGTTTACATGGATGTAACCCTAATCCACCATACTATATAAAGAGGTCTTTGGCACATGAATTGGCACTAGTGTGTGTGAGAACAAAGGTCGGCTGATTTCTACAAGTGCATTATATTCTCTCAAGCTTTCAAAGTTGGTTTGGTGATTTGTGATTCCACTTGAGGCATCCACAATATTGGTGTTAGGCTCTTGAAGCTCTAAGCAATCAACCCCAAGAAAAGGTATGTTATTCTACTATAGTTTTATTTTACAAGTACCCCATAACATGCTAGTTAGGTTGAGAACCTTGGAAAAATAAAATTTGCATGTATATTAGAGAAAACATAGATCCAAGGTTTCTAGGGTTGCATGTACACCATAGCAGTGTTAGAATGCTCAAAACCCATCACCTTCGACCTGCTAAACACAGTGAGAAAACTCACCTCAAGCTGCAGAATCACTCGGGTAAAGTTTTAGTCTGCTGGTCCGGAAAATCCCCACACTAACATCATCAAATTAATATCCACTTAACAATTGGATCTCAACCCATAATCAAGAATTTAAGTTACTTGCCCAATATCTAGAGTAAAAGATCATTTTACCCTTTTTCTTACTTGGCCCAACACCAAGTCCCAAGCCATTGCTCAAAAGGCTCAAATTCCTAAAAGTCATCCAAAGCCCAATATGGCCCAATCTTCCTAATTGGGCCCAAAACCCATCATGGGCCTAATTCCAAGAAATCCCAATGTACTAGCAAAATCCTACAATCAGAAGTCTAATGGCCCAACAAGGCCCAAACACTAAAAGTCCAAAGTATGGCTCAAATCCGTGAACGTCAAGCCCAAGACTCCATCTGCTGAGTACGTGGGGCGTACTCAGCTCGTACGCTTAGCGTACTCCTTCCGGGGCCAGTACGCCCAACATACTCCCAGATCACCAATCCACTCCATTAAGCACTTATTCGGTTAAGACCTCTAACCAAACTCTCATATCTGATTCTAAAGGATGACTTAATACATAAAGTTGGCAACCTTACACCCATGCATGACTTAATGGGACCCAACACTCTAAAAGAATCTTAATAAGGCTCTTAACACTTGCATGGACCAATATCTTTCATAAAGTTTGCATTTTTATGAACAAGGGACCTCCATGGAGCTAAGATCTAACATACATGGCTTCTAGAGTAGATCAAAAACTCAATTTTAGCCCAAAATGCATAAACAAGGTCCCAAAACTATATCTAGCATAATGAACCGTCAAGTAGAGAACTTTATACCTCAAATGGCTAGCAAAAATGATGATGAATCTGGATATTCAAGCCCAAGCTACTCCCAAGCAACCATCAAGAGTTCTTCTTTTTCTTCTTTCACTAAAACACCACCAAAATTCACTTTCAAGCTCAAAACTCACAAGAGGCACCTAGGGTTTCGTTTTTAGAGTAGAGAGTGATGGAGGTTAATCATTGGAATGTCCAAAGGTGGTATAAGATGTTTAAATAGGGCACAAACCTGAAAAATTAGGGTTTGTCCCTGGCTTGTGTACGCCATGCATACTCTCACGTATGCCCAGCGTACGTAGGTGCTTGCTCGATCCTGAAACGGGCTAGTACGCCAAGCGTACTCATAGAGTACACCCCGCGTACTAGCTAGGGGACTAAAATGTTAACAAATTTTGCATTAAGGGGCTAAAAGAAACATACCAAATTCTCAAGTGTTACAAACAATCTGAAATAGAATCTGAAAAAAAAAATTATTGAATTTCTGATATTGCTAAAAAAAATTTGGAATGTTGAAACTTTGTAGATTTTGAACATCAATGAACTATCGATGAAATGTACTATGAAAGGTTCAATCTGAATTGCATTTATGTTCTTCCATAAATTTTTCTTTGATTGATCAGTCTTAACACATCATGAAACATCAACTTTATGTAACGGTTATGCATACTCTCCTGGTAATGGAGTATAATCATCAGTAAAAAGAGACTTTACAATAAATGGAAGGCATTCATTAGTATTTAGGCATATTGAATTTAAAATTGATGATTATTTGAAGAGAGAAAGCGCAGGGGCAAAAAATGAGTTACATAGTAAGTGTATCTTGCTTAAATTTATTGTTATAAAGCTTAAATTTCTTCTGTTTTGGCAGAGATGTAATTTGTTTGCTAAATTTCTAGGTTTTAGCTATGTCTATATATGATGACGAATTCAACGAGTATTTTATAGGTTAAATGAGTCATTTGATAGGATAAATGAAGTAGACATGACGGTTAATGGCATATGTCATTCACAAAAAGAAGAGCTCTTCACCACTCTTAACAAGTGTAAGGATACATTTTTAAACTTTTTATTAAATAATGACAATTTGTGTTATGCATCATTAAATACAGTTGACGATAGTACAACACAAGTATATGATCATATTGATTTCCAAAGTAAAGATGACATTCAAGATGAAGAGGTTGTGTCTCAGCCTTTTAGTAGGGAATTTGATATGGCCCTTGGGGAGTTGGAGTGTCCGTTGCGAGTTTCCATCACCAACGAACACAAGGTTTCTGGTTCGATCATTTTCCATGGTTGTACTTTGGAGATATTCGGGGTCCTCTACCCGACTAACTTGATTCCCATTCCTATGGGAGGTGTGTACATGATCGTGGGGATGGATTGGTTGAGCAGATTTGGAGCTATGATAGATTGTGAGAGGCAACCTGTGGTGGTTCGAACCCCAAGTAGGGGAGAACTAACCATTTATTAAGAGGGTACCAGGATTGGTTCATCTTTCTATTCGGCTGCCAGGGCTAGGCAATACCTCCAACATGGATGTTCAGGTTATCTCGCGTATGTGGTTGATACTCAAGTTGAGAGGAAGAAGTCAGTTTTGGATGTGCCAATGGTTAGGAGTTTTCTGATGTCTTCCCGGGGGATCTACCTGGTATGCCTCCCGTGAGGCAGGTGGAGTTTAAGATCGATCTGAACCCAGGTACGGCCCTGATTGCTAAGGCGTCGTATCGTCTCGCACCACTAGAGATGTAGGAGTTGTCTTCTCAGCTGCAGGAGCTATTGGGCAAGCAGTTTATCCGACCGAGTAGTTCACCTTAGGGAGCACTGATGTGCCAATGGTTAGGAGTTTCCTGATGTCTTCCCGGGGGATCTACCTGGTATGCCTCCCGTGAGGCAGGTGGAGTTTAAGATCGATATGAACCCAGGTACGGCCCTGATTGCTAAGGCGTCGTATCGTCTCGCACCACTAGAGATGTAGGAGTTGTCTTCTCAGCTGCAGGAGCTGTTGGGCAAGCAGTTTATCCGACCGAGTAGTTCACCTTAGGGAGCACCGATTTTTTTGTGAAGAAGAAGGACCGTTCTCATCGAATATTCATAGATTATTGGGAGTTGAATAAGTTTGCGGTGAAGAACCGTTACCTACTTCCAAGGATTAATGACCTTTTCAATCAGCTGCATGGTGAATCTTGGTTTTCCAAAATTGATTTAACGTTACCACCAAATGAGAGTGAGAGAGGAGGATGTGGAGAAAACACCTTTTCCGGACTCGATATGGGCACTACGAGCTCGTAGTGATGTCGTTTGGGCTCACTAATGCACCTGCGGCATTCATGGATTAGATGAATCGAGTATGTAGGCCGATACTTGATCAAACAGTCATCGTGTTCATTGATGACATTTTGGTCTACTCCAAAACCATGGAGCGGCATGAGGATCACCTGCGAGAGTTACTTGGAGTGTTCAGGAATGAGAGGTTGTATGTCAAGTTCTCCAAGTGTGAGTTTTGGTTGCGAGTGGTCCGGTTCTTAGGGCATCTCATCAATCAGAACGGGATTTTGGTCGATCCAGCCAAAGATTGAGGCGGTTATACAATAGGAGGTCCCGAAGTCTCCATCTGAGATCCGGAGTTTCTTGGGTTGGCAGGCTACTATCGGAGGTTTATCCAAGACTTCTCCAAGATTGTTGTTCCTCTTACTCGTTTGACGAAGAAGAGTGCGGATTTTCGTTGGGAGCCTGAGCAACAGACTGCGTTTGAGACATTAAACCATATCAGACTTAGGCTTGGGCTGGGCTCTGCTCGTTTACACCCGTAGTTGTATATGTTTCATGTTAGGTGGAATTCAATGGGCCTAACATATGGAAAGTTAAGAAAATATAAAAGTTATATTATTATTTATTTTTAACACAATTAAAAATATGTTTAAATTTATATCTTTATTTAAAAAGTATTGTTAAAAGGCTAAAAACAAGTTGGATGGTTTTGTTATACCAAATTACATTCACACTTCAAGCCTCTATAAAACATGGGCCTTACTTGTGTCCTTTTCAATGGTCATAAAGGTGGTGTCACGTAGCATATTGGACGGCTTTTCTTTCATGTATGGAATTAGGGATGGTAAATTGGGCAATTATATGGTATGTAACACAACACACGACTGAATGTGTTTTTTTTCAACTAACATCAAAAAGAACCAATTAAAAAACAATAAATACGAAAGGACACAACATATATAAAATCAAATAACTAATTATTTAAAATTATTAATTATTAATTATTTATAAAATTGTTTTTTAGTTCACATCTAACAAACATGACTTGTCATAACTCATATGTCTTAAGCTTAAGCTGTATAGAACCATTGCTGACTGATCACATCAATTTTGAGCCAATGAGCCACCCCAAGTAATGCTGACGTGGAGCTCTTTCACAGGAGTGAAGACCAACCCCTCATATTAAGCTGATGTGGCATGTATCTCCGTAGCAGCTTCTTCTCTCTCATTTATTTTTATTTCACACAAGCATCATACCACACCTCTCTTATTTCCTCACAAAGCAGTGTTGAAAATCGTGACAAGGCAGCCATCTTCGCTCCCATGACGATACTTTTCAGTTTTATAAACCAAAAATGGAGAAATTGAGTAGTTGAGCTTTTAGACTTTCTTCAGTTCGTCTTTCATACAACAAATTAAGAAAAAAAAAAAAAAAATAGTCATGCATATTATTTTAATATTTGACGAAACCTTATTTTTTTCATTAATTTATACTCATAAAAATCCTTCATCATCATCATACATGATGATTACCTAAATTACATCTCAATTTTATGAATTTATCCCAAAACCAATTCCTATCTTATCTAACTTTATTACCCGACCCGACTACACCCATGACCCACCTTAATATCCATACCCTGAAAAAACAACACCAATATAACATCAAAAAACTTAATCCACAACAATAAAATAAAATAAATAAATAAACAATTAAGTACCAGAATTATCCATGGGGTTTCCAGCAACAACAGGTTCAGGTTCCTTAATCTCCACCACCACACAATCTGACATCAAGAATGTCTTTGCCACAGATGAAGCATGCTCCAGACAACACCTCACCACCTGAAATTTAATTTTTAATTTCCCTTCGATGTCAGGGTTTTACAGTTCAGGATTTAGGGTTCAGGGTTTTCCAGTATCTGACTCACCTTTGTTGGATCGATGATTCCAGCCGACATTAAATCTTCGTATTTATCTGTCGCAGCGTTATATCCGTATCTCGCATTATCGTTCGCCAAAACCTGAAAAAAAAAATACCAAAATATTATTAAATAAAGGGAAAATGACCATAATAGGCATGTATGTATGTATGTATGTATGCATGCATATATGTATTGAACTTGTATACCTTCTCACTAACTACACTTCCATTAACACCTGCATTTTTTGCAATCAACTTAAGAGGGTAACTCAAAGCTCTCTTTACAATATCCGCTCCAACCTGCAAAATTCATCAAGATTCACAAGGGTATTTACGTCTTTTGCACACATAAGATCAAGAACAAGAAATTGTCTTTGTTTTATAACACATTATTCAACCTTTTCTACATGGGACAAAAAGTTATATTTTTTGTCCTATTCATATTAGGCTATGTTTGACGTACTAGCTAAAAAGCTAGCTGTTAGCTGATAGCTGAAAAACTAGTTGTTAAATAAAAAATTAGTTGATAGCTAAAAAGCTAGCGGATAAAAAATTGTGTATGGTAAAACTAACTGAAAAGCTACCTGAAATATATAAAATGACATTTAAAAGAATTTGTTTCTATAATTAATTAAAGGGTATAATCTGAAAAAAATTTAAAAAGCTCCTGAAAAGGTAGTCTAAGTAGCTTTTTAAAAAGCTAGCTTATAAACTACTTTTTGGCTTGCCAAACATGACAACTTAAAAAAAATTCAAAATATAAGCTAGCTATGCCACCCCAAACACAGACTGAGTCTTCTGTCCAATGAAGATCAAACACTGTACTATTTTGTCTTGTTCTGTGTAACAAAAGGGGCCCACAAGAACAAACCTTTTCCTCATCGTTATCGAGTGTCTCCTTGATAGCATCCACTTTAGAGGCAAGCCTCAACAAAGTACATCCACCACCCACAACAATTCCTTCCTCTACAGCCGCCTGCAACCAGATTAGGGTTTAGGGTTTAAGGTTATTTAGGGTTTATGGTTTAGGGTTAACTAACCTTTGTTGCATTAAGAGCATCTTCTACTCTAAGTTTCTTCTCCTTCAATTCAGTTTCAGTTTGAGCTCCAACCTAAAGTGTAACAAAACAAGATTAAACCAATCTACTTTCATACGACACAAGAAAATCAAAATCCCTAAAATACCCTTCACTAGTCACACTACTAACCTGAATAACAGCAACACCACCCAAAAGTTTAGCAATTCTTTCATTAAGCTTTTCCTTTTCATAATCCTGTTCAGCTGCCTCAATAAGATTTCTAATTTGAGCTACACGCTTTTCAACTGCAGCTTGAGAGCTTCCATCACCAACTATTGTTGTGTAATCTTTCCCAAGAACCACTTTAGCAGCATGCCCTAATACTGAATTGTCAGCTTTGTCTAAAGTAAGCCCCACTTCATCTCTGATCACAGTCCCTATACTCACAAAATGTGTATTATTAGTATCTATGACAAGGGCAAATTTGGAAATTTGGAATAGAAGTATAGTATATTAGTTATTACTATTACTATTAGTAGTTACCTCCAGTTAAAATGGCAATGTCATCAAGATACTGGCTTTTTCGTTCTCCAAAACCAGGAGCTTTTAAAGCAGCTATCTTTAATGCCCCTCTAAGTCTATTCACAACAAGAGTTGCTAAAGCTTCTTGTTCGATGTCTTCAGCTATTATAAGAATTGGGTAACCGTTTTTTATAGCATCTTCTAATACACTGATGAGATCTCTTGCATTTGTTACTTTCTTGTCTACTAAGAGCAACTGAAAGAGAGATGAAAAGGGCGTTTATGTCTTTTCACTTTTGTGTATTGGAATGAAAATGTGAGGGGTTATGTAACATGGGTTTGGATTTTTTTTTACCTTGCAGTTTTCATATTCGACTACCATTTTCTCACTATCGGTTACAAAGTAAGGTGAGATGTAACCTCTGTCAAATTGCATGCCTTCAACAACATAAAGACTGTTTTCAGCACTTTTTCCTTCTTCAAGAGTTACTACACCTTTTCTTCCTACTTTACTCATGGCTTCTGCTATCATGTTTCCTACTTCATAGTTGTTTCCAGCACTAACTGCTGCCACGTCAGCAAGTTCACTATCTTCAACCTCTTTTGAGATCAATTTAAGCTCAGCTACCAAAGCTTTAGTTGTCTTTTCAATGCCTCTGGTAATTAGGACAGGATTTGCACCTGCTGCCACAACCTTGTAACAAGTAACAACATTTCGATTATTTACAAAGATTGAAGTTATGATAAATATGAAAATGGTGGAAATGGGAAGAATTATATGTACCTTGACACCTTCTGCAATAAGACCTTGTGCAAGGACTACTGATGTTGTAGTTCCATCTCCAGCTAAGTCATTGGTCTTTGCAGCAGCTTGTCGAACAAGTTTTGCACCAATGTTCTCCACTGGATCATCCAATTCTACCTCTTTAGCAACAGTAACTCCATCATTGACAATTTTAGGGGTACCATACTTGCTTTCTAGAACTACATTTCTCCCCTTTGGACCAAGAGTAACGCCGACTAGATCTGCAAGTTTGTTTACACCAATCTGTGACAGAAAACAGATTGATGAATCAGAAAAAACATGGAGTGATAAGAGTAAGAAAGAACGAGTTGTGTATAAACTATGAATGTTTAATGGTGTTATTGTTAACTCACTTGAAGCTTTTTGATAGCTGATCCGTCTTTGTTGAAGTACAATTCCTTTGCTGCAGCTTTGATTTGGGAAGTTCGTGGGGCTTTTCGGAGTGAAAGATTTTGTCTCCTGACTAACGAAGTAGAAGATATTGAAGCAAAAGATGATAGCTTGTTTGATGGAGTTGAGAGATTCTTATCCGTCACTATGTTACTGGAACATGCCAAGGATCCAAGAGATGAGACACCAGCAAAAGTCGAAGCCATCTGTCATAAACCCACAACACAATGTCAAAACGAAACTGCTAAATAACATAAAGCAGAAATGAACACATCTACTCCCTCTGTTTCAAATGAAAACCTACACTTCTATTTCGAACCTAAACCCTGATGCAAAATCGCAAACCCGATATGAACAATGTTCAAAATCTGTGCTCTTCGTTTCAGAAATAATAATTCAATGTTGTAGCATTTTTTTCTGAAGGATTCAAATTTTAAAACTATGGCAAATTGCATGTAGGAAATCGAGAGGGGGCATTGTTAATCATTTTACAAGCAAGGAATAATCCGATAACAAAACGATAAACGAAGATTGATGTAATTTGTATATGAATTAGCTTACCGGATAAAGAGTGTAGAGTTACAGTCGGATTTCAAAGAAGATCGGAGCCGTATGCACGTAAATGGAGGAGTTGCGAAGAAGTGACAGTGGGGTTCATCAAGTTAGGTTAATTGTCAAGATTGAGCTTATAGTTATATAGTAGGACAACGGCCCCGTTTTGGTCTTGAAGGTTCGAATTGATTGGGGCCGTTAGATTGGATTTGTCATTGCACCAGAATTCTCTAGAAAGGCATATAATGCATCCAAAATTAAGTGTTTTATTTTGGTTTTCATGTATTTTGTTTATTATTATAAAACTAAAGTTGTATTTAGTAAGGTACTAAATTGTCAAGTAAAACTTTTTAAAAAACATAAAGTAAAAAATTTATTTTTTTATAAAGATTGAAATACTAAATTATTTAAAAACAATAAAACCGAGTCATGATAGATAATGTATCATAAACATCTCAAGTCGAAGGGGATGTTTGGATACGGAAAAAAGATGTTGTTTATTGCTTATTGTTTATTCACACCATAATAAGCTAAGTTTAAGTGTTTGAATATGAATCTTTAAAAATCAGCTTATTGTGGTAGGAATAAGCTAAATAAGTTGATTTTAATAAACAATGAGGAGATGTTTATTGCTTATTGCTTATTTTTAGTGATTTGAAAATTTACCAAATTACCCTAAAAAAACGATACGTAACAAATAAACCCTTTCTCGATCAACAAATCATTCACAACACTTCTGTCGTTCGCCAGGAAACTATTCCTGCTCGACGTGACATCGACCCTGGAAGCCATCGATGACTTGGAAGCAATCGACGATCAGGTTTGCGTCTTCTTCTTCTTTTTTTTCGTCTTGTATCAATCGACATACATGGACAACTTCTTCTTCTTCTTCTTTTTCGTCTGGAAGCAATCGGCCTGGAACCCTTTCTCGATCAACAGATATTCTTTTTTTTCGTCATGCATAAATCGACGAGGAAGTCATCGATGCTTCTTTTTTTCTTCATCCTTGATTGTTGTTGTTACAGAAAATTCAGAATTTTCTTTTGATTGCTATTGATGCTACCTGTTTTTTGCTTCTGACTTTTGCTGCTACAGAAAATTCAGAATTTTCTTTTGATTGCTATTGATGTTACTAGTTTTTTTGCTTCTACCTGTTTGCATTTTTGTTTGCTATTCATGCTACCTGTTTTTTTTCTTTTGATTCAAAATTAGGGTGAAAATTCAGAATTTTCTTCATTCATTATCATGATTTAATATAGGTAATGGACACTGTCAATGTTCATGATATGAGTATTGATACACCCAAAGTGAAAGTTACAAATAGTTTTAATTGGGATCCTCATACATTCAAGATGTTTCTTGAGGAATGTATGAACGAGCTAAAAAACGGGAATAGACCGGGTACTTATTTCAATAAGCCCGCGTGCCAAAATATATGTATGAGGCTTTTGGAACGAACGGGTAAAGATTTGGACAGAAATCAAATGAAAAACAAATGGGACATTATGCGGAAAGAGTTCAAATATTATGACCGTTTAACAAGACTAGAAACGAGAATTTCAACTGATCCCGTGAGAAATATAATCTCAACATCAAAGGAATGGTGGGATGAGAAAATAAAAGTAATAATTATAAATTTTATCTACCAATTTATTATTTGTATTGTGTTTTTTGTGACATTCTCATTTTGTACATGTAGGAAGATAAAGAGTATGCTAAGTTTAAAGATAAGAATATTGGATGTATATCAGACATATTACGAGGCTTTATTTCGGGATACCGTAGCTGTTGGAGACAAGGCTAAGGTACCTTGCGAATTTGGCGACGGTAGCACTCTAGATGATGTATAGTTTGTGGATATTACGGATGGAAAAGAAGCTACTGACAAAGTCCTCTTATTTGATGATGTTGATCCTTTTCTCAAATATGATAGTTCTAGTAAGAAAAAGAGGGGAAAGAAGTTAACTCCCAGGCGTGACAACAAAAGAAAATTTGAAAGAAAA
Source organism: Lactuca virosa (assembly GCF_052849685.1). Classification (NCBI taxonomy): domain Eukaryota; kingdom Viridiplantae; phylum Streptophyta; class Magnoliopsida; order Asterales; family Asteraceae; genus Lactuca; species Lactuca virosa. The sequence goes on along the minus strand of NC_136427.1, from coordinate 153,333,838 downwards.
AGTGAAGGAAAAAGTATGGTAAGCTCGTCATATGAAGAGAAACTGGACACTGTTTTTGATGTTTTGTTAACAAGGAGCACTCAGCCCTCAAGACAAACCACACACTCACCGAAAACAGAAGATTGCATGGCAATTGTGTCTACTTTCCCAGATTTTGTAGAAGGCTCAATAGGATATTTGGAAGCGTTAGAGGTCTTTTTAAAGAAGCCAGCTCGTCATAATTTTTTGGTTCCAAAGACTAATGAAACAAAGATGGAGTTTCTCAAGAGGCTTATAGAGAAAGAGAAGTAGTTGAAGACATACTCTACTTTTATGTCATGTGTTAGTTTCATGTTTGTTTTGTGGTCAATTTTGCCCTTGCCCCATGATTTTGCTTTTGTTTACTTTTCCATGATTTTATCTATTAGGTTGACTTTAAACGGTTGTCATGTGTTAGACTTATCCTTTTATCTATTACATTGACTTTAAACGGTTGTTTTGTGTTTGTTTTAATGCAATTCCGTTTCATGTTTGTTTTGTGGTCGATTTTGCCCTTGCCCCATGATTTTGCTCTTGTTTTCTTTTTCATGATTTTGCCATGATTTTATCTAGTATGTGGTAAATTTCTATCTTACCCTTGTTTCCTTTTCCTTTAGTAATAGGTTATCTTCATGGCCAGTGACTATGAAAGCGACAACTCATATGACAGTGATGACTCGTGTGATGAAATTGAAGAAAATGAAGAGATTCAAACACTTCTTTTATGTGGGCTTGCTGTCAAAGGGTTACTATTGACTCATAAATTGAAATACGTATGTAGAATTGTAATACGTATGTAGACGTCGCCGTTCATCTTCAAGGAAGCATGCTTATCAAAGAAATACTTAACGATCACGAGAGTCGATGTTATGAACTTTTTCAGATTACAAGTCCTGGTTTTCAACATGTTATGTAGGGATCTTGTTACACGTTATGGGTTAAAGAAATCACGTCGTGTATCTATTCAAGAGTCCCTTGGTATTTTCTTGGTGTATAGCGCATGGATGTGGAAATCGGTTAGTTCAAGAGTTCTTTTACCATTCTGGGGAAACAATCCATAGGCATTTTCATAAAGTCTTGGATGTTGTGGTTAACCTAAGTAAGGACATCATCAAACCAAATGCTAACTACAACGAAACTATACCATAACATATTTTAATTAACCCTCGGTATTATCCATACTTCAAGGTACTTATTTTGTTGCAAAGTTATGTTATTTGGTGAATTTGCGTAATTGTAAAAATAATTGGTAACTTATTATTTATTTTGAATTTGTAGGATTGTATTGTGCTATCGATGGAACACGCATGAACGCCTCTATTCCGCAAGGTGACCAAATCAAATACCTTGGACGAAAGAATTGCGTTACTCAAAATATTATGGCAGCATGTGATTTCAACATGTGCTTTACCTTTGCGTGGGCTGGATGGGAGGGGAAAGCACATGACACGATAATTTTCAATGAAGCGCGAAGGAGACGTGAAGTTAAGTTTCCAGCAATGGTTAGTATTATTATTTATTAATAAAATTTTTATATTTTCAAACGGTATAAATGAATAACAATCATATGCTTTATATGTACCTATATAGGTAAGTTTTACCTTATAGACGTCGGATATCCAAATACAAAAGGTTATCTTGCTCCCTACAAAGGTTCAAACATCCGTTATCATATTCGTGTTTTTCGACGTGGACAGACTCGTGTCGCGCGGGAACCATAAGGCTTCAAAGAAAAATTTAACTATTATCATTCGTCACTTCGCAATGTAATTGAACGAAATTTTGGAGTTTGGAAGGCTCGATGGGTGTTACTAAGAGATATGCATGTAAATTTCGACTTCGAGACCCAAGTGAAAATTATGTTAGCTTCAATGGCGATTCACAATTACATTAGAATGAGCGATAGTGGTGATGTAGCATTTCAGATAGCGTAAGAAGAATCTCATATTCTGCGTAATGATGAAGGACCCGATGATGGTATTGAGCCACATGACGAAGTATCAAGTGGACAACGTAGAAATGACGATATGTATATGAGTGTAGTACGCGATATGATTGCGGGACAAATTTTCTCAAGGTCAAACACTCATACACGTAATGACGTATGATTTGTTTTGAAACTCTTTGGTATTTTCATTTTATGGTTTAATGTAGTAGCATGAAACTATTTTGGATAATATGGAATGGGTTATAACTGTGAGTGATGGATAGTATGGATTTGGAATGAAATTTGTGGTCTCATATAGGTTTGCATGATAAATGTTTTTTTAGTTCTTATGGATAAGAAAATTATGGTCTCATGTTTCTTGAATATTTCAATAGATGTATCCGATCAATTTAAAAATAGGTGTAAAAATAATGTGGTAAATGTTTATTTAGTTCTTATGGATAAGAAAATTATTATTATTATTTAAAAAACAAAATTGTTTTGTTTTAATAAGAAAATATGTTAACATATAAGAGGAAGCCCTTTTTGGTCATTTTACTCATATAAGTTGTTTTGTTTGCCAAACACTTAAAAATGTTTATTGCTTATTCCCATCGCAATAAACTAATCCAAACACTTTTGCAAAAACTGTTTATTCCCTCCGCAATAAGCTAATAAGCTAAAAACTAATTTATCCAAACACCCCCTAAAACATACCATATGATGAGTGTACAATACAGTCAAACTGAAGCCTTTTCACGATCAAAGGAACTACATGAAAACATATAATCAACAACTAAAAGCATAAAATTTAGTGAGTTTCCAAAAATATCACATACTACAATATACATACAATGCATATATACAGCAAGGCTCTCGGCTTTAGTGTAGATCAACCATACAAACAAAGGTTCTTGACTCCAATACCTATCTACATGGCAACTAATACTCTTGTGTCATCTAGTCATCAACATTGATATTCTAGGCTCTCGGCACTACTATCGATCCACCATCAACCCCTTGACATAACATATCAACATATCATGTAATCAAACAATCAGCGTGCAGAAGAATATATTAATATTCTTGCATAATAAACATACTACAGTACACCTACATCATATTATATAAATGATATATACTATATCGCATAGTATAGTGAGATAACTCGCCTGAACCGAAAGTTAGGGAATCACAACTATATGCGCACACCCGTAGGAAACGGTCTCACGAAAAACCGAGATACCAACTAGAGTTCAAACCTTAGTCTACAACTCATTCCTCAAAATTTGACCAAAAGTCAAACTTTGTCAAAAAGTCAACGGTGAAAGTCAATGGAAGCGCATTGTAAGTAAAACCAAGCGTGTCGCGCCAACAAATTAACCTTGGAATCTTCAATACGCACGTTACAACACTCAAAAGGTGTGTGAGGCCCTATAGCTTAAACAACCTCCTTCTATTAAGCACTTAATAATTTACGTCAGAAGCTCAAAACTTCAAATATGGACCTCCTAAATGAATTAATGGATAAAGGTTCCAACTTTATCCATTTCTAAGGCTTACTTTCTTCTAAAATCTAAACTGAACACTAAAAAGGACCAAAACTCATGGATGCCACAAAGGGGAAAGCATGCCATTTCATTTTTCCATCATTTACCAAGTGCAGAAATCATAATAATCACTCAGATGGTCATGGAATCCTCCCAACTCCAAGAACACCAAAAGATGAGACCAAAATCTTCCAAAATGACATAAAACAATATTTAATGAAATAAAGAACATGGTTAGAACTTTATACTCAAAAAGATCCAGAAATGTGATGAAAGTGTTGGATCAAGGTTGTAATTAAGCTCCCTTGCAGCAAGAGTGACCTCCTCATCCTTTAAGCTTCACAAACAAAAGATAGAAAGCTCAAAACTTGAAAATGAGGCTAGGGTTTTAGGTGAGGGACAATTCTGGGGAAGGATGATGCTTAATAGGGAAAAACCCATCGTCAGTGCCTTTAAATAGGGCGAAAAGTCCAAGAATTAGAGTTTCACTTAACAGCCAGAGTGTGTCACGCTTGTCATGTGTCAAGCATGTCGCGACACCTAGAAGGCCTACCCACAATACAATGCCAAAAATGAAACTCCTAACTAACATAAAGTAGAAATGAACAAATCTATGCCATTTGTTTCAAATTAATACCTACACATCTATTTCAGACCTAAACCTGATGCAAAATCTCAAAGACGGTGTGAACAATGTTCGATATCTTTGCTATTCGTTCTAGTAATAAACTAATAATAATTCAATGTTGTAATATCTTTTCTTAATGATTCAAATTTCAAAACCATGCCAAATTGCAAGTAAAAAATCAAAAGACAACAATGTTAATCATCTACAACAAAGGAATAATTTGATAACAAAACATTAAACTAAGATTGATGCAATTTGTATATGAATTAGCTTACCCGATAAAGAGTGTAGGGTTAGTGTCAGATTTCAAAGAAGATTTGAGTTGTATGCACGAAAATAGACGAGTTGCGAAGAAGTGACAATGGGGTTTATCAAGTTAGTTTATTTAACAAGATTGCTTATAGTTATATAGTAAGATAACGACCCCATTTTGGTCTTGAAGGTTCGATTTGATTGGGGATGTTAAATTGTTCATCTAAGGATTGGATTTGTCATTGCACCAAAATTATATACAAAGGAATTATAATGTATCCAAAATTAAGGTTTGTATTTTGGTTTCTTAATATTTTGTTTATTATTTTAAAACTAAGGTGTATTTTGTAGCATTCTAAATTTTCAAGTAATTTTTTTAAACATTAGTAAAACATTTATTTTTTATAAAGATTGAAATACTAAATTGTTTAAAAACCATAAAACCGAGTCATGAAAGATAATGTATCAAAAACATCATAAACATCTAAAGTCTAAAAACATATCATCTGCGATGTGCATTCAATATAGTCATACTAGAGCCTTCTCACGATAAAGGGAACTACTTGAAAACATTTAATCAACAACTGAAAGCATAAAACTTAGTGAGCTTCCCTAAATACCACATACTATAATACACTTACAATGCATAGAACAAGGCTCTCAGCTCTAATTTTGATCCACCATATAAACAAAGGCTCTCGGCTCTAGTACATTAACCAATAGCTCCATGTCATCTAGTCATCAACATTGGGTATTCTAGAATCTCGACTTCACTGTCGATCAACCATCAACCCCTCGACATAACATATCAACATATCATGTAATTAGACAATCAATGTGCCTAACATTATACTAATATACTTTTATAATCAACATACTACAATACACATACAACCTATTATACATAGGATATATATTGTATTGCATAGTATAATGAGATAACTCACATGAATTGAAAATTGAGGAACCATACCTACATGAGCACACCCGCAGGAAACGGTCTCATGAACCACCTAGATACAAAGTCAAACCTTAGTCTACAACTCATTCCTCAAAGTTTGACCAAATGTCAAACTTAGTAAAAAATTCAATGGTTAAAAGTGAACGGAAGCACGCTGTGATTAAGACCAAGCGCGTCGTGCCCACTACATAACATAATCGTCGTGAAATCTTCAATAAGCGCACCACAACATTCAAAAAGCGCACCACATCCTATGACTTAACAACATCCTTCTATTAAGCACTTAATCCTTTAATCCATAAGCTCAAAACTCCTGATTTAGACTAAGTGACTTAATGGATAAAGTTTCCAACTTTATCAATTTTGAAGGCTTAATCTCTTCAAGCTTTAAACCTATCACTAAAAAGGACCAAAACTTATGCATGAGACAAAAAGAAAAACATGAAATCACATTTTCTTCATCATCTACCAAGTCCAAAAGTCATGATAATCATTCAAAAGGTCATAGAGTCCCCTAATCTCAAAGAACGCCAAAATATGGGACCAAAATCTCCGAAAATGACATAAAAACTAGATCTAATGAAATAAAGAACAATATTGGAACTTTATACTTACAAAGGTCCTAAAATATGATGAGAATGTTGGATTAATGCTGCAACCAAGCTCCCTTGCACCAAGAGTGACCTCATTTTACTTCAATATTCATAAAACAAGGTAGAAAGCTCAAAATTTGCAAATGAGGCTAGGGTTTTGGATGAGGGGACGTTTATGGGGATGGAGGTTACTTAATGAGGCAACCTATAGTGTCATACCCCCAGTCGACGACGAAAACTTTAGACGGTAAGACGACATCATGGATCACAGTCATTTGCATACATAGAACAAACACAAAAATAACATAACAATAGAAATATTATTACTAAAAATGAATTACATTGATACTTGTTTAGAGTTACAATACTGAAGAGTGTTTAAATCAAGTTTAGAATACAAAATCAATCACTGAATCCAATAAGAACACAATATGTAAATAATATATGATTGGCTCATTAATTGTCTGTAAGAGTACAAGAGTTCTAGAGAGAGAACACAAGAATGAAAAGTGCAAAGCTACTATCTACCCCTATACTTACTCTATTTATAGAGAGATATAGACGCACAAAAAATATGCAAGGACTAGACATTGGACTTCGACATCAACATGTGCCTTGCAAAATACATACACATCGAAGTACATGACTTCGCACCTAAACAAACTAAAACTAATTTCGAATTCTCACTATACACTTTGCACCCTACAATCTCCGCCTTAGTGAGAAAAGACGAAATCATGTCATTAGCTTCATAGTCTGAAGAAGTACTCCGCGAATCTCCATATACCAAAGTATTGTCTTTCGAATTTCATTCTTGTCAACTGCGTCATTCCTTTTGTAGTTATTGATTTGAACAAGAAGGCTTGTATATTGGGAATTCATGTACCTCTCTACATCGCATACTTGAAACAAAAACTTTGTCATCCTTTCGTTCTTGTTTTTGCCATGAAACACCACTCCCAAAGGCTGATGAATGATTTCCCCATATTCATACTCATCTATGTTGATCTTCCCTTTCAGCAAGGATTGGGGAACTTTTGAACTCTTGTTGATAGCCATAGCCAGCTTAATATCAGTGATTGCGAGGCAATCATAATAGTTATCAATGAACACCTTGATATGAGCAAAGCCAATGAGAAAATCATCCTTGTTGTTCTCTGGCAGCTTTTTAATATCCACATTGCTTAAAATCTTTGTCACAGTGACCAAATCGTTTAAGTTCATCAATGGGAAATCAGCAATTGAAAAATCATAGACCACATTATTCGCTCTAACAACCACATAGCAAAAAATTTGTAGTATGCCTTCGAACAACATCTCACGTGAAATAGATATCACTTTTATGATCTTCACAGATGACCACACCTCCTCTTCACTTTTCCCCAATACTGCATGAAATCTTATCTTCAGTCTTTTGTATTCTTCTTTGTCTTTGAAGCGATCGACTAACTTGTATTGAGAAGATATGTACATCATATGATTTATTGGGAAATCAAGTTGGTTAAAATCAGAGTTCTCAACTTTATAACTTTTCTTTGGAACTTTGAGAAAATACTTAAACTTCTCAATTGAGACAACTTCCTCAATAGTTTCGTAACACCAATTCTTGTTTGGATCTCCCTTGTTCAAGCCAAGTGGATCATTCTGCCTTCTCCTCAATATACTATTGACTTGCCTCTGCCTTTCGGTTTCCAAGGCTTGTTGTTTCTTCTTTTCTTCTTCTGGCGGAGTTACCAAAACACCTTTTCCTTTGTCTCCCTGATTGTCTTTCGAAGGAGGTGGCATAGAGCTTGAACCAGAACCTCCAACACTTTCGCTTATAACAATCCCGTTCATAATAGGTATTGTTGGGGTAGTTGTCGAAGTTGTTGTTAATGAAATTGGAAGTGAAGTAGGTATTTAAGTGGACATCACCTTCCCAAAAACTGCTGCTTTATTTGTATCTTTCAAGGATCCAACGCCTATACATCCTTTCTCTCCCCCTTGTGACACATGCTTCGCAGGTGGAGCATTAGTTAGTAAAAGAAGAACCAACTCAAGGATGGGAGCAAGCTCCGCTTTGAGATTAGCCTCGATAGACGAAACAAACTTAAAGTTTGATTCTTGAAAAATAGAAGATTGATTCGAAAGAGCGGCCTTCGAAATGGATTCCTTGATACTACTTAAGAACTCCTCCAACTTTGCAAATACTTAGGAATTCTGTTCCGTCGTCGCATCAAGCTTGGTCAAATAAGAGGTATTGTATTCAACCAGCTTTGCAATAGCATCAGCAACAACATCAACTTTTCCATGAAGAACATAATAACTTTTCTCTATCTTCTCAACCTCCTTGGCCATCTCTGTTTTAAGTTCAGCCATCTTGAGATCAACAGACTCTTTCATAGTCTTCACTTGTTCAATAAAAGATCTTAGCTATCTATTACTTTCTTAATATTTATGTTCCCCCAGAAGCTACATGTCTTTTTCTTTCCCAAAAGAAGTATATATGCATCCGAATTATCATTATTATAAAATCCACGCTAGTCCCCGATTGATCCTTATGTGTTATGCGACTGACTAGGTGACACGTAACTATTTATTCCTACCTAGATAACTGGTGAAGTTATCGAATCCGATTAATTTTTAACATTTTAAAAAAGTTATATCTCAATAAAAGCTATTTGAAGAAGTATTAGTGTTGTATTAGTCATATTAACTTATGTTGTTACGATATTAGTCGTATTTATCTAGTTTGTAATGATATTGGTCATATTTATTTATTTATTAAAAATTTAACTGATTTAAAATTTACGGTCCCTAACTAGTCGTCGGCCTGACCGACTTAGTATTGCCTAGCGACTTCTATAATTTATAGACCATGCTGACATAGCTAACTACAAACCTACATACATTCTTATTGACATGAATGGCAAAACTAGTATTACAATATGTATGTTATAGGAAGATCCCAAGTATTACAGTAAGATCCCACTCTCTATCACAGTACACTGAGGCCCTACAATCCCTTACCTTCATACCCCCTGAAATATGTACATAAGTGTTGTTAAAAACATATTGTAGTATATTCGAGGCGCTATTAACTATGTCATCACCATCTATAAATCTAAATTTTCTCGACTCATCACATATACTAATATTGAGTGGGCCAAATGTCCTACAACGAGCAAATCGACCTTCGATTACTCTATTTTTCTCGACATTAATCTTATTTCAAGGTCCTCCAAAGGCCAAGCCACCATTTCATGCTCAAGTTTCAAAACCAAATACCAAGGGTTCGCCAAGGTTATCTTTGAAACTTGTAGGATCCATAATCGTCTACTAAAAGTATTTCCAACTAAAGTTATACTTGTCTATTATGAAAATGTTTCCATCTACTTATCTAGCACCATTTAACATCAATGTACTAAATATATATGAAATGATATTTATTTTGTTCAAGAGCAAATGGAAAATGGACGAGTCTCTTTCGTGCATTTTCCATAACAATATCAAATTCTAGACACACTCACCAAAGGCGTTTCAAAAATCTTGTTTGAAGATTTTGTAGCAGTCAAAGCATCCGTCCTCTTTTCTTTCCGCCGATTTGGTGTATTAGATAGATTTTATTATTGTATTTTTTTTAAAAGTCTGGTTAGTGGTTAGTGGTTAGAAGTTAGCATTTCATTTCCAAGTTAGTGGTATTCATAAAATGTGGAATGTGAGTAGTCTTGTACATGACCGTTAGTGAGAAAGATGTGCAAGATGGGCAATTCAATTATAAATAACATTAATAATTATAAGAATTAAATTACATGCTAAGAAAAAAATTTCTTACCAAATGACTTCTAGCCCAACGGTATCAGGTGGCACCCTTCCTCTTTGAGGTCGAGGGTTCAAGTCTTATCGCGGACATATGTGAAATTTAGGTGTTAGTTGAATTTAGGTATTAATTTAGGAGTAGATTATATATTTATACTAGGCGAATTCCCGCGCGTTGCGCGAGAATAGAATTATATAGTTAAAATAATAACTTTTACCAAATTATTATTTAATATTTCTACTTTGAAACAAAATGTTAGTAGTAAAGCAAACATATAGTTAACATATTAGTTTTATTAAACATTATAGTTTAATTTTTAAGTCATTGTGATATATACAATTATTTGATAATTTTATAAACCGTTTAAAATTGTGTAAATTATATATCAAATGAATGATAATATAACGGGTAACAAAACTTATGAACAAAAATATGAACTGCAACTTTTAGTAACATAAAAATAGAAAAACATCTATTATAACATTTGTATTAAAAAGATATATATATATACAACGAATAATAAAAAATATAAAAAATAAACACTATAACTTTTAATAACATAAAAACACTAAAACATCTATTATAACATTTATATTAACTCTTCATATTTAAATCACAAATCTCTTCAAATACATTAATGTTTTTAATGAGCAAAACTTTACAACCTTATAAAAAAAAAGGAAAATAAAAAGTTATTAGTGATTAATAATCATAAGTTAAAAACTCTTGAGTTGTAACTAATAAATATACATAAATTAGAAAACTCTTGAGTTGTAGTGTAAGTTTCAAATGAATGCGGTACTTAGAAATATATATTTATTATTATTATTATTATTATTATTATTATATTCGTCTAAATAATTGGTTTTGATGCATCATTTTAATCCCTTCAATTATTAAACATAAAGCTATTTAATTATAAATTTATAACATACATAGGTGCATATACATGTTAAACAAATCACATATAATATATATATATATATATATATATATATATATATATATATATATATATATATATATATTCGTAAATGTCATATGTAATTCTTGTCGTAGTAATATGGATAAATTACTTTCATATGAAGAACATATCATGATAAGTCTATCATAATTATATATCAAATGTTCAAAATTATGTTATCTTTTAAATATTGTTTTTTAAATATGTTGTGTAGGATAACCGAACAAAAAAATAATAGAAAATAAACATAATCAAAATAGAAAAACTACAATCAAATAAATAAGAGCATTGGGTGGTTGAATATATAAATAAATATATTACATAAACATACATTTAAATCAAAAGAAAAAACTAACATTCATCCACATTGCTCAAACAAAAAAACCTATATCCATTTTATGAATCTTCTTTCTTCATTTAACACCATTCAACCATAGAAACTTGATGACAATTCTTCACTAACCTGCAATCAAAATATTTTTCTTGAAAAAGAAGAATCAGAAAGATATTCCAAGCAAAACATTGATGTTTGGAGAGTCACATTCAAGATTGAGTAATACACACAAATCACATATAAAGATTAAATGAGAAACTGAATATAAAGAAAGAATAGAAAAGCTTCATTTGTTTTGGTTGAAAGAAAAAATCATATTATAGTTACCATCGATGCGACATAACCAATTTATTCAAATCATCATATTTGGATCGTAAATGCTTCAACTATATGAAAACTTTTGAATCACAATTTCTTCAAATCCTTCTTACATGTAAGATTTTATATAACACAAAAGACACAAAAGATTGACCTTTTATAGTAAACTTTTCACTAAATGCTAATTAAACATAATATAAGTTATAAAACTTTTGAGTGTTAAATCATAATTAAGAAAACTTTTGAGTTGAATTAGTTAAAAAAGGGGGTTTCAAATGAATGTGGTTTGAGGAAGTTAAAAAATGGGGTTTCAAATGCATGAGATTCAAGAAAAAAAATGTTATCTTTATAAGTATACTAGACGAATTCCTGCTCGTTGCGCAGTGAAAGTTAATAATATATTGTTAGAATATTGAAAAATATATGTTTATAATGGTTATGTCATTGACATTAACTTTGATATAACACTTTTACACTAATTTATATATATATATATATATATATATATATATATATATATATATATATATATATATATATATATAACCTCAACTATTTTGAACAATAATATTCATTGACGTCAATCCACCTTCCTCATTAATAGAATTAAATATAATTATCTATTTAGTATTATTTTTAACAATTTTTATGATTGATTAATTTAAATTTTTACTTATGCAATTATTTTATAATTTCATTAATGATGTTCATTTAAAATACAATTGATTTGTAGCTAACATTATGTAATTTTTAATTTGATGATATTATCATTTAAAATTATTGTTTATTAATTTTAAACCACTTATTATTATTAATAAGTTAAAGAAGACTTTTAAGAAACCTTAATATTATTATTCAAATATGAAACATATACTAAATAATAAAGTGATAAAGATTAACAATTTGCATTTCAAAAGAGACTTGCATGGATAATATCACATATCCATGATTTTTATAATTTGATTTTATTATTTATAACTATTGTTCGTTAATTTTAAAACCACTTATTATTATTAATTAGTGAAAGAAAACTTTTAAAAACCACTTATTATTATACTTAAAATGTTAAACATATACTAAAATATAAAGTGATAAGATAGAAAATTTACATTTTAAAAGAGACTTACATGGATAATATGGATAATATGACATATCCATGATTTTTAATTATTTATTGCTTTGAAGCAACACAAACATACAAACATATATACATTATTTAATTAAATATTATCTATATCACATTCCATAACATATGATCGATAACATGAATGTAATCTAATTTACATTAAAATTTCAACCGCAACATACAATGATTGTCTTAAAAGAATACTTAAACCAAGAAAAATAAAATAAAATAAAGAATTGATATATAACAAAATTACAAATTAAAAACTTTAACATAATAACATGGTTCGAAAAATGGTTCAAAGCCCTTAAACCAACACAAAAACCTTTAGACTTGTTTTCTTTGTGAATTTTGTATGTGATTGATAACTGTGTGTCTACTCAAAGATATTGGCCTTTTATAGTACACTATCCATTAATTTCTTATTAAACATATTATATAAGTTATAAAACCTTTGAATGGTTAATCATTATTAAGAGACTTTTGAGTGGTATTCATTAAAATAAGAGGTTTCAAATGAATATGGTTTGAGTAAAATGCATCATGGGAGTTTCAAATGAATGTGGTGAAAGGAAAAATGCTTCCTTTATAAGTATATAAGGATATGATAGTTAACATATTAATTTTATTAAACATTATAGTTTAATTTTTAAGTCATTGTGATATATACAATTATTTGATAATTTTATAAACCGTTTAAAATTGTGTAAATTATATATCAAATGAATGATAATATAACGGGTAACAAAACGTATGAACAAAAATATGAACTGCAACTTTTAGTGACATAAAAATAGAAAAACATCTATTATAACATTTGTATTAAAAAAGATATATATACAACGAATAATAAAAAATATGAAAAATAAACACTATAACTTTTAATAAGATAAAAACACTAAAACATCTATTATAACATTTATATTAACTCTTCATATTTAAATCACAAATCTCTTCAAATACATTAATATTTTTAATGAGCAAAACTTTACAACCTTATAAAAGAAAGGAAAATAAAAAGTTATTAGTGATTACTAATTAATAATCATAAGTTAAAAACTCTTGAGTTGTAACTAATAAATATACATAAATTAGAAAACTCTTGAGTTGTAGTGTAAGTTTTAAATGAATGCGGTACTTGGAAATGTATTATTATTATTATTATTATTATTATTATTATATGCGTCTAAGTAATTGGTTTTGATGCATCATTTAAATCCCTTCAATTATTAAACATAAAGATATTTAATTATAAAATTATAACATACATAGGTGCATATACATGTTAAACAAATCACATAATATATATATATATATATATATATATATATATATATATATATATATATATATATATATATATATATATATCGTAAATGTCATATGTAATTCTTGTCATACTAATATGGATAAATTACTTCCATATGAAGAACAAATCATGATAAGTCTATCATAATTACATATCAAATGTTCAAAATTATGTTATCTTTTAAATATTGTCTTTTAAATATGTTGTGTAGGATAACCCAACAAAAAAATAATTGAAAATAAACATAATCAAAATAGAAAAACTACAATCAAATAAATAAGAGCATTGGGTGATTGAATATATAAATAAAGATGTTATATAAACATACATTTAAATCAAAAGAAAAAACTAACATTCGTCAACTTTGCTCAAACAAAAAAAACTATATCCATTTTATGAATCTTCTTTCTTCATTTAACACCATTCAACCATAGAAACTTGATGACAATTCTTCACTAACCTGCAATCAAAATATTTTTCTTGAAAAAGAAGAATCAGAAAGATATTCCAAGCAAAACATTGATGTTTGGAGAGTCACATTCAAGATTGAGTAATACACACAAATCACATATAAAGATTAAATGAGAAACTGAATATAAAGAAAGAATAGAAAAGCTTCATTTATTTTGGTTGAAAGAAAAAATCATATTACAGTTACCATCGATGCGACATAACCAATTTATTCAAATCATCATATTTGGATCGTAAATGCTTCAACTATATGAAAACTTTTGAATCACAATTTCTTCAAATCCTTCTTACATGTAAGATTTTATATAACACAAAAGACACAAAAGATTGACCTTTTATAGTAAACTTTTCACTAAAAGCTAATTAAACATAATATAAGTTATAAAACTTTTGAGTGTTAAATCATAATTATGAAAACTTTTGAGTTGCATTAGTTAAAAAAGAGGGTTTCAAATGAATGTGGTTTGAAGAAGTTAAAAAAGGGGGTTTCAAATACATGAGATTTAAGAAAAAATGCTAGCTTTATAAGTATGTATGATGTATGATTTGCCGGTTAAAAAAAAGAATTTCTTATTTTAGATATCTAATTAAAAATGGAATAAAATAAATATTTACTCTATTTAGTTATAAGATAACTGCAAGAATAAAATAAATCTTCTCGCTGTCAAACGTAAAAGTTCATTAGAAAATTTGAAGTTCTAACTAATTAGTTACACAAGGACTCATTCATTTATAGTAACTAGTAAAGAACCCGCGGCTATGCCGCTTTTGGGGTAATATGGAAAAAATCGGCAAACTTTAAAAGATATGTGCTGAAATTGTAAATCACCATAAATAGGGAAGAAAGTCGACAACTCCTAAAATTAGATGTCAAAAGTGTACAACGAAAAAAGGGACACTGGTGGAGAAAATCCAAAATGTTGTGGCAATAATATTAAAGTTGTTAACGTTGGGAAAATATGTTGGCAAAATTTTAAAGGAGGTTTTTTTGTGTTTTTATGTCAAAATGTAAAACTTTTGACTACAAGGACAAAAAGTGTCAAATTCATTAAAGAATTGTGGAAAAAACACCAAAATGTAATACCTTTGAATATAAGGACTAAAAGTG
Source organism: Lactuca virosa (assembly GCF_052849685.1). NCBI lineage: Eukaryota > Viridiplantae > Streptophyta > Magnoliopsida > Asterales > Asteraceae > Lactuca > Lactuca virosa. The sequence continues at coordinate 153,318,480 of NC_136427.1, read as the reverse complement.
TCAAAGTCATTAAAGATTTGTGGCAAAAACCTTAAGGCACAAAAACTTAATCAAAAGGCAAAAATGTAAAAATTTGACTTTAGGTACTAAAAGTGTCAAGTTCAGCAAACTTTTGTGACAAAATCCTAAAACCTAAAAGAATACTATTCCTAAGCTCCTTTGGATTTAATATATATATAATTTGGTAAGCAAGTGGAACATTTTTTTTCAAGTAATTTAAGTTTGATTAAGTCACACTTCTTGATCTAGATCTAGTGAAAAAAATAGCACAAAACTCCAGTAAAATTAAATGCAATCTTGAAACAATCAAAGTTAGATTCAAGTTTATGCAAATTCAACTTAAATTTTCATCCACAATTATAATCCTTTTATATATATATATATATATATATATATATATATATATATATATATATATATATATATATATATATATATATATATACTTGGTGTAGCCGGTAAAAATCATCCCAACCCGTCAACCCAACCCGAACTTTTATATATATATATATATATATATATATATATATATATACTTGGTGTAGCCGGTAAAAATCGTCCCAACCCGTCAACCCAACCCGAACTTATCCCGTTAAGATTTTCAACCCATTGAATTTAAATGGGTCAACCCGTCTAACTCATTTAATTAAATAGGTTGGATTGGGTAGAAAATATTATAAACTCGTTTTCAACCCACCAACCCAATTATTTAAGTTAATAATTATTTAAATATTATAATTTATTAATCTAAGTATTAATTTATACATTATAATGTTGTATTATTATTTATATTTTAAATAATTGCAATCTTAATTCATATCTCTCCAAAATCACTTCCAAATTCAATATTTTTAATGTTATTTGAACATTTATTTGTATCTGTGAATTTTGATCATGTTGTTGTCATATTTTGAAATTTTATTTAAGTTTTTAAATGATGTAACGTTTAGCTAATTTATTTAATTTGTTTAATTTTAAACGAGTTACCCAAGTTTAATCCATTTATTTAATAGGTTGTGTTGATAAATACATAAGGTTTGATTGGATTGGAAATATCAGTCTACTTAAATAAACAGGTTGGATTATGTTGAAATCTTCAATCAAATTAATAAACGATTGAACCCGAATTAACCGATGTCATATTCATTACCAACTTTAACTTGGTGCATGAGTAACTGAATTAAAAAAACACATACACACACATACATACACACACACACACACACATATATATATATATATATATATATATATATATATATATATATACACACACACATACACACTAGCCGTTTACCCGCGCTAAGCACCGGGCGGCAAAGAGTTTCTTTCAGAATATAGTTTTAAAGTGATGATTAGTTTCCTTTAGACGTGGGCTATTCATTGCGGCCTTTTGGTAGACTATTTTGTGTCGAATAGTTCATTTCAACGGATAGTTTCTTGCTAGGTGCATAGTCATACAATACGACAGAAGTTGAGTCTACATTTTGAATTTCATCTAATAGTTCATACTTGATTTTACAATATATAAATAACAACAATCTGCAATCATGTAGTTTTGTACATTTATAACATGTCCAATATATAAACTACACCAATCTGCAATCATGTTGCTTCATCTGCTAGCCCTGCATTAAACATCAAATGAGCATCTAAGATACATATTTGAAGAAATTGTAAAGTAATAAGTTGTTGATTGTACCTTGTTAATCACATAAAACTTCTTTGTACACAACGTTTGATGTGTAGATTCCATCATTATCAAACATTTTTTCCGGCTTTACTAATACCTTGGTATTGAGACGTGATATTCCTCTAGACAACGCCACATAAAGTTGGCCATGTGAGAATACCGATTCTGGTAGATAAACACCTACATTTGGAATTGTTTGTCCTTGAGCTTTATTGATTGTCATAGAGAAACTAAGCTGAACTGGAAACTGCTTTCTCTTTAGTTTGAATGAGAACATCTCATCGTCAGACGGACATAAAGGAATTCTTGGTAAAAACACTCTTTTTCCAGCATGTTGACCAACAACTATCTCTGCATCAATGACATTTTGTTGGAAAGCTCGACATATCAATCTGGTGCCATTACATAACCCATTTGAAGGATCAATATTTCGCAAAAGTATTACTGGGCACCCAGTTTTTAACCGAAGATAATGAGGGGGTACACCACTAACATTTAGCGAGTTCAAATATTCCATCATATATAAGTTATTTTTGTCATCTTCCGCTTCATCAAAACTGTAGTAAACTTTTTACTCGCCATAAAATCGTTCGATCAACTTATTATTAATCTCATCAACACTTTCAGTTTTAGTTGACAATATCGCCCTCGAAATGATAAATTTTGAACCGACGCCGTTGGATTGCAAAGAAGGAAATATTGCATCAATCAGAGCGTCCACTGAATTAGTTTTATCAGTGTATGAAATGGACATGTTATCAGGTATACGAATAAAGGACTCGTCCAATGTTTCCTCCTTTCCATCACCGACTCGTAATAAAAAATCAGAAAACCATGGGTCATTTACCGCTCTCATGTTGATATTTAATCGAAGCCTTTTAACTGAAGCCCATAGAGGTGACATTTGTAAGCTAGAGTCCACAATTTGTGCTCGAGTGCCACGTCTCACGACCGGCAAAACTTGTATAAAGTCACCTCCCATAACCATTATCTTTCCACCGAAAGAGAGCTTCTCATCTGTGATGTCTTGCATTGTCCGATCAACTGCTTCTACCGCCTGCCTCTTAGCCATTGCTGCTTCATCCCATATGATTACCTTTGCCTCGCGAAGTAGCTGAGCCTTCCCGCTTTGTTTAGTGATATTGCACATCGAGTTATTATCAAGATTGGGGGGAATTCCAAATCGTGAATGAGCTGTTCTCCCTCGTGGCATGTTGTTAGCCGCAACACCTGACGTGGTAGTTGCAAGTGCAATAAGACCACGGACACGAATATTGGCCAACAAAGCTTTGTACAAAAATGTATTTCCAGTTCCACCAGGACCATCTATGAAGAACACACCCGGAATATTTTCATCCACATGCCTCATTATCTCATCATATGCAAACTTCTGGTCTAGATTGAGAGAGTCTGGCGCATGTAAGTCTTCATATTCCACATTTATAGAGTATTCTTCTTGCACCTCACGATAGCCTCTTGATTGTAAATCGATGTGTGAACTGACATTTGGAAGGTCGTAATCACTAAGTTTTTTACTCATAGATTCTAGGAAGACTCTAATGTCAATGAGGACCATATTTTGCACTCGTTCGACACATCCATATTGTTTCCTATAATCTTCAGAAAGAGAATCATAGTAGTCGTCCCATAACTTGCGAACATTTCCTGGTTCACAAAAAATCAGCATCGTCGCAAATAACCTTCTAAGTGTGCTGGGAAATTGAAATAAGGAAGCCTCTACAAGACATTGTGATAAATTATCATCGGTCTCTATTAGAAACAATTTTATTAAGGGGGTTTCTTTTTATGTAAACGCTTATATAATATTAACCAAAAAAACAACTAATACATATAAGCTTGATAATACTTACAGATAAAAGTGGCTCAAATTCCAAATGGCGTACATCTTTGTCATAACTTGCTCTAGTTATTGGTTGATTTTTAACCTAAATAAGCAACCAATGGTACAAATTATAAATTAACATAAGAAGAATATAAAAAGACTAGGAAATTTCATCACTACCAGTTTCAAAAAGTAATCGGGTTTACTCTTGTCATTTGACTTTTTTGCAGACAACATTGTCCGACACCTCACTATATCCTTCTCAAGTAACTTCAAATCTGTCACAAAAAAATCAGTTATAGTAAATAAAATTTGAACTTTGAAGGTTGAAAAATAGTGAAATTTGAAAATAAACAGGCTATTTACCAATTTGTGTTGAAGGTTGTGAATGTACTGCATTCGAGTCAAGATATGTGATTTCCACTTTTGGTTGACCAATTATCTTCATATCAGACACAAAAATATTTAAACCTTTTGGGAAGAATTTTGGATTTTTATTATATAACATGGTCCATAAAGATGACATCCATGGATCTAAGGACCCTTCATATCTGCATAAGAAAATCACAACAACTTTATTTAATTTACTTATTGTATATTATACAGAAAGATTATGCAACAAAGTTGTACAAATACTGGAAATAACAAAGATACCCTGAAGAATGTTGATCATCTCCCAAACCTCTTTCAAGAATTATGGTTCCCCCGAGATCTGCAAGTCTTTTGTCAAGCTTCTTTGCAACAAACTGAAATTACATGACAGATTTAAGTAATTACACAAATGTAATTTAAGAAGATTACATACATGATAACTAATTCAACTTACATTGTATTTATGATAACCAGAGTCTCCCAATCCAAATACTATGTAGTTTGTTTTTTCGAGCCACTGTCTGTTTAAACTTCTTTGCAAAAGAAATGTCCAAAACGCCTAAATTTGGGTAATCAAGAATTAGAAAGAAGAAATAATAACAAATGAAAAGTTTGAAAGTTAAAGCAGTGAAAAAAGAATCGCAAGTGGTAAACATTTTTAATTATAAAATGTTTAACCACACCTAGTGTTCTAATTCTGGTTTTTCAGTTGCATTTCCTGAGAATATAGAAGTGTAAAATTTGACTTGAAACCTGAAAATCGACTCACACTACATGGTTCAAATCCCATATGCTGCATCAATGAAAAGATTTCTGCAGCACCATAAGGAAAACCTGCCCGACTGTTGGAAAAATATACAAAATTTGTTAAATTGTGACAAAAAATATCATAATAAACGGGACCCACAAGATGAAAATGTTAAAAGATGACCTGTAAGCTTCCATAAGTTAAAACAAAAAATGCCAAAATTGCTCAAAATAAGTTAAAAGCAAAATGAAAAAGGTAACCTGGGGTGGGGTGGGTGGAATTTAAGGCTACTCAAAAGCCTAGATTAGAAAAATTACATTACAACTAAATTGACTAACATCATTAAAAAAATAAGTATCGTTTCTATAAGCTACGAATCTGAGTGAACAACAATTTCAAAAACATAATAAAAAACATTTATTTTATAGAATTGAAAACAATAAAATTTATTACCTTTTTTCGTAAAGATTATAGTAGGGTGTGTGTTGGGGGTTCATCACCAGAGAAGTGATGCATGTGTATCAACGAAGAAAGAGAAAAAGAGGCGAGAGAGAGAGGGAGAAGTAAACCCATAGTTGCTGCAACAATGGTTTCCAGATCAGGTATTTGCGCAAAGGAGGTAGTGGTGGACGCTCGCCACCATATTCTCGGTTGATTGTCGTCTAATTTGGCAAAGGAGCTTCTCAATGGCCAGCGGGTCACCGTCGTGCGCACTGAAGAGATCTGCCTCTCCAGTGGTCTTGTTCGTCAGAAAATGAAGTACCTTCGTTATCTCCATAAGCGTATGAACACCAAGCCGTCTCATGGTCCCATTCACTTCCATGCTCCTTCGAAGATCCTGTGGCGTACCATCCGAGGTCAGGTGGCGACGGTGGAGGCGTTGAGACATTCGACAACGACGCCAAGAGAGAGACAGTAGAGATTTGGTTTGATTTGGTGAGTATCGATCAATTCTAAAGCGATTAGGAAGGAGACGGAAAGAAGAGGGTTTAGATTTCCTTCCGATGGCGGCTGTTGTGTGTAGTGTTGTGTGTAGATAATATTAGGGTAACATCTTCGATAAGGTAATACCGTGTATACCTATACGATAAGGTAATACCGTGTATATCTATATAATGTGATTATAAGCTTAATATTATTGTACATGAGGTAATAGTTATTGTACCTCTTAATTTTCAAGAAACACGCAATATGTTTAATAATATAGTAAATATATATATATATATATATATATATATATATATATATATATATATATATATATATATATATATATTCATGTCAATCTTAGTTTATGGAGCATATTTCAGATAAAAAATTTCAAGTTATTCAAGCTCGAATCTTTCTAAAGTCGAGCCCAAACTTAATTACATAGAAAACCTCATTCAAGTATCAAATTGAGTTCAAGCTTAGCCTCACATGGTAACACCATCAAGTCAAATTCAACTCAACTGGCACTACATGTGTATAGTGTAGGTTTATTATGTATACTCACAGTATAAGGTCCTTTTTGGTAAATATGTATATTGGTGTATTTATATAGTGGGAATGCAATACTAACCCCATGAGGGTATTTTCACATTTATCATGGTATCAAGAGTCGTACGTGACTTTTTTTCTGGCCGCTGTTACGATTCCCTCATTCCTCCTTCTTGTCGATTATGACTTACAAGATTGTGTTTATGCTGCGATTCAAGTAAGAAGGTATCACACTTCTCAATAAAATTAATCACGTCTGCTTCCTGTTTTTCTCTCCATCGACCCACACCCTCTGTCCGAAATCGATTCCGCTGCATTAACAAGCATAAGCCGTCCGTTGAAAGGGTTCTAGTATGATACATATTGCTACAATCCTTCTAACCGCGGTAAGTTCTCTGGTATTTGTTTTGTTTTTTTATTTCACACGGTTCTTTGATTTTCCGGCATCATGTCTTCTCCTGCAAACACCTCTATTGTGTCCCCTCCTGCCCAACAACTTGTATATGCAGTTACAAATGTCTATAATCAATTCAGTTTCAAATTAATTGCCGATGGATCTAAATACAAATTATGGTGTCGTATTTTTCAAGATATATGTAAAGGTGTTAAGGTTCTAGGTCACATCAATGGCAAATCCAAGCCCTCGGGAGAAGATGATGAAGATTGGGAGTCAATCGACTCATGTGTGAAGTCGTGGTTCTATTACACTTGTGATCCAACTGTTTTGCAAATTATTTCTAGCGATAATTGCACTGCTAAGGACTTATGGGACAACTTACATGAGTTTTTTCTCAATAACAAAATGCCACGAATGCTCCAATTGCAAGAACAATTCCGCAATACAAAAAAGGCGCCTCGTCAATTACCGAATATTGTCATAATCTCAAACATCTTGCCGACGCCTTAGCCGATGTTGACTAAGAAATTACTGAATTGGAACTTGTCATGCAAATCTTACGTGGTCTCCTGGTGAATTATCATAACATCATGGATGTTGTCACTAATACTAAGCCGTTTTCGTCATTCTTGGAAGCTAAGAATATGCTTTTACTACATGAAACCCGGGAAGTGAATGAAGATCAATTGATTGATCAATCCATCCCGGCTAATACGACTCTTTATTCCGTTTCTCAACAATTCGGAAAATCGAAAAACAAATGGAATAAAAATCGCAATAATAACCGGGGTACTTCCAAGGGGGGTGGTAATTCTAGCATATCTACTAGTACTACTCAATTTGCAGGTACAAATTCGGGTCAAAATTCTCAATTTGCAGGAATTATGGGGCCAAATCCGAATGCAAATAATTAAGCTTTACAAAATCCATCTCAAACATTTTTTTTATGGTGCTCCTGGAATTGCCGGAAACTCTTTTGTGTATCCATATTATGCGTACAACACAATCTCAATTAGTCCACAACAGCAAATTCCACATGCACCTGTCCAAGCCCAATAAGTCCATCAACTACAACAAGTGTCGAATCAGCAGCCCATCGCTGCCTTTGGGCCAGCAGCGCACCCATCTCCTATTTTTGGACAACCCATTGTTCTGCAGTCCAGGCCCACTAGCGCTGGATTTTCAAACCAGCCCACTACAAATTTTTTTGGTACACAGGTTCCCGCTCCGCAACAACCGACTGATGTAGCATCCATTTTTCAAGCGATGTCGCTTCAACCACCGCAAGATAACCAATTTTACATGGACACGAGTGCATCTTCTCACATGTCGTTTAACCAAGGTAACATGTCTTACCTCTCACCATGTAATTCTAAATCTATTATGGTTGGCAATGGTGCAATATTACCGGTTTCTCACATTGGTCACACTTTTCTTCCTTCCTATCAAAATAATTTTTTTAAACGATGTCCTTGTGTCAAATCATATAGTCAAAAATTTAACTTCTGTTCGCAAATTCACAATTGATAATTTTGTTTCTGTTTCATTTGACCCATTTGGTTTCTTTGTCAATGATCTTAATTCAGGTACTTTTCTCCAACGATGCGACAGTGTTGGCGATTTATATCCATTTCTTCCTACTCGCGTCTCTTCTGTCCTGACTAAAGCTCTTGTTGCGGTGTCTCTTCCTACATGGCATCGTCGTCTAGGACATCCCGTTTCCTCCGTTCTTCGTTTTCTGCATTCTCGAAATTTTGTTTCTAGCAACTCAAATAAAATCCCAACTTGTCATGCTTGTCAAGTTGGAAAACATTGTCGTTTACCTTTTACGTCTTCCACAAATAAAACATCTCGTGTGTTTGAACTTATTCATTCTGATTTATGGACATCTACGGTTATTAGTTTGAGTGGATTTAAATATTACATATTGTTCCTTGATGATTTTTCACATTTTTTGTGGGTCTTTCCTTTACGTGCGAAATCTGAAGTTTATAGTGTTTTTTGTAATTTTCGAATATATGTCAAAAATCAATTTAAAAACTGACATTCAGTCTTTTCAATGTGATAATGGTCGTGAATTTAATAATCGTGTTCTTCTCACTTATCTTCAATCCAACAGTATTACCGTTCGTTTTTCATGTCCATATACATCACAACAAAATGGCAAAGTTGAACGTTCGATTCGCACTATAAATAACATCATACACACGTTTCTCTTTCAAGCTTCTTTATCTACTGCATTCTGGACAAAAGCTCTTCTCACCGCTATTCATACTCTTAACCTTCTTCCCACCACCACCTTGTCCTATAAAACCCCATTTTAGGTTTTATTCGGTTTCTTTCCGACTTATGATCACCTTCGTGTCTTTGGGTGCCTTTATTACCCAAATCTCACCTCTACTGCCCCTCACAAGCTCTCTCCCAGATCAACAGCTTGTGTGTACCTTGGACCAGCTCCCAATCATAAAGGACATAAGTTTCTTGACCTTGTCACTCAACGAATCATTATTTCTCTTCATGTTATTTTTGATGAAGATCAATTTCCCTACTCTAATTTTCACACTCCTCCTCCGGACTTGGACTATGATTCTTTAACTCTAGACGATGATATTTCCCCACACACCTTCTCCTCCACTCCAACCACGACATCTCAACCTCGTGGCACTTCTCCTTCTTCCTCTTCGTCTCACACATAACACCCATTCGCCTCTGATTCTATCGACGTGTCTGATTCCACGGATGTTCCCTCTGCTTCGAGTGCCCCCTCTTCTCGCGCTACTGGTCACCATATGACTACTCGCTCTCAAACCGGTTCCCTAAAACTGTGTATATTCTAAACCTTTCCGCTTCTTCTGACATATCTTCGATTCCAATATCTACAACTCAGGCCATGTGTGATCCTAACTGGAAATCCGCCATGGATGCTGAAATGGCCGCCCTCAACTCCAATCATACTTGGGAACTTGTTCCCCTCCCTCTAAGTGACAACATTATCGGTTGTCGTTGGCTCTATCGACCCAAGTTTGATTCCAAAGGCAACCTCGATCGTTACAAAGGTAGATTGGTTGCTCAGGGTTTTTCTCAACAACCGGGTTTAGATTTTGATGATACATTTAGCTTGGTTGTCAAACCCGCCACCATTCGCACTGTTCTTAGCATTGCTGTCTCCCGTCAGTGGCCAATTCATCAGCTTGATGTTACGCATGCTTTTTTTTACATGAAGACATTACTGAAGAGGTCTACATGAAGCAACCCCCAGGTTATGTTCACCCACAACATCCCGATCATGTGTGTCGTCTACGAAAAGCTTTGTGTGAACTCAAACAAGCTCCTCGTGCATGGTACCAACGATTTGCGATTTACATCTCCTCCATAGGTTTTAAGAGCAGTCGATCTGACAGTTCTCTCTTCACCTTTCATCACGGCTCGGAGACAATTTATCTCCTTCTTTACGTCGATGACATTATTCTTGCGGCCTCCAGTTCCTCTCTTATCAAAAAAGTCATCTTATGTCTCTCTTCTGAGTTTGCTATGACAAATTTAGGCTCTCTCTCTTTTTTTCTCGGCATTGCTGCTACTCGTACGCTAACATCCTGTTTCTTTCGCAGACTGCATTTGCCAAGGAGATTCTCTCTCGAGCAGGTATGACCTCGTGCAACCCCTGTAGCACTCCGACGGACTCCAAACCGAATCTCTCTTCCTTCGGGCCTTTGATGTCTGATCCGACCGTGTATCGAAGTCTAGCTGGAGCATTGCAGTATTTAACCTTCACTTGTCCAGATATTACATATGCTGTTCAACAGGTCTGCCTCTACATGCATGACCCACGTGAACCCCACTTCCTTGCTTTGAAACGCATTTTGCGCTACATTCAAGGCACTCTTCATCTTGGTCTTCATTTACGTCCATCTCATGTCGATCGTTTGGTCTCTTATGCTGATGCTGATTGGGTCGGCTGTCCTTAGACACGTCGGTCGACTTCTGGGTTTTGTGTTTATCTTGGTGATAATCTTATCTCTTGGTCCTCAAAACATCAACATGTCGCCTCTCGATCTAGTGCAGAAGCAGAGTATCGGGTAATGTTGTTGCTGAAGCTGTATGGCTTCATAATCTGCTTCTTGAACTCTCATGTCCTCTAAATCGTACTACTGTTGTGTTTTGTAACAATGTGAGTGCTATGTATTTAGCTTCCAACCCGGTTCAACATCAAAGAACCAAATATGTGGAAATAGATTTACATTTTGTTAGAGAATGTGTTGCCATTGGTCAGGTTCGCGGTCTGCATGTTCCCTCTGCTCACCAGTTTGCAGACATCTTCCCTAAAGGACTATCTACACAGTTATTTATTGATTTTCGTAACAGTTTAAACATTCGTGATCCTCCCGTTCAAACTGAGGGAGAGTGTTAGCACATGTCGTTTAATGTATAGTGTAGGTTTGTTATGTATACTCATAGTATAAGGTCCTTTTTGGTAAATATGTATATTGGTGTATTTATATAGTGGGAATGCAATACTAACCCTATGAGGGTATTTTCACATTTATCATCCCTAGTTTAGAAGACATTTTCAAAAAAGAGAAAACATAATATTGCTGAATTTTTTCTGTGCAATGGCTAGGCATCATCATGACATCATGTAATTAAGATATAAACTATGCTAGATAGATGGAATAAGAGCTACTAGTAATGTCCACAAGGTGGCTAATTCACATTGGAATTAAAAATCTCACACTATATATAGCGTCCATACTCAAGCCCTTGATCATTTATGCAATACACAACCTGGTAACCAACAGTGTGCTACGAGCGTAGGGCTATTGATGAAGTTTTTAAGGACTAGCTAGTAACGAATCACAAGAACATGCCAATGCCATTTTAAACACATCTTCATTTTCCATATACACTACAACATAAGTTGCCAAAGTAACCATAAAAGTTGCATGTTAAGATTGAAAACAAAAAAAATTGAAAAAAAAATTATAGTAGTTTGAAAAATAGTTTGCATCTTTAATTATCAGCAATCAAAGTCAAGGTAGTTCCCTGGGACAAAACTTCGGGTGCAACTTGCAGCGGCTCCAAAGAATCTACTATGTCCCGCATAAGTGGTCTAGCTTTCGGATTACGATTCAAGCAATGGTAAACTAGCATGGCTGCCTTTTGGAACCCTTTGATAGGGTAATCACCTAGCCTAGGATCTGCAATGTCTAGCAACTTCTTCTTTTCTTTAAGTAATGGGAGAGCCCAATCTGCAAGGTTTTGTTCTCTTGGTGGCCTTGATTTGTCCAATGATTTTCTTCCAGTTAGAAGTTCAAGAAGAACAATACCATAGCTATAAACATCACTTCTTGGAGTCAAATGGCCTAAAATTAGAGGAATATGTCATTAGTATGCAAGAAAAAAAAATCAATTCAATTCCAATTAACTTGTATTACATTTTTGTGATCCGATGATACTAACTTTTTGTTTCTTTTTTTACTCAATAGAGATAGGAGGATAAAATGATTATTTTACTTTTATTCAGACATATTATGTGGATTAATCCATATCTTATGTGAGCATTAAACATTAATCCGGAAAAATAAGAGAAATGGGTCTTTTTGTTTCTTTTTGACTTGTTTCATAGAAGACTCGCTTATGTTGTTATCAAATATTATATTCAATTTAAGTATAATCATGTTGATTGGATATAATTGTATTTGTATCATTATTTAAGTTGCTGCATTTTTTTTTTCCATTTTATCATTTATAATTTCAATTTATAACAATTCTCAAATAAACAATCATTTTTATTGAGCTTCATTTCTAGAGTGCCGGTAAAATAGCCATTTACTTAATTATCATTTACGCAATTATTTCATTTGTCCAAAAAACGATATTTATGTGTAGAACACTTACTCTAGATAGCCATTTAAAACTCTCTACACACTGAAACAAAAAACAAAACAAAAAAACAAACTCTTAATTTGGTAAACGCTAAGTGGGTATTTCCTTTTTAACTTGGACTATCCAAGAAATGAGGTTTTCTCGTTAAGTCTTTAACCTTTTACAAATTGGTCCTAATTTTTTTTTTCTTTCCATTGGCGTTATTGTCTCCAATGTCTTAGAAACATCATTTATCATATCACTTAATGGAAAAAGAAAGCAAGAAACATTATTTATCACATCACTTAATGGAAAAAAGAAAGAAAGAAACATTATTTATCACATCACTTAATAGAAAAAGAAAGAAGGTCTATCTAAGTGTGGAAAGTTAACAAACCTGTCATAATATACTCAGGCGCTGCATACCCATATGTTCCCATTATGCGAGTAGAAACATGAGTTTTATCTCCAACAGGACCATCTTTGGCTAGCCCAAAATCGGAAAGTTTTGCATTATAGTCCTGTATGCCCACATAATAATTAGTCAAGAAATCCCAAATGACACAATAAATGATTAAATAATATATGTTTTGATGAGTTTTTGTGTACTAACCGGGTCTAGCAAAATATTTGAAGTTTTAAAATCACGATATATGACAGGTTTTGGTGCATCATGAAGGAAGGCAAGTCCTTTTGCAGCACCAAAAGCAATCTTCATTCTAGTTGACCATGGAAGAGGAAGCAACACCCCTACAAAACAATAACATTTCAAGAAACTAGCTAAACCACAAAACAAAAGCTACATGAACTTTTTTCTAACTTTTGTAGTCAAATTATTCTTTCTTATGAGCTGTAAAGTAAGCAAGACTTTGTTTTTAGATATAGCAAATGTGATTATTGGTCTTTTTCTTGAAAACTAGTACACTTTCCCTCTAAAATATGTTTTTACAAATCTCAATATAATTGTTAAATTTCTATGGAATATTAGAATCTACACGAATTCATGGAGCACTTACTCGAAAATAATTTATTTTCCACGCTTCCAAGTGCCATATATTCGTATATAAGGACTCTATGCTCATCTTCACAGCAGTATCCAATCAATTTCACTAAATTTGGATGAGTAAGCTGCCCTAAAAATATAACCTCGGCCTACAAAGCAAAGAAGAGCTATTATTTTTGGAATGTAATTCGGAAAACATATACTCAAAGCATGTATACATGTATGATAAGAAATGGTCAATCGTTTGAATCTCAACGATTATGAGTTTTAATATATATAGAAGGACGTCCCACAACCACTATATATACGTAGTGACTTTTTTGGACCGAGGAAAATATATATGAATTTGATCGGTCTTTGTATGTTCTCTTTCTGTCCATTGTTACTAGCGAAAATTGTGACCACAATAATTTTCGGTAAACTGTTTATTACTAAATATAGATGAGCAAAATTATCTTATTTAAACGAAGAAAATCTCCAACAAAGTACATAATAAACGAATCACTTGCTTTTGCTGTACATGGAATAATAAAGCTAGTGATTCCTTTTAGATTCGTAGCAATACAATATTTTAGGTATTTTTTGAGGAAATAGGTCGTAAAAAAGGTGTAGAGGAGAATCATACAATGGGAAAATCCTCTTTCATTCTTTTTTTCACCCATGCCTTTGTTTTTATGGTGCCGGGTATTTTAGCTAGGACCATACAAGATGAAGGGTGAGTATATCTTTGATAAACCTATGCATGGCAAGTCAGGCATATGAATTTAGTGTAGTGCATGTCGTATATTAACTCTTATTTATATGTAAATTTCGTGTAGATCTGTTCTTGGAGCAAATTCAACAAGGAGGGGCCTACATACCGCATGCGAAGCAACAAACAAAATAGACAAGTGTTGGAGGTGCAAACCCAATTGGGCAGAAAACCGTCAATTATTAGCGGATTGCGCTCTTGGTTTTGCAAAGGGAACCACCGGCGGCAAGGGCGGAGAAATCTATGAGGTGACTGATCCTTCAGATGACGATGCAGTGAATCCAAAACCAGGGACACTTCGTTGTGGTGTTACCCAAAACAGACCTTTATGGATCATCTTTAAGAAAGATATGACGATTACACTCAAACATGAGCTTGTAATGACTGGTGATAAGACAATCGATGGTAGGGGTGCATGCGTCCAGATCGCTAATGGTGCTGGTATCACCATAATGAAGGTCAAGAACGTCATTATTCATGGGATTCACATACACCATATAAAAGAAACACCAGGGGGAGTGATTAAAGATTCAGAGACACATTCTGGGCCAAGAGCAAAAAGCGATGGTGATGGTATCTGCATCTTTGGTTCTTCCAAGATATGGATTGACCATTGTACACTCGATCATGGTGCAGATGGGCTTATAGATGTTACAATGGGTGGCACAGACGTAACCATTTCTAACTGCATATTCAACGATCACGACAAAGTACGTAGGAAGCATTTGAATCTCAAGATCTATGTATTTATATATTATATCTAATCCTCTACACTTTGTGATTAACACATGAACAGGTCATGTTGCTAGGGGTAGGTAATGATCTTGAAAAGAACATGAAAGTCACGGTTGCATATAACAAGTTTGGTTGCGGATGTGTCCAAAGATTGCCTAGGTGTCGATGTGGTTTTACACACGTGGTAAACAATGACTATGACAAATGGCAAATGTATGCTATCGGTGGTACGGATAAACCTACCATCCTTAGCCAAGGCAACCGATTTATGGCTCCTGATGACAAACAATACAAACAGGTATGCAAAGCTGTTATTAGCATGAACTTTATGTATGTTAATATATACAAACGTTCATCACTCTTTTCGTTTTGGATTTGTCTAACAAAAAGATATGTTGTGAAGGTGACACGAAGGGCGGAGGCCACTGAGGCAGAATGGAAGACATGGAATTGGAAATCGGAACATGACATTTTGCTAAATGGAGCCTTTTTCATACCATCAGGTGGTAATATACAACATCCTCCTGAGATGCTTGAAGTTGAGACAAAGATACCCGTTGAGACACTCACCCGTTGTGCGGGCTTACTCAAATGTACCCCTGGGCAACCTTGTTAAGCACCCAAAAAAAAAACAATCATTGATATTCTGAACACAAGATCAATGACTTTTAGTAGTGACCGAAATCTGTAGTCATTAATTAATGTATATTTAAAAAAAAAGTTTTAAGGAAATGTTGTAGTTAAATTTGATCTTTTACTGACGGAATATATTCAGTCACTAAAAGTCACTATAGATCCAAGAGTTATATGTATATGTTTTTGTCATACGTATATATAAATCAATGCAAACGTGTGATACAAACAAGATATAATTCTGTTGCTCGAATAAACAATTAAAAGTTGTTGAGAATGATTATAAAAGATGATGAGATCACCATAAGTACTATTTCTAAGCAGTAATTACTTAATTGTAATAATTGCAAGATAAGAGTATTAGTCTCCATGATTCACTTGCAAGTTGCAACTTGACTGTACTCATCTAAAGAATTGTTACATGACCTTAATACTTATTGTTAGTGTTTAAGACCTAGACAAATGATAAACGATTGGATTTCACACACAAAGTAATAAAAACAAAACGAAACAAGAAAACAAATAATTTATATGAGAAATTAAATATCTTTCTACTTTCATTTCTATATATTTTCCTACCTAGTTGAAATTTCTATATATTTTCCTACCTAGTTGAAATGATGACAAATGTATTAAAATATCATTAATCTTATCAAAATATTATCAAAATATGACACATATCATCGTTTTATATGGATAGAAAGATAAATATAAAGAAAAAACAGAAGGATATTTAATTTCTCAATTTATATTGATTCAAAGTGTATCTACTCATCTCTATTTTTGCTCTATTCCTTCCAAAATTCAGATTTTCTCCATAATTTTAGGATTAAGCTTGTGTTACCATCTTTAAGATACCCTCATCTTCAGTATTTAAGAAAAGAAAGTTTATAAAAATAAGTTCTTTTAGAAAAGATGTAGGAAATTATTTAAAAAAAATGGTTTATAGATCTTATAATCCTTTTTAAATATTTGTTTACACAATTATTTTGTGGTCAATGACTGATTGTTATTAATATAATTATTGAATATTAAATCGAGTGTTAGAATAATATAATTTATGAGATTCGTTGAAAAGAAACTAATTGTGTATAAAGACGTACTACGTATCGTATAATCCCGTTTAGTTTAATCTAGGCATTAAAATTTAGGGAGAATGACTTAAAACTATAATGAAGTTTCAAAAATATACAAAAAAGACTATTGTTTCTTTTAATATACAAAATATCATTGAACTAACTATCGTAGGTAATCATCCGGTTACCAAAAATAAAATACTAAGAAAGTATTTCGCAAATAAGGAGTAGGAAATTTTAATTTAAACTAGAAAGGTTACCCCGTTACGCGGGGGCCAGAAGCTTTCAATGTTGTTTCCGAATTGATAAATATGACAGACATAGAAAGTGCAAGGATGAAAAGTCCGGGCTTTGCCCCGGACAAAAAATGTAAAAGTTTTGACTGCAAGGACCAGAAGTGTGAAAATGGCTAAAGAATTAAAGGGGTAGGAATTAGCAACTTTTTAGAAAAGGGATCAAAGTTGTCAAACCGTTAAAGTTTTGTGGCCAAACTTTAAATATTAAAAGGTTCCAAAAAAGTGTAAAAATATTGATTGCAAGGACCAAAAGTGTCAAAATTGGTAAAGAATAATGACCAAAGTTGCCAAAAAAACATCCAAATTTAGTATTCCTAACTTCCAACAATAATACAAGGACCAATTCTGCCAAAAAAATGGGAAGTTGAATGGAACACAAACAAAAGCACATGAATAAATTAATTAAAGAAGTACATGGACCGGATATATAAATCAAGAGACCAAACTTGGACAAAGTATCCAAAGTTTACTATTCATTTCTTTCACAACTTTAATATATATATATAATAATAAAAACAACGTGGGGTGTATATATAACGAAGCTTCAAAAATATAAAAAAAAGGCTATTTTTTTTAGTATACAAAAATCATTGAGCTGATTATTATATGTAATCATCCGGTTACTCGCGAAATAAAATACTAAGAAAGTGTTACGCAAATAAGGAGGATGTTTTTCCCTCAAAACAAATGTTTTTACAATTGAGAGAGAGAGAAAGAGATTTTCTTACCAGCCATTCTCTATGGCCTTGCTGACTGTTATCTCCATCATGAACTTTAACAGCTACCGGGATTGGCTGAATCCCCTCTTTTATATCATCTTCAAGAAACCCTTTATAAACACTACCAAATCCGCCTCCACCTAGCATGTGATCTTGTCTAAAATTACCAGTGATTTTTCTAAGTTCATCAAATGTGAAAACGATTAAAGGATTAGTTGCAGAACTACGACGAAAATCTTCCACTTCTTCAGGGTTTGACGGCAGCTTATTGTCTTCCTCCTTTCTTCTCGCCAATGAACTTTCATCCCTAGTCAACTCTGAAAACGAAGACCAAACCATGCCAAATATACCCAACATGAAAGACAAGAACATAATATAAAGAAAAATCATAAGAAAAAGCTTTAGATTAGAAGCGCATATTCAGAAATGCCACCTTATCTCTTAATTTCCTTTCATCATAAAACAAGAAGCCAAATCAAGAACATACCTCGAATGAGGAATCTCAAAAGCAAAAAAGTAAAAGATGGTAGGAAAAAGAACATGTTTACAGAAAATTAACCCAATTGCGATATATACATCAACCTAACCCAAAGAAAATGGATTAAAACTAAAAAGTTTGTAGAAAACCCACCTGATTTTGAGTTTGATGAGACTCTATATATCGAGGGTTTCCACTTACACCAGCAGCTACCCATCACTCGCTCTTTTACGTACTCACTCTTTTACTCAACCACAAAAACAACAAGATTACTAATGACATAAACAAGAAAAATAACCCATTAAAAGAAAAGAAGAAAAGATTATTGGGAAGTCATCAAAGGTTGAATCTTTTATTGCCAATAGAGAAAACAGAAAGAAAGAGTGTTTGTGGGGAAATTTCTTGTGGGAACTAAAGATCTTTCTTGATAGTAATCATGAAGTGGAGTGTCTAAGTGGTGGGGGCTGTTTTCCATCCGCATGTTACTTTGTTTTAATTTCGAAATTGTGGTGTGTACATGTGCTGTTTCTTTTTATTGTTTGGACTTAAGTGTTAGTGCGTCTTTTTTAAGACCTGGAGAATTTTAATAGCTATATATGAGTCGTTATCTATCCTCTTCAAAGCCTTCTTTTTTAGCCCGCGCCTGTTCTTTTTTACCAATCTATTCACATAGATTCCCCTCAATAGTGCGTCAATGGGCCTATGTTCATTCATATCTTATTCTTCCAAAGTTTTGCAGCCAAATTTTCCTACTAATTTACTTAATTTAGCACGTGCATTTAAATTCATGCCCAAGAAAAGGCAGCAGTGATGAATTATAACAGAGGCAAGAAGTGGAAATGAAAGAAACATATTTTAATTTTATTTGGTTACATTACAAAATGAAAGAAATATAAATTTAATTTTCTCTAGAAGAATGTTTGTAGTATTCATCACCATCAACCATCGTTGCCTTCATATTCGTCTTCCTTGTCTTCATTGTCTTGAATAATTTTACATCTCTCTTCGTATTCAACATCTTTGTCATCGTAAAAATTGTTAGTAGTGTGCATTGATAAACCGTGTGCTATTGTTGTTTTAGTATTTCATCTTGATGTGTTGAATTGTATCCTTAGTGATCGCACGCCTTCACCGATTGTCATGTAAGTCTCCGAGTCAATATTACAACCTTGCCACTTAAATAAAAAGTGGATTCCCAAACAGACGTGAAAATTTGTTAACAAATCTCGGATCATTGCGACCAAAATCGGAAATTGTGGTTTCTTATATTTCCATCAAGACAACAAAACTACAATTTTAAATTCGTCAATATTTGTATATTTTATAAAATTAACATATAGTTTCGTAAATCCTTACTATTTATATGTTGGTTCGTGCTTGTCACTTCCATCACTATAGAGGGTATTAAAAAGTTGTATTACTTTATCGTTATGGCGATCTAGTAGTACACGAATGCTACTCCTTTACTTATCCCCAATTATTTATATTAGTAGGGGCGTTCCATATTTGACATTATAAATATTACATAAATCTCTAAAAATCTTAGTAAATTAAATTAGTTACATGGTTTTGTGCAAATGGCATGTCTTCCTGAGCACTCAAGCCTAAGCTATCAACTGTTTTAGTTATTAGAACTTTGACGTACACCAACACCATTTAAAAAAGATGGATTGAAAGTGGCGTGAACATGTATGAATTTTGAAAAAAAAGGTTCACTCCATGAGATTGAAGGTTCAGATCTCATTTGGACATAGATAGATTTAAACGTAGAATAAAAGTAGATTATGATTATGTTTAATTCTTTATAAAATTTTATTAAGACAATTTCAAAATTGGTCCATGCGGTTTACCATAAGCATTATAAGAAATCAAGGCATTACCGGCGACGCCTTTAACAACGACAAGGACCTTTAGCGGCGACTCATCACTTTGTCGCCGCTAAAAGTCCGTGTCGCCACTAAAGCCATCGCCGGTAATGTCTTGTTGACCGAATCTACGTTATCCGCTTCTGATAAACCTCAACTGTCCGATCGAGTATCTAATCCAATGACTGTGGCCTCGTTTTCGCACAAACCCAATACTGGCGACAAAAAGTCGTTGCTACAGGTAGAAAAAAAGATGTAGCATAAGTTCTCTCCTTAGATGTCACCGCTATTTGTGATTGTCGCCGCTAAAGGTTTAGTGTCGCTGCTATTGGTCGACGTAAATAACACTCATCTTTCTGCTTTCAGCTTTCATTTATATATGTTTTTTTTCCACTTTTCCTCCGACAACTTTCGCTTAATCGATCATTCCCGAAGGTTAGAAGAGATATCGGCGACACCTTTAGGCCACCGGAAACTCCCCACTTCGACATCTCTGACGATTCCACTGTGACATTAATTCTAGCAATGTTGTTGCGATTTCGTTCGAGGTTCGTGTTTTCCTTCCTCATCTCTCAGTTTCTTTCTCTTTTAATGTCGATTTCCACTTGTATTCACGATTAATTGCAAAAAAAATTGTTTAAGAAGAGTTTTTCCTCCATTCTCACAACCGCTACCGCCGACTGTTGCTGTCACCGACGACGATCACCACCACCACCACTGCACAAATTGTTGATTTTTGGCCACCACAAGTTCTATTTACTATGATTTTGGAGATTAATTGCAAAATAATATGTGTATTTGATATATGTATTTCAATGTGGTGTATATATGTGAAAATGTGTATTTGGTGTATGTATGTGTGTATAATATGTATGTGAATTTATGTGAATTTTGTGTATATGTGGTACATGTGTGTATTTGATATATGTATATGAATTTGGTGTATGTATGTGAAAATTTATGTATTTGGTATACGTAGGATATTATTATGTATGTATGTGAAAGTATGTATTTTTGGTATAAGTAGGATGCTAATGTGTATTTGATATATGTATTGAGAATGTATGTGTATTTGGTGTATATGTGGTATATATATGTGAAAGTATGTGTATTTTATGTTATTATGTATTATGTGAAAGTATATGTTTTTGGTATAAGTAGGATGCTATTATGTATTTGATATATGAAATGAAAATGTATGTATATTTGGTGTATATGTGGTATATGTATGTGAAAGTATATGTATTTGATGCTATTATATATGTATGTGAAAGAATATGTGTTTTTGGTATAAGTAGGATGTTATTGTGTATTTGATATATCTATTGAGAATGTTATTATTGTAGGATGCTATTATCGAAAAAACAAATAAAGTAAGATGCTATTATTGAGAATACTATTTTTTATATAAAAAAACAATGTGGATTGTAAAAAAAACAAATAAAGTAGTATTATATTATTGGAAATGAAAACATGAAGTAAACCACTACAATAGAAAACAACATAATATAATTCTTTTAAAATACAATGCTATAACTGAAAAAAATGTTATAAATAACAAAAATATAAAAAAGTACAATTTGCTTTGAACTTTTTCAAAGTGATAATTATGCTCTTATGTTTTTCTTTTTTCTTTTTATTTACTTAACTATTTATTTAATTAAAATAAAACAAAAAACAAAATATAAACCTCACAGACTCACTATAACATTCGAGTTTGGTATGTTTCCATTTTAACCCCTTATTGTAAAATGTCTATCTTTTTGGTCCCTAGCTAGTACGTGGGCCGTACTTTATGAGTACGCTTAGCGTACTAGCTCATTTATGGACACGAGATTCACCCACGTACGTTCGGCGTACGTGGGAGCATGCAAAGCATACGCTAAGCAGGGGAAAACCCTAATCTTTAGGGTTTGTGCTCTATTTAAGCAACTTATGTTGCCGTGGTTGTATCTTTTGGCCAGCCTCCACTCCCTAATACCCTAAGATCAAAACCCTAGCCTCCCATAATGTGTTTTTGAGCTTTGGAAGTAATTTTGTGTTGTTTTGGTGTGCATTGAAGAAGGTGGTGCTTGGTGACCAAGCTTTGGGTGGACTTCAGGTTGTAGATCCAGAATCTTCATCAAGTTTGCTAGCTCCAGAAGGTATAAAGTTCTTATCTTGGAACCTCCTTGTGTTAGATTGAGATTAGGGCTTGTTTTTTTAGTTTAGTATGGTCTTTTGGGTTCTCTATGGGAGTTTGAGTCCCTCTATGAGCTAGGATGCTAGATCTTAATCTCTATGATGTTCCTTGTGTGCAAAGGTGCCATCTTGATGAATCATATTGGTCCATGCATGAGGTTGACCCCTTATTATGGGTCTTAATGGACAAAATCAGGTTTTAGGGTCCCATTAAGACATTAAAGATGAAAAAGTTGCCAACTTTATGCATTAATACCTTGAAATGAAGTTGATATGAGGTTTTGAGATTAAGAGCTTAAGTAGTTAAGACAAACTTGGCCAAATGGGACTCAAGCCAGTATGCGGGGCGTAACCACTAGTACGCTGCGCGTACTGGGTCAGCTACCTGATTTCGAGTCAACACTCGTACGCCAAGCGTACGAGGAGAACGTCGAGCGTACTCGGTGCAATAGGCTTCTCCGTTTGGTCCTTTGGACTGGGGACTATTATGGGCTTTTAAGGTGTAGGCCTTGTTGGGCTATTGGACTTCTGACTATGGGCCATGGATGTATATTGGGCCTTCTTGGGGTTAGGCCCATGATGATTTTGGGCCCAACTAGGATGATGGTTAATAATGGGCCTTGGGATGCCATTAAGGAATTTGGGCCTCTTGAGTAATTGGGTTGGGCCTTGATTTTGGGCAAAGTAGGAAAAAGGGTAAAATGGTCTTTTATCCTCGAGGTTGGACAAGTAATTTAGATTCTTGATTATGGGTCGAGATCTAATTATTAATTAAATATTATTGATTATGTTAGCGTGGGATTTTCCGGATCAACAGATCGAGATTTTTATCTGAGAGATTCTGCAGCTTGAGGTGAGTTTCCTCACTATGTTTAGAGGTCGAAGGCACCAATGTCGGCCCATGGTTTATTATGATTAGGATGCTAGTTGTCTGTGTGACTCTGCATCTGCATGTAGGTTTTATGATATGTTTACCGAGCGGGTCTCGAAGTCGGGCGGGGCCTTATGATTATATTGTATGTTATTTATCTTTGTGATTTTTATGCATGTGTTTATATGTTTGTATGTATACCGGGCAGCACCCGATGCCAGGCGGGGCCTGATGACTGACATATCTGTTGCGATTAGGGATCGATGCCGGGCGGGGCCCATTATATGTTTGATATGTATGATATTTGGTATTTTGGGGATCTCGCTAAGTTTTTGTACTTACATTTTTCAGTTTGTGTTTCAGCTACTTCTGGTTCGAAGGGAAAGAGCCCAGGATGATTGCAGTGCACACACCACATCGTTCCACAATTTATATTACTCTGATGTACTTGGATGTTTATTGATACACTCTGATTCACTATGGTTTCTATGATGATGTTTTGGATAATGTTTTATTAATTTAAAAATCGAAATTTTTAGTCTTCATTTTTAGGATGTTACAAGTTTGTATCAGAGCCTTAGTTTGAGGGATTCGGGAATACTCTCGAGTGTGCCTGAACTCAAACTGAGGGTGTGGTAGAATTTTCAAAAAGAAATGTGTTATAAAAGGATTTTCTAATAAAAGAAAAGGGGTGTGGTGCATGCAATCGACCGAGCTCAAGTAAGTTTTCCCAAAATACCCATACATGTTATATGATATGCTTTGATTTGTGAATCTGTGAATCGCATGCTATTTAGGGCTATGGATCTTCTCAGGAATTGCATGATAGAATGCTAGGAGAGATGCCTTTATATGCTTATTGTATGAGCTTGTAGACTTACATGTTAGTACTGATCAGTCAGTGATAGGATGACCTGTTTAGGTTATGCTTGTTTCGATTACTCGATGCTCGAATGCTACTTGCTTTGTGATTTTTAGGATTTCTTATTAACTTCATCTAACTAATAAGCGAATATGATAAGTTACATATCATTGAGACTAAATAATTTTATAAGGTTAGGTTTTAACCCTATTGCACAACTCTTATTTGAGTCCTATCATTGTAGTGTGAGACCTTTCATTTGAAGAATTATCTAGTGTCGATGATATGTAATTGTATTCGTGAGCTAGTTAGAGGGAGTTAGTGGGAGTTCCTTCTACAGCTGATGGCGGGGATGTTGGATTAATGTCTAAGTCCATAACTATATTTGGTATGTACTTGACCCGACCCGACATGGTCCATTTGGGTTGCACTTCACCGACACAATTTATATGGATAGTCTTTTGAGAATAGTATATTTATGATTTATATTAATATATTATAAGTTCTAATATATTAATATAATCATATTATTTAATTAGTATTGATCAAGAATTAATTTATAATTAATTAAGTGATCAAAAGGAACTAATTAAATATGGACTCTTAGATATATATATGTGTAGTGGGCCAAGTTCATTTAGGTTGGGCTAAGTCTTCATGGATAGTCCATGGAGCTTTAACCCATGGATCCTAGGAAATGAAAGGTCATGGGTATTAGGGTTTAACCCTAATCCTCCACACTATATAAAGGGTCTTAAGGTTCATGAAATTATGCTAGTGGCTAGTGTGGATACACTAAAGAGGGCAATAACCGATTTCATAGTGTGAGCCAAGTATCCATATTCTCTAAAGGTTTTCCAAGGTGTTTTGGTGATTTGTGATTCCACTTGAGGCTTCCACACTATTGGGGCTAAGCTCTTAAAGCTTGAAGACATCAAGCTACATCAAAAGGTATGTCATCTAACTAGAACTTTGTAGTATAGGTGCTTCATAATATGCTAGTTAGGATGAAACCTTGGAATATTTAATATTTGCATGTATAATAGAGAAAACATAGATCCAAGGTTTATAGGGTTGCATGTACACCATATGAGTGTTAGAATGCTCAAAACTCAACAGTGGTATCAGAGCCATGGGTTGTTTTCTGTTATATTGATGCAAATGTTTTATTTTCAAGTTGAAAAAAAATGAAAAAAAAACATGACGTTTGTCAAATTTTAAGATAATTACTTGTTTTGTGAAAAACGAATTATTTGTAAAATTTGAATCATTTGTTATATGAGTTGAATTAGGTCAAATTTAGTAAAAAATAAAATGATATGATTATTTTCTTAGTTTTAAAAGTTTGATCTAAATGTTTTAAGGAGTTACATATTTTGTCATAAAATTTTGGAGCTCAAAAGTTTTTTTTTAAAGTTGTGATCTTAAGGGTTTTTGAAACTTCCATAAGTTATGGATATGAAAGTTTTTTTAAAAAAAAAAAAAAATTTGATTCAAAGTTTTTATGGAGTTACAAAATTTGGTGTTAATGTTTTAAAGAATTCCATAACTTGTTCTTAAGTTATGGAACATGGAAAGTTTCATCATAAAACACCATTAATTCCATAAGTTATGGAATCCAAAGGTTTTCAAGAATTACAAAACTTGCCCTCAAGTTTTGGAATTTGAGAAAAGTTTTTTATGAAAAAAAGAATTGAATTCTAAAACTCTTGGGTTCATAACTTAAACAATTAATTAAATGGTTTTAATTTTGAGTTTAATAATTGGAATTATGATGTTTTGTTGAATAGTTCAAATTAACTCTTATGGACTTTATTAATAGTTAATTAAAGCGTTTAATTAAAAGAGTATTATTAATCCATAAATATATGGTTTGAGTTTAATTAAATTAAAAGTCTAGTTTAATTAATAGATTAAACCACCAAGTATTTTAAATGTCTAAAATACACCCTTATACTATTATAATATTAAAAGTTTAATATATTATATGTATAAGAGCAAGTCGTCTTACCATTAGTAGGCCTCATTCACGAAGCCGGTCTATAAGGGGGGTATAAGGTTACTGCCTATAAAATGGCAGTTTAATGGGTGTCCACTCTCACTCACCGCTTCCTTGACCGGTGGAGGGTCGTTAGCTGAACAGGTAGGACAAGGACTATAATTCTCCCTTCATTATAAGTATAATGATAAATACTAAGTAACTAAACACTTATAAATTCCCAATCTTAGTTACTTAGGAAAATGTGAATAAGGTGCTAATCCATGAAATTACACTTTGCACTTTGTTTAAGCTGTTAGTGGAGCGTGTGTGGTTAACCGGCACACTAACCTGGACTTAACAAGGTAGGCAAAGGGTAACTATTAAGGGTACCAAGTATATTTGCATGGTTACTTCACACCTTGTTTTGTGATCCTCGGCATCCCAGTCACAAAACCTGAAGGGCACACTCGAGATTGAAACATGCCATTGAAAAGTTCAATGAATCTCAAAAGAATCTAGGAGTTTCAAAACCAATTAAAACCTAATAATACATTTCGTTTATCTTGGTGGAAATTGGTGAATCGTCATTCACCTACCTTCAAATATTTTATAGCTTGGATTACGGCATCCCTCTTCCAAGTTATAAAATAGTTTGTTGGGTCCTAGCCTTAATATATCATATTGGGTGTTATATTAAGGACTTAAATCAACTTTACGTGAATTTCTCCCATTGTTGATGTCTGGTTTAGACAACAATGATCTTCCCAAACCAAGCTTTCCTAATGAATATGACTTCCCGAGTTTGGCTCATGGAAGTCATACTTCTCTTCCTCCACCTCCTCCAATTATTCTCCCTAACCCACAAGTTCAAGGTCACTCAAGCCCTAATGGCAAGCAAGGTCTATGTGTGATCACATCTTAGAGATGAAGTCACATATTGACAAGCCGGGAGAGTTGGGTGTCAAAGTCTTGAGAAAGTTGGATGCTCAATCACTTTCTAAGTCACATAGTGAGTTCCTTTGGGACTACTATGAAACAGACTATGACATGAACCTTAATGATCATATCTATTTGCTTGGTGCTGCTGAATCAGCAATGATTTGGAACGATAGTAAAGCAAATTTGATTAGAAGATCAACTTCCCAAAAACTTTATGGACAGTGACAATGGTGACACTGGAAATCCAGAAAAAACATTCTCTTCCCAATGGAAAGGGATTGGCCATAGTCAACCCGGTTGACCAAATGGTAAAGAGAAAGGCTAAGTCTGAGATAGTCCCATTACCAAAGAGTCCATATGTTTATTTTGCCAAAGGAAGGGGCGTTGATTGCAAAGCTGCCAAATTTACCTAAGGATGTTAAAGTCAATAAGTTTGACTCTACATCAGGTAGAGCCCATTATCTAACTCTGTTAAGTTCTATTCTGAGATCCTCATTACATGATGTGACTAGGTCACATGTTGATGTTTTAAGAATCAAAGAATAGAGAGAAATCTTAAAGGAAGTATATGCTGATTCTGATTGCGAAGGTGGATTTCGATCGCATCACAATTTTGAGCAGTTGCTTAAGAAGTTAGATATATTGCTAAGGAATAGATAACAACAATTTTCCATGTGGATTGTAAGGATAAGTTTTTCCGCAAAGTTTTAAAATAAAAGAAAATTGTTTAATTTTATTTATTTGAAGTATCCTTACAATGGCATTTGTGGAAAATTGTTGCTTATATGATTCCACTGACAGCAATATTGGAAAATGGATTTGATTCTTTCATTTGTGGTAGTGTCTAAATTTACCAAATCATGAAAGTTCCTCATCACCCAAGTTTCAATTGGACCGAAACTTGGAATCATGCAAGTTGAATAGTATGATGAATGAGAACTTTCAAGCATTAGAAAATCAAGACTAATTACTTGTTCACATGGATGTGTGAGTCAAGTGAAGGACTAAAGGGATCGAGTACACATTCTTGTGCACTGGTCATGTCCACCACAAATCTCGTTAAGACTATTTTATTTACTAAAGTTTAGTAAATATGGTTATACTTACAAGTTTAAGTATAATTCTGAAACATTGGAAAAGTCTCAATGTATGGCAGAACGAATGGGAAGAATCAAATTAGGCAGAAAGATAAAAGTTTCTCAAATCTGAAAAGATGGGAGAGTACTTTAGTATCATGTTTGTGATCATCTTAATGATTTAGAAATCATATCACAATTAGTCCTCTAAAGGTCATCTTAGTGCATTCTTATGACTAAGAAGAGGAGTCATGAATTGTTGAAATGGTTAGATCAGGAAGATGAGTCATACTTCGTTCCAAAACAATTCTTAGAGTCATACTCCAAGATTGTAACTTGAGTGACATATCTTAAAGAAAGGTTTAAAACACTTGTCAAATGTAAGAGTAAAAGTGTCCTACTCTTGTACATTTGAAATTGGTAAGTTGTGATGTTTTAGATAAAACAAAGACCAACTAAGGCCAATTGTGTGAAGTGTTTGTCTTGATAAAGAATCCGCACTATCTCTTGAATATTTGGCAAGATAGTCTTATATGTCAAGAGGATAGTGGGAGTCTTAAAGATCCTAAAAAGAATTTCAAGAATTAATCAAGAATAAAACCTGAGGTTCTTCACTAGCACACGACTTGAGGTTTATAACCTATCGTGTTGACATATTCTATGCCCATTCCAGTTAAAGTTGGCTTTGCATAGGAGTTCTGAAAGTTCTCAATTGGTTGCATAACAACTTGGAAGCAATGGCAGGCCCTGTACTGCCAGGTGGCAAGAAGTTAAGATTGCATAAGTTCAGTCCATATGAGTTTGGATTTGTCGTTATCCTTGTCTTGTGACTATGGTTTTGACGATTCACATGGATAAGAACACATACACCATAAAATCTAAGGGTCATAAGGTTTCTCTCCGATTCATGAAAATGATGGTGAGGAAACACTTCCACCAAGTAGATTTGAAGCAGATGGCAAAAGGTCTAAACAATTGAGACTATGATTACGACATCCCTTTTCATAGTTCTGAAATTGTTTAGACACACATGCATGCTATCTAAGGAAAGGTGTATGATTTTGATAAAGTTTTATCAAAGCATCTCGTATCAGAAATCTGAACTTTGGTAAGAAAGTCAATAAAATATTGATTTCTAGAAGTCCAGCTGATTTCTGAGTACATGTCAAAGCTAGTGGGAGCATAAGTTTTATGCTAATAATCATCATGTTAGTGGGAGCATGATAATTATTGTTAGTGTTGCAGGTTAGCAATGTTAATTATAGAAAACAAAAGTTTCAATTCGTGAGGCTGCAGGGATTGAAAAAGTTGTTTTGCTATAATTAAGGGAGATGATATACTTCATTTCAGTTCTAAAGGCTTAGATTGAGACCTTAATCATCTTTAGTCAAGAATATATATATATATGAATTTCATGTTGGATTGGTTCAACTTAAGGAAATTCTATATATTGCGTTCTCAAAATTCGATTATGATTACGGCATCCCTCTTCATAGTCAAATTTTGAAAACATGGCAAATAAAAATATTGTAGCAAAAGACTGGTCTAGAATCATGTCTTTATGTGAGACATCATGAATCGTGTACCATTTGCTTTGGGTACAGGATCGATTGCATGTGCTATAATATTTGTCATTTCTAAATTTTTCCAAATGCCCAGAGGCATTAAGAAGGGAAAAGGTCTAGAATTGGATATGACTAAAATGATTAAGCAATTGTCGAGGACAATCTGAGGTTTACCAAAGATTGGTTGCTCAGGGACAGTTGGAAGTATAGTGCTAATTTTGGAAGGACCATATTGACATATTATGAAAAGAGGCATCTCTTATTTAGAAGTGATAATCAAAATGAGAATATGGAGTTGTCTCCATAGGTGGAAGTTATCTGTGTAAGATTAGAAAACTTAATGCAAGAAGCATGTCCAAATCAATGCACTTTGAATATGAGACTTAGTTTTCATGGAGTTGATCTCCATTGGAATACCTTATAATGACTGTTGACAAGTCTTTGTGACTTTGTACATATTCATTACAGGAGGGTCAGTGCATATAAGTTTAAAATCTAAACAGATTTCGATAAATGATATGAATTTGAAATTCTCACCTTTTTCGATAAGGATTTGGGAGTGTGAAATTAGAATCATTGAAATTATGTTCAATTGGTTTATTTCACAAAGTAAGGATCATAGACAAACATAGAGTGCATACTTGGTGTATGGCAAAGTTATTGTTTAAGAAAAACATAGTGTACATGCTTGGAGCATGGGACAACTAGTGTTTTTAATTCAAGTATAAAGTTGATAAAACCGAAACAATGAATAATGAGTAATCATTATGGTGATAAATAAAAGTGTTTATTTATATTCATAGGGTTTGATACCATATTTGATTCATTTATTCTTGTGTTTCACTTTGCATGTTTTGACTTCCAGAATAACTAAGTCGCTCTTCCTGAATGATTAAGTTATTCAAACCATCCACAGTCGGTCATATGTTGGAAGTAGATATGAATCAAGACTGTCATGGGTTGGTTTGTAGAGGTCCAAGTTGGTGGACAAAGGGGTGCTACAACACTCATGAGTGCTCATAAGTTCTGAGTATTGGATTCAACCCGCGC
This sequence comes from Lactuca virosa, assembly GCF_052849685.1. Classification (NCBI taxonomy): domain Eukaryota; kingdom Viridiplantae; phylum Streptophyta; class Magnoliopsida; order Asterales; family Asteraceae; genus Lactuca; species Lactuca virosa. Next base: position 153,288,005 of record NC_136427.1, on the reverse strand, counting down.
TCATTTGAATCACTTCATGGATTTTATCACGAGTGATCATGAGGCGATAATATCTTATATTCTTCAAACCTAGAGATATGAGTTGTTACTATGAGTTGGTTATACATTGATTGCACGAAAACGCATTTGGTAACTCGATGTTATAAAACGTGCCTTTGTGTATGATTCAACAAGTAGTAGAACAAGCCATATGAGTCGAAGTTTATCCATTCCTTTTACCTTCGGGATAAAAGAGATATCTGTGGGCCCCTCGATGATTTAGTGATGACACATGTGAGTGCTTGGCCAAGCCAGGACTGATTTGATTTGTTCAATCAGTCAGTCATCATAAATCGGAAATCGGGAAACAACAAATGGACAGAGAGAATGATTGATAATCCATGTCTCAGTCCATATGATATCTAGAATGGAGGAATATATGATCCCTTATCTAATGGACAAGTCATTGACAAAGGTCAGAGTTCATTGACAAGATCAGAGTTCGACAGCGGCTTTAAGAGCTACGATTGCCAGTTGGTTTTTGAAGTCATACTCAATAATATTTTTAGACTTATCCAAGTAGGAGACTGTTGGATTAATGTCTAAGTCCATAACTATATTTGGTATGTACTTGACCCGACCCGGCATGGTCCATTTGGGTTGCACTTCACCGACACAATTTATATGGATAGACTTTTGAGAATAGTATATTTATGATCTATATTAATATATTATAAGTTCTAATATATCAATATATAATCATATTATTAAATTAGTATTGATCAAGAATTAATTTATAATTAATTAAGTGATCAAAAGGAACTAATTAAATATGGACTCTTAGATATATATATGTGTAGTGGGCCAAGTTCATTTAGGTTGGGCTAAGTCTTCATGGATAGTCCATGGAGGTTTAACCCATGGATCCTAGGAAATGAAAGGTGATGGATATTAGGGTTTAACCCTAATCCTCCACACTATATAAAGGGTCTTATGGTTCATGAAATTATGCTAGTGGCTAGTGTGGATACACTAAAGAGGGCAATAACCGATTTCATAGTGTGAGCCAAGTATCCATATTCTCTAAAGGTTTTCCAAGGTGTTTTGGTGATTTGTGATTCCACTTGAGGCTTCCACACTATTGGGGCTAAGCTCTTAAAGCTTGAAGACATCAAGCTACATCAAAAGGTATGTCATCTAACTAGAACTTTGTAGTATAGGTGCTTCATAATATGCTAGTTAGGATGAAACCTTGGAATATTTAATATTTGCATGTATAATAGAGAAAACATAGATCCAAGGTTTATAGGGTTGCATGTACACCATAGGAGTGTTAGAATGCTCAAAACCCAATAGGGGAGTGGTGTGGTGATTGCCCTAAGAGGTGCCTAGGAAGAGATTTAGTGTTGGGAGTCTTGTATTGCTGAGGATTGTATGTGTGGATAAGGAGTGACTTCGAGGATTCAAAACGATCCTTAAGGAAAGTACGGATAGATGTAGAAGGTAGTATGGGCCCTTACTACTGGAAGCAAAGGATTCGTACTTGACTCAAGGAGAGCTACGATGATACCAAGAATCTTGTAGAGTATGGGACTCCTCGATATATATTTATGCGTGTTCTGATGGTTTTTATGGTCTATTTTTAGTATGGTGACTCTTCGAGGAAGACCGGTTAGTGGTTCTGGTGCTGGTGAGGGTTCAGGCTCGGGTTCTGGAGCCGGACAGTTGGATGATCAGACACGGGAATTCATTTCGTCTAACATTACCCGCAACATACTTGAGCAGACTCCTGTGATCTTTGGTACGACCAAGGAGGGCATTCTGGAGATTTTAGATGAACGTTTGAGCGCTTTTCGGTCTGAGATGGTGGCATTTATGGGAGCTCGCATGTTGACCTTCCGTGAGTTCCAAGCATGTGGGGCTCCAGAGTATTTCGGGGAGAAGGACCCGATTGCGAGCAGACGATGGTCTACAGATGTCGCTAATGCTTTCCGCACTAGCAGTTTCCCCAATCGGGGCAAATGTCAGACTTGCTTCCTGTCTTCTGAAAGACAGAGCTCGAGATTGGTGGGAGGAGGTTGGGTGCTCTGTGGGTGATGCGGCGGTTGATTCGATGACATTGGATGATTTTCTGACTAGATTTCAAGCTGAGTTTGAACCGGTGATTGAGGTGCAACAGTTGGCGAGGGAGTTCCAAGACCTTCGCCAGACTACTGAGACGGTGGCTAAGATCACCGCTATGTTTCGCGAGAAGGAGCTGTTAGTTCTGCAGTATGTGGCGGATGAGGAGATGAGGAAAATGAGATACCATGAGATGTTGAGGAGTGATATTCGGCAGTTTGTGAGCCGATCTAGTTGTAAGACATTGGAAGATATGATTGCGAGAGCCAGATAGAGGGAGATTGATCTAGAGATGGAGAGGAAGAGAAAGTCGGATCAGGCTCAGGTTTCAGGGGGTTCTGGCAAGAGGCGCAAGGTATACGATTCGAGATCGAGAGGCTAGCAGGACCAGAGCCGCTGTATGTGTGTGTGTGGGGGGGGGGTAGTAGTTCGGGGAGAGATGGCTCAACGTGGGCCGATTCTATGTTCATCAGGTAGGGCCAAACGCTATCTTCATTAGGGTTGTTCCGGATATGTCGCCTCTGTTATGGATACCCGGGATAAGGGTAAGACAACTGTGGATGATGTGCCGGTTGTACAGGAGTACCCTGATATATTCCCGGAGGATTTTCTTAGAGTGCCCCCGGAGAGGCAGGTGGAGTTTAGGATTGAATTGGTTTCGGGTGCGGCTCCGATAGCCAAAGCACCGTATCGGTTAGCTCTTCCAGAGATGCAGGAGTTGCCTACACAGTTGTAGGACCTGTTAAACAAGGGGTTCATTCGACCGAGGAGTTTGCCATGGGGAGCACCGATCTTGTTTGTGAAGAAGAAGAATGGGTCGCATAGGATGTATATTGACTACCGAGAGCTGAATAAGCTAACGGTGAAGAACCGTTATCTACTCCTGAGGTTTGATGATTTCTTTGACCAGCTTCAGGGTGCATCTTGGTTTTCCAAGATTGATTTTCGTTTAGGTTATCATCAGACGAGGGTCAGAGAGGGGGATGTGTAGAAGACGGCCTTTCAGACTTGTTATGGTCATTACAAGTTCGTGGTGATGCCCATCGGGCTCACCAATGCTCCAGCTGCATTCATGGACCTCATGAACCGCATATGTAGGCCTATGTTGGATCGTTCTGTGATTACGTTTATTGATGACATCCTGGTCTATTCTAAGACCCAAGAATTGCATGAGGAGCATTTGAGGGAGGTGTTGGAGTGTAACATCCCAAAAATTGAGACCAATTTTTTTTTTGTTTTAATTATATTGCTTATAAAACTTGTTTGAGGAAAACATTACATATATCATATTATTTGATAAACCATAATTACAGGTCTCAAAAACCATATCGTCAAATAGTAATAATGTCATAGTACAATCCTAGAAATCTCAAATGCGGAATCATGTGTGTGCGATGCGCTGCTACCCTGCCGGATCCTTCCCCTTAGACGAAGAGGTACCTGAAACCAAAAATGAAAACCGTAAGCACAAAGCTTAGTGAGTTCCCCCATCATACCACATGCCATACAATTATACATACTGCCAAGAAATTCTGGGGTGCCCGACCTACCCGTGTCAAGCCATTCTGGGGTGCTGACGTACCCATGTCAAGCCATTCTGTGGTGCTGGCCTACCCGTGTCAGGCTGTTCTGGGGTGCATGTCGACCCTCTGGTCTATCTCAAACGGTCACGGGGACTGTTTCACCCCTACCACTATCACATAATAACAAATCATAATCATGCGGTCAGACATATCTGGGGTGTCCGACCTACCCTTCGGTCCTAACGACCGTATTGGGGGACTATTCCCCTCCTACTACCACTATCGCATAGAACATATCATACTGGTACATAGAATACATCAGGTAGTAGCAAACCTAGATAATTATCACAAAGACAATCACCTAAAGACATTCCCTGCTGGTGGGCCGACATTGTGGCCGTAGACCCACCTCTACTGGAAGGTAACTCACCTCAATGTCGTGTAGTGTCTGCACTGTCCTTGGTATGGAAATCAACTCTTCTCGACTCCTCAATCCCTACACAACATCCTTTCTACATTACCAATTCATACTCTTAACCCGTACAAGGGTCAACTCAAGTCCAAGTCAAAGTCAAGGTTAAAACCTTGGTCAAAGTCAACTTTGGTCAAAGTCAACATCTGGTTGACTAGACTCGCCGAGTTGGTCCACCAACTCGTCGAGTCCCCATGTCCACACAATGCTACAACCCCGTCCCCACTCGTCAAGTCTAGTAAGAGCTCGACGAGTTCTCCTTCAACCAAAACATCGGGACCTTCTTCAACTGACTTGCCGGGTTCATCCTTGAACTCGTCGAGTTCATCTTCATCCGTATGAAGGTGTTTAGTCTATGACTCACCGAGTTCTCCTTGAACTCGTCGAGTCCGTCTTCATGTGGTTGGGACATTGCCTTGAACTCGCCGAGTTCCTCCTTGAACTCGTCGGGTCCTTCGATCTTCAAGTCCATAACAAACCCCAACAGGCTACGTTTTCCTTCAACTCAACCAAAGACCATTTTAGAAGACGTTTGGGGGAAATTGCAACCCGACTCGCCGAGTCCCTCTTTGTCCAAAACTATACAGTCGATTTTAATCGATCTTAATGCATCCAAACCATAGATCTGACCTCCTAGGGTCCATATTATATGTAAAGCTTCGAACTTGACGTTCATGCATGGGGTATTTGGCTCAGAAGGCCTAAAAATGTGGTTTATATGATGCATGGAACTCCCATGGCCATAAAGTTGGCACCTTTATGCCATGGGAACCCTCAATGGTTCCAGATCTGAAGCTAACACTCCACAATATGATCCAAACCCAAAGGTGGCTTAGAAATGTCCCAAAAATGGCAAGATCCATGTCTTAAAGAAGATCTATCGAATGATAAATCAAGGTTCAAGCTTTTTACCTTGAATAAGCTGGAAATGGGGCGAAATCTCTGGATGCACTTGCTTTTTTCTGAACCCCCAAGCTTCCAATTCTTCCCTCAAGCTTCAAACAACTCTAAATACTCAAAAAAAGGCTCAAGAACACTCAACAAGCTCTAAGGTTTCGAGATAAGGCTTTCTGGAAGTGAGAGGGACGATGGAGGCTGGGTTGAGGCAAGATAAGTTGTTTAAATAGGATGCAAACCCTAAATATTAGGGTTTTGTCCAGACAGCCCTACTCGTCGAGTCGGTCTCCCGACTCGTTGAGTAGGTCACTTATCCTCCTGATCAAAAGTCGAGTCTACTCGACGAGTTGGGCCTCCCACTCACCGAGTCCCGGAGCAAAACATGAAATTACTTGAATTTAAATACATACCAGGAACCGGGTGTTACAAATCTCCCCCAATTATTTTAGACTTCGTCCTCGAAGTCTTCTGCTGAATCCGGAAAAAGCTCGAGGTAGTGCTCCCTCATCTCGTCCTCCGGCTCCCAAGACCATTCTGAGCCCTTGCGGTGCCGCCATTGCACCTTCACTAGCTCCACCCTCTTGTTCCTCATATCCCTCAACTTCCTGTCGAGGATAGCTATTGGCCGCTCGATGTAGTTCAGGCTGTCATCCACCTGAATATCCTCTAAAGGCACCACTGCTGAATCGTCTACCAGACACTTCCATAGCTGGGAGACGTAAAAAGTACTATGAATCTGACTGAGTTCGGCTGGCAGGTCCAACCTATATGCCACCTTGCCCACCCGGGCCACGAACCTGAAAGGTCCGATGTACCTGGGGCCCAACTTGCCCCGCTTCCTGAACCGAATGTCACCCTTCCAAGGCGACACCTTCAGGAGCACCATATCCCCGACCTGGAACTCCAGGTCCGAACGACGCTTGTCGGCATAACTCTTCTGCCGACTCTGAGCAGTCTGGAGCCTGCTCCGAACATGCTGGATCCTCTCTATAGTCTTGAGTACCACTTCGGTACTCCCCACGACCCTCTGTCCAACCTCAACCCAACATATCGGGGTCTTGCAGTTCCTCCTGTACAACATCTCGAAGGGAGAATGGTCGATACTCGCATGATAGCTGTTATTGTAGGAAAACTCTGCCCAAGGAAGGTAAGTATCCCAACTACCTCCGAAGTCTAAAACGCATGCTCGCAACATATCCTCCAAAGTATTGATGGTCCGCTCGCTCTGACCATCCGTCTGTGGGTGAAAAGTGGTGCTAAAGTGCAGACGAGTACCCATCTCGTCGTGAAACTTCTTCCAGAATCTGGAAGTGAACCGCACATCTCTGTCAGAAACCACCGAAACTGGCACCCCATGCCGAGCCACTACCTCTCTGATGTAGATGTCGGCCAACTTTTCGGCCGAAATGCTCTCCTGAATCGGAATGAAATGGGCGCTCTTGGTCAACCGATCCACGATGACCCAAATCGAATCCACTCCCCGCACGGTCCTGGGAAGCTTCGTGATGAAATCCATAGTGATATCTTCCCATTTACACATCGGGATATACAATGGCTGGGTCTTTCCGTGAGGTCTCTGATGCTCGGCCTTGACCTGCCTGGAGGTCAGGCATCTCTCAACATACCAAGCTACATCCCGCTTCATGCAGGGCCACCAATAATCAAGACGAAGGTCCCTATACATCTTCGTCAACCCGGGATGGATAGAAAACCTGGATCTATGCGCCTCATCCATCAATACCTGGTGCACCCCTCCATGATATGGGACCCACACCGTACGGTGTAGTGTCAACAATCCATGGCTGTCATAATCGAAGGAGGAAACCTGATCCACAATACGCTCACTCTTACGATGTTCCTCCTTCATAGCCTCCTGCTGGGCCTCTCGAATCCGCTCCAATAGCGGAGTCACCACAGTCATCCTCAAGAAAATATCTCTGATCGGCGCTGCCTTGCGGCTAAGCGCATCGGCCACGACATTGGCCTTCCTCGGGTGGTAGAGGATCTCACAATCGTAATCCTTCACCACATCTAGCCATCGCGCTGTCTCATATTCAGATTTGACTGATCCATGAGGTACCTCAAACTCTTATGGTCCGTGTAAATGGTACAACGGACCCCATAGAGGTAATGACGCCAAATCTTGAGGGCGAAAACAACTGCCCCCAACTCCAAATCATGCGTCGGATAGTTCGCCTCATGAGGCTTCAGCTGCCTCGAAGAGTAGGCGATAACATGCCCCCTTTGCATCAATACCGCACCCAAACCTGAGATGGACGCATCACAATACACTAAAAAATCCTCCACGCCCTCTGGCAGGGCTAATATTGGCGCCTCGCACAATCTCTGTCTCAGCGTCTCAAATGCGGCCTGCTGCTCAGGCCCCCAGCGAAAGACCACGGCTTTCCTTGTCAACCGGGTCAAGGGCACGGATATCTTGGAGAAGTCCTGAATGAATCTCCGATAATAACCTGCCAGTCCCACGAAGGTCCGAATATCAGATGGAGACCTCGGAACTGATGGGTTTTGAGCAAAAGAACATCCTATGTGCACATGCAAAACCCTAAAGCTTGGATCTAGGTTTCTCTATTGTACATGCAATTCATCCAAGACTTATGAACCCTAGATCTAGCATACATATTTCGAAATTAACCTAATAGATCAGATCTAGATGATTACCATTCTTGAATGGCTTGAATCTTCAACTCTTGGAGCTTAGTGTCACAAATGTCACACCTCTAATGTCTTACAAACACCACAAGCGAGAGGATGATATTGGAGAGAGGGAAGGAGGCACAATTTCGGCTATGAACTCTCTAGGGTTTCTAGTGGCTGAAATTTGATGCCCTTAGGGTTCTATTTATACTTGTGCTACTAGGGTTTCAGTCAAAACCCTAATGGACAGCTTAGGCCTTAAGTAGTCCAAGGGACCTTCTGGAATAAGGCCTCCTTGGACGAATTCAAGATGGACTCCATTTTAATTTTGTCCATGCCCTAATCCATAAGGATTCTCAGCCCAATAACTAACTATCACACAATTGACAGTTCCAGTCCCCTTTATTTAATTAATCTCTTTTAGCCACCAAATTAATTCTTAATTAATTCATGACTATTATTCTTCTTTCATACCTACTTCCAAAGTATGAGCGACTGTGGGCTATTCGAATAATCTTATTATTCAGGAAGTCAAAACATGCAAAGTGAAATAATATGTAAATGATTAACACAAGACGAAAACTTTACTTATAAATAATACGTCTTTATTTAATCATCAAATGTTAATTACAATTTATCTATTACACGTTTCGAAGCTATCTAATCTAAACTAATATCGTCCTTCATCCCAATGCTCCTAGCGTGCTGTAGTGCTTAACCCTACTCAGTCCCTTCGTAAGGGGATCTGCTAGGTTATCTTTTGACGATACCCTCTTCACCACGAGGAGTCCCTCTTCTAACCGATGTCTAATAAAGTGATAGTTCCTGTTGATATGTTGAGATCTGCCATGATCCCTCGGTTCCTTGGTCAAGGAAACCGCTCCTTCATTATCACAGAATATCTCCATAGGCTCCTTTATGGCTGGTACAACTCCAAGGTCTCCAATGAAGTTCTTCAACCATATCGCCTCCTTTGACGCTTCGCTCGCCGCTATGTACTCTGATTCGCACGTTGAATCAGCTACGGTCTCCAGCTTGGAACTTTTCCAAGTCACTGCTCCTCCATTTAGAGTAAAGACCCAGCCCGACTGAGACCGGTAGTTGTCTTGGTCGGTCTGAAAACTGGCGTCACTATACCCTCACACCCTTAAATCATCACTCCCACTGAGGACTAGAAACCATTCCTTGGTCCTTCGAAGGTACTTAGGAATATTCTTGATTGTGGTCCAATGTGCTTTGCCAGGGTTCCCTTGATATCTACTGACCATGCTCAAAGCGAAGGCCACATCAGGGCGAGTACAAGTCATAGCATACATGATCGAGCCAACTGCGGAAGCGTAAGGTACTCGGCTCATCTCTGCTATCTCGACTTCGGTACTCGGACTTTGAGTCTTACTCAACTTGGCATTACTTTGGATTGGTAACTCCCCTTTCTTGGAATTCTCCATACTAAAACGCTTTAGTACATTGTCCAAGTAATTATTCTGACTAAGTCCTATTAGTCTCTTACTTCTGTTTCTCACTATCCTTATTCCCAGAATATAGGCAGCCTCTCCGAGGTCCTTCATAGCGAAGCACTTCCCAAGCCAGGACTTAACTTCCTGAAGGGTCGGGATGTCGTTTCCTATGAGTAGTATGTCATCGACATACAATACGAGGAAGCTAACTATACTCCCATTGGCTTTTACATATACACATGATTCATCCTCGCTTCGTAGGAAGCCAAACTCTTTGACTTTCTCATCGAAACAAAGATTCCATCTGCGAGACGCTTGTTTTAATCCATAAATGGATTTCTCAAGCTTACACACTCTATTAGGATGCTTCGCATCGACAAAACCCTCTGGCTGACTTATGTAAACATCCTTAGCCAACTTCCCATTAAGGAAAGCAGTTTTGACATCCATTTGTGATATTTCATAGTCATGAAATGCAACAATGGCTAGCATCACCCTAATAGACTTTATCTTCACAACTGGTGAGAAGGTCTCATCATAGACAACTCCTGGAGTTTGAGTAAAGCCTTTCGCAACCAATCGCGCTTTATAAGTGTGTACTTTCCCATCCATGCTGGTCTTCTTCTTGAAGATCCACTTGCACCCGAACGTCTTACGACTTGGCATATTGTTAACCAAATTCCAAACTTGGTTGTCGTACATGGACTGAATCTTGCTGTCCATAGCCTCTTTCCATTTCGCAGACTCCGGGCCTGCCATGGCTTCCTTATAGATTTTAGGTTCATCCAAATTTATTAGTGTACTGTCACTAATAAATGTATCACCTTCACTTGTTATATGAAAACCATATAGCACAGGTGGAACACTAACTCTACTGGAACGTCTAAGAGGTAAGGACTCGTCAATCGGTTCAACAGGAGTTTCCTCCTCATGTTGAGTGCCAGTGTTAGAGGTTCCTTCATCGTTCGATTCTTGAAGCTCTTCAAGATCGATTTTCTTCTCACTGTCTCCTTGGCTTATGAGTTCTCGCTCTCAGAAAACCCCTCTCCTCGCAACGAAGCCAACATTGTCACTCGGTCTATAGAAGAGATATCCAAAGCAATTCTGTGGGTAGCCGATGAAAATACATCGCTCACTACGAGGTTCGAGCTTGTCGTGAGTCTTTAGTTTTATGAAAGCCTCGCAACCCCAAACCTTGATATGTGCCAACGAGGGAGCTTTCCCTGTCCACATCTCGTGAGGAGTTTTGGCAACCTTCTTTGTAGGGACTAAGTTAAGGATATGGGCGGCAGTCTCTAAGGCATACTCCCAGAATGAGATAGGTAGCGAAGCACGACTCATCATGGAACGAACCATGTCTAGCAAGGTTTGATTACGCCTCTCAGCTACACCATTCAACCGCGGTGTCCTGGGAGGTGTCAATTGCGAAACAATTCCGCATTCCTTGAGGTAGTAGTGGAATTCAAGACTTAGGTACTCTCCACCTCGATCAGATCGAAGCATCTTGATTTTCCTTCCCAACTGATTCTCCACTTCTTGCTTGAACTCTTTGAACTTTTCAAAGGTTTCTGACTTATGCCTGATTAAGTAGATATAGCCATAGCTGCTATAATCATCGGTAAAAGTCACGTAGAAGCGGCTTGCGTCCCTTGTGGTGGATCTAAAGGGTCCACATACATCTGTATGTATGAGATCCAATAAACCCTCACCCCTTTCACAAGAACCATTGAAGGGTGACTTGGTCATCTTTCCAAGGAAACAAGACTCGCACACGTCATCGTCCCTAAGGTCGAATGACTCCAACACTTCATCCTTTTGGAGTTGGGCTATGCGTTTCTTGTTGACATGTCCAAGACGACAATGCCACAAGCATGCTTTATCCAAATCATTGGAAGAATGGATATGTAATACATCATTTCCTAAATTGTCTACAACCATCACAGTTTCATATATTCCATTACAAGGCAATGCTTCAAAATAGAAAACGCCATTAAGATAAGCATTAATAGAACCTTTTTCATTATCAAATGAATATCTAAATCCTTGTATATACAAACCATGAAAAGAAATGATGTTTCTAGCCATTTCTGGCGAATAGCAACAATTATTCAACTCTAGTCCTAACCCACTACTAAGCACTAAAGAGTAAACTCCAATCTTGGTGACAGGCGACGATCTTCTGTTTCCCATGATCAGGTTTATCTTCCCATGCTCCACATCCCTATTTCTTCTTAGGCCCTGTAAATCAGAACAAATGTGAAAACCACATTCTGTATCAAGAACCCAAGAAATATCATGCGATGAGTCATTAGATTGAATAGTATAAATACCTGCGTAGGATGGTTTTATCTTTCCATCCTTGATGTCCTGCAGATACTTCAGGCAACTTCATTTCTAGTGCCCTTTGTCGTGGCAGTGATAGCACTCTGCATCCTTAGGGTTGGAGGAGGGTGTAGTGGTACTAGCTTTGGTTCCACTAGAAGAGGTTCCATTTTGAGACTTTCCCTTATGGTGGCTCTTTGAAGGAGCCTTCCTCTTCTCACCCTTTCCCTGCCCAATAGCCAAGACTGGGGCACCAGTAGGAGTAGGAGTTAATTCAACGGATTTGTCCTTGAGGTTGCTCTCAACAGTCCTCAACAAGCCTTGAATCTTGCTCAAACTGACCTCCTCTTTGTTCATGTGGTAGGTCATGCGAAACTGGTTGAAGCAGGGTGGCAGTGAATGAAGAATGATGTCAATTGCTAGCTCTTCATCGAAGTTAACATTTAACTTCAGCAGGCGGTCAACATATCTCTGCATTTTCTGCAGATGAGAAGTGACAGACTCTCCGTCTCTCATCTTCGTCTTGATCATCGAAGTGATGATCTCATATCTTTCCTGCCTGGCACTCTGGTGGTACCTGTCCAGTAAATCCTGGTGCATCTCATAGGGATAGTAGTCCTCGTAGGAATTTTGGAGTTCATCAGTCATGGTCGCTAGCATGATGCAATGGACTTTCGTGGCATCACACTCATGGGCCTCAAAGACAGCGATCTCCTCTGGAGTAGCAGTGTGGACATTCACCTCCTTCAGCTCCTTGTCGAGGACATATTCTTTGTCCTTGTAGCGGGTAACCATTCAAATGTTGCGGATCCAATCATTGAAATTGGTCCCATCGAAGATCACCCTCCCACACAAATCCATGAGTGAGAATAAGCCTGAAGAGGTTGATCCTGAAGCGTTGTTGTTGTTCGAGTTAGACATCTTAAAAGAAAAGAGACAAAGTTTGATTAGATAAGAATCCCCAATTAAACACCCAAATGAGAAATTAGGGCTAGGATCCAACAACATTATTTACAACTTAAAAGAGGGATGCCGTAATTTAATTTTCAAATAATTTGAAGGTAAGAGAATGACGATTCACTAATTCCCACCATGAAAAACAAAAGAGAATTAAGTTTTAAATGTATTGAAAACTCCTAGATCTTTTGAGATTCATTGAACTTTTCAATGGCATGTTTAAATCTCGATATGCCCTTCAAGTTTGTGACTGGGATGCCGAGGATCACAAAAAAAGTGAGAATAACCATGCAAATGTACTTGGTGCCCTCGATGTTACAGTCACCTAATCAATGTGCCGGTTAGCCACACACGCTCCATTGATCTATGACAAACAACAAGTCACCCTTTCCCACCTTTGCTTAGAGCCATATTAGTGTTCCGGTTAACCACACACGCTCCACTAACGTCTTAGCAAGGGTACAAAGTGTAATGCCATGGAATAGCATCAAATTCACATTTTTCCTAAAAGTAACTAAGATTGGGAATTTTATAAAAACATTTAGTTACTATATATATCATTATACTTTAAATGAGGAAAGAGTTTCCCTATCCTACCTGTTCGGCTAACGACCCTCCACCAATCAAGGAAGCAGTGGGTGAGAGTGGACACCCATTAAACGACCATTTTATAGGCCATAACCTTATACCCCCCTTATAGATCGGCTTCGTGATTGAGGCCTACTAACGGTAAGACTAGCATTTATGTTATACATATATAATAATTATTCTTATAATATTATAATAGTATAGGGTGAAGTTTAAACTTGTAAAATTCTAGGGTTTGGAATTTAATTATTTCAAAATTAAACTTTTAATCCAAAATTTTAAATTCTAAAACCTGAGGGCAAGTTTTGAAACATTTCAAAACTATCTAGATCAAAATTCAAATAAATAATTAAACAATTAATTTTGGTGATTATCTAATTTTGACCTAATCCAAATTCATGCAAGATAATTGACCAAATAATTCAAATAATTAACATTTATCATATAAGGAAATAATTATTCAATTAATTTGACATTATCTTTTATTTTGGCAAGGATAATTACATAATATCAATAAAATTCGTATTATATCAATTAAAAACGTTTTGGTAATTATCTCACAGCAAAATAGGCATAAAATCCCGAAATTTCCTCTGTCTGACTGCCCGACTCGCCGAGTCCCTTACTGGACTCGTCGAGTTCATCCTACTCGGCGAGTCCTCTTTGGGACTCGACGAGTTTGTCAGACAGAAGGCCAAAAATGGAATTCAAGCAATAAGCAATCATGCAATGCATCAAATACAATAGAAACCAATCAGTCTCTGATACCACTGATGGGTTTTGAGCAAAAGAACATCCTATGTGCACATACAAAACCCTAAAGCTTGGATCTAGGTTTCTCTATTGTACATGCAATTCATCCAAGACTTATGAACCCTAGATCTAGCATACATATTTTGAAATTAACATAATAGATCAGATCTAGATGATTACCTTTCTTGAATGGCTTGAATCTTCAACTCTTGGAGCTTAGTGTCATAAATGTCACACCTCTAATGGCTTACAAACACCACAAGCGAGAGGATGATATTGGAGAGAGGGAAGGAGGCACAATTTTGGCTATGAACTCTCTAGGGTTTCCAGTGGCCGAAATCTGATGCCCTTAGGGTTCTATTTATACTTGTGCTGCTAGGGTTTCAGTCAAAACCCTAATGGACAGCTTAGGCCTTAAGCAGTCCAATGAACCTTCTGGAATATGGCCTCCTTGGACGAATTCAATATGGACTCCATCTTAATTTCGTACATGCCCTAATCCATAAGGATTCTCAGCCTAATAACTAACTATCACACAATTGACAGTTCCAGTCCCCTTTATTTAATTAATCTCTTTTAGCCACCAAATTAATTCTTAATTAATTCATGACTAATATTAATTAAACTATATGATTTCTCCTTTAATATATTATTCATATAATATATTAATAAACCATAATAACTTCTCTCTCTCTCTCTCTCTCTCTCTCTATAAATCATCCTGTCAAGTTGCTTTGGTGAAGGAAACCCAAAAGGATCATGCACAACCGGGTCAAGTACATACCAAGTATAGTTACAGACTTAGACACTAATCCAATAGGAACCTCCCACCTCATCATGGCCTCCACTTTGGCCGGGTTGACCGAAATCCCGTTCTGGTTGACAAGGTGCCCAAGGAACTGCAACTCGTGCAACCAGAACTCACACTTGGAGAACTTGGCTTACAAGCTCTCCCTCCTCAGAGTATCAAACACCTCCCGTAAGTGCTCCTCATGATGTTCCTGCATCTTGGAATAAACCAAGATGTCATCAATGAAAACTATCACAGACCGATCCAACATCGGTCTGCACACGCGGTTCATGAGATCCATGAACGCGGCATGAGCTTTGGTGAGCCCGAAAGGCATCACCTCGAACTCATAGTGACCATATCGTGTCTGAAAAGCAGTCTTCTGCACATCCTCCTCTCTGACCCTCATCTGATGATAACCTGAACGCAGATCAATCTTGGAGAACCAAGATGCTCCCTGAAGGTGGTCAAAGAGATCATCAATCCTCGGGAGTGGGTAACGGTTCTTCACCGTTACCTTATTCAGCTCCCGGTAATCTATACACATCCGATGCGACCCGTCCTTCTTCTTCACAAATGGAATCGGGGCTCCCCAGGGTGAACTGCTCGGTCTGATGAATCCCTTGTCTAACAGCTTCTGTAGCTGTGTAGACAACTCCTGCATCTCAGGAGGAGCCAACCGATACGGTGCCTTGGCTATCGGAGCCGCACCAAGGACTAGGTCGATCCTGAACTGTACCTGCCTCTCCGGAGGTATCCCAGGAAGCTCCTCTGGGAGTACATCCGTGTACTCTCGTACCACCGGTACGTCACTCACCGTCGCCTTACCCACCTCCTGGGTATCCAAGACATAGGCGACATACCCTGCGCACCTCTGCTGGAGATAGTGCCTAGCTCTCGCTGCTGAACATAAAGCTGGTCCACGCTGTGGCCTCTCGCTCTGAATCACCAACTCTCCCCCACTTGGGGTCCTGACCTGGACCAACTGTTGTATGCAGTCGATCACTGCCCCTTTTGGGCTCAACCAATCCATGCCTATAATAACCTTGTTCCCCCCCACAATGGTATGGGAACCAAGTCTACCAAGTAGCGCTCCTCTAACAACCTTAAAACACAATCCCTGAAAACCTCTGATGCTCGCACTGATCGGTCGTCCGCAATGTCGACCTCTAGAGGGCAGTCCAACATGCCCGAAGACTCAGGGAACCTCTTGCTAAGCGGAAGAGAGACGAATGATCGGGTAGCACCCGAATCAAACAACACCTGAACTGGGATACCGTTCACATGGAACGGTCCTAAACAAAACATATAACATGGCACATTAATATCACAAGCGACATATATAAAAAGTTAGAGAGAAGAAATCATACCCGTCACCACATCGGGTGCGGCGCATGCCTCCTCGACTGTCAACTGGAAAGCTCGACTCCTCACCACTGGAGCCTCTGACTTGACCTTCTGACCATCCGTAACCCGAGTAGTCGCTGGAGTTGGCGCTGCTGCTGTTAACCTAGGGTAGTTGGCCTTTTTATGGCCCCTCTGATTGCAATGAAAGCAAATCAGGTCTGATGTTTGAACAGTGGAGGCAGGGGCAGTACAATCCCTGCCAAAGTGCCTCGCCTTGCCGCACTTGTAGCAGCCCGATGATCCCTCTCTACAAGCTCCCTCATGCGGCCTGCCGCTTTTCATACAGCGGTTCCGGCCCGGCTGGCCCTTTGACCTAGTGTCGAATCCCTTGGGTTTCTTCCCCGAAACCCCAGTAACCTGCTCCGTCTCTACCTTCCTCTTCCTGAGGTGCTCTAAATCAATCTCCCTCTCCCTTGTGCTGGCAATCATGGACTCCAGGGTTGGGCAGGCTGAGTGGCTGACATGCTCCCGAATATCAGCCCTCAACATATCATGATAGTGGGTCTTCCGCATCTCCTCATCCCCTTCATACTGAGGTACCAACAAGGACCTCTCTCGGAACTTGGCGGTGATCTCCGCCACTGTCTCAGTAGTCTGTCTCATGTCAAGAAACTCCCTAGCTAGCTGCTGAAGGTCCACAGCTGGCGCAAACTCAGACCTAAACCTGGTCACAAAGTCCGACCAAGTCATAACATCGATGGTTGGGGCTCCCAGTGAGTCACCAACCGACTCCCACCAATCCCTAGCTCTGTCTCTCAAACAACCCACATAAAAGTGAACTTTCAACCCCTCCGGGCAGAAGCTCGTCAACTACGCAGACTCGATGTATGCGATCCATCTCCTGGCAGCAATGGGGTCCTTCGGCCCGTGAAATTCTGGCGCACCACTCCCCCTGAAGTCCTTGAAGGACAGTGTGCACGTCCCTGACTGGCTGGACGCCAAGTCACTCCTGAATGCCCAGAGGCGATCCTCCATCAGCTCAACAATCCCCTCCTTGATTGACCCGAAAATGACCGGGGTCAACTCAAGGATACCTATCGTGATCTCAGACGCGATGAACTCGCATAGCCCGTCATCAACCTGCTCGGATCCCGCACCCGAGCCTGATCCTCATCCTGCTCCAGACCCTGAACCTTCTGCTCCATGATGCGTAACTACCATTCTGAAATGAAACACATAAACGTCAGGGTCATACATACTATCGAGAGGTCTCACACGCTCTCCAAGTTCCCGGGTTCCATCCTAGCCCTCCTTGATTCGAGTACAGATCCACTGCTTCCATTAGTACGGGCCCATACTACCTTCCACATCTATCCATACTTTTCTCAAGGATTGCTTCGACTTCACCAAGTCCCTTTCACTAATACTTCTTTCCAAACTAACCTCATCCTAGGCTTGTCCTATGGCACTCTTCGACCTACTCTCTGCCATCAGCTGCACAAGGAGTCCCTACCATCCTTCCCTAACTAGCTTGCGGATACTATTACATATCTGCTTACTAGTTAGTTAAAGCTAGCTAGAACCCCTATAAGCACAAAGCAAGCAACATTCGTGCATCGAGTAACCATAACCAAGCATAACCTAATCAGGCTATCATACTACTGACTAACCAGCCCTAGCATATAGCTCCATAAGCTCATACAATAGGCATATAAGGCATCCTTCCTAGATCCTTAGCCCTAATCTAGCATGCAGTTCTCATAATCTCATAACATATAACACAACATATCATGTATGGGTATCTTGGGGAAAACTTACTTGAGCTCGGCCGGTCGCACGCATCACACACCTTGTTCTTTCTTAAAACTCCTTATTTTAAATTTTAGAAAACTGTTTTTCTTGTAAAAATCTTTCAATCCCTCGATTTAAGTCCAGACACCCCCGCAGGTGTGCCCGAATCCTTCAAACCAACGCTCTGATACCAACTTTTAACATCCCAAAAATCGAGACCAAATTTTTTTTGTTTTAATTATATTTCTTATAAAACTAGTTTGAGGAAAACATTACAGATATCATATTAATTCATAAACCATAGTTACAGGTCTCAAAAACCATATCGTCAAATAGTAATAATGTCAGAGTACAATCCCAGAAATCTCAAATGCGGAATCATGTGTGTGCGATGCGTTGCTACCCTGCCGACTCCTTCCCCTTAGACGAAGAGGTACCTGAAACCAAAACTGAAAACCGTAAGCACAAAGCTTAGTGAGTTCCCCCATCATACCACATACTATACAATCATACATACTGCCGGACAATTATGGGGTGCCCCACCTACCCGTGTGAAGCCATTCTGGGGTGCTGACCTACCCATGTCAAGCCATTCTGGGGTGCTGACCTACCCGTGTCAGGCCGTTCTGGGGTGCCTGCCTACCCTTCGTTCTATCTCAACCGATCATGGGGACTGTTTCATCCTTACCACTATCACATAATAACATATCATAATCATGTGGTCAGACATATCTGGCGTGTCCGACCTACCCTTCGGACCTAACGACCGTATCGGGGGACTATTCCCCTCCTACTACCACTATCGCATATAACATATCATACTGGCACATAGAACACATCAGATAGTAGCAAACCTAGATAATTATCACAAAGACAATCACCTAAAGACATTCCCTGCTGGTGGGCCGACATTGTGGCCGTAGACCCACCTCTACTGGAAGGTAACTCACCTCAATGTCGTGTAGTGTCTGCACTGTCCTCGGTATGGAAATCAACTCTTCTCGACTCCTCAATCCATACACAAAATCCTACAAGGGTCAACTCAAGTCCAAGTCAAAGTCAAGGTCAAAACCTTGGTCAAAGTCAACTTTGATCAAAGTCAACATCTGGTTGACTAGACTCACCAAGTTGGTCCACCAACTCGTCGAGTCCCCATGTCCACACAATGCTACAACCCCGTACCCACTCGTCGAGTCTAGCAAGAGCTCGACGAATTCTCCTTCAACCAAAACATCGGGGCTTTCTTCAACTAACTCGCCGAGTTCATCCTTGAACTCGTCGAGTTCTTCTTCATCCGTATGAAGGTGTTTAGTCTATGACTCGCCAAGTTCTCCTTGAACTCGTCGAGTCCGTCTTCATGTGGTTGGGACATTGCCTTGAACTCGCCGAGTTCCTCCTTGAACTCGTCGAGTCCTTCGATCTTCAAGTCCATAAAAAACCCCAACAGGCTGAGTTTTCCTTCAACTCAGCCAAAGACCATTTCCAGAAGACGTTTGGGGGAAAATGCAACCCGACTCGCCGAGTCACCTAAGCGACTCGCCAAGTCCCTCTTTGTCCAAAACTATACAGTCAATTTTAATCGGTCTTAATGCATCCAAACCATAGATCTGACCTCCTAGGGTCCATATTGTACATAAATCTTCGAACTTGACGTTCATGCATGGGGTATTTGGCTCAAAAGACCTAAAAATGGGGTTTATATGATGCATGGAACTCCCATGGCCATATAGTTGGCACCTTTATGCCATGGGAACCCTCAATGGTTCCATATCTGAAGCTAACACTCCACAATATGATCCAAACCCAAAGGTGGCTTAGAAATGTCCCAAAAATGGCAAGATCCATGTCTTAAAGAAGATCTATCAAATGATAAGTCAAGGTTCAAGCTTTTTACCTTGAATAAGCTGGAAATGGGGCGAAATCTCTGGATCCAATTGCTTCTTCAAGAACCCCCAAGCTTCCACTTCTTCCCTCAAGCTTCAAACAACTCTAAATACTAAAAAATGGCTCAAGAACACTCAACAAGCTCTACGGTTTTGAGATAAGGCTTTCTGGAAGTGAGAGGGACGATGGAGGCTGGGTTAAGGCAAGATAAGTTGTTTAAATAGGGTGCAAACCCTAAATATTAGGTTTTTGTCCAGACAGCCCTACTCGTCGAGTCGGTCACCCGACTCGTCGAGTAGGTCACTTATCCTCCTGATCAAAAGTCGAGTATACTCGACGATTTGGGCCTCCAACTCGCCGAGTCCCAGAGCAGAACATGAAATTACTTGAATTTAAATACGTACCAAGAACCGGGTGTTACATGGAGACCTTGAGGAGGGAGAGACTTTATGTGAAGTTCTTAAAGTGTGAGTTATGGCTGCGCGAGGTGCAGTTTATGGGACACCTTGTTAACCAGAATGGTATTATGGTCGATCTGGCCAAGGTCGAGGCCCTGATGGGATGGGAGGTTTTGAAGTCTCCATCTAAGATTTGAATTTCCGTTGGGTTGGCAGGTTACTATTGGTGGTTCATTAAGGATTTCTCCAAGATAGTGGTTCCTGTGACTCGCTTGGCGAAGAAGACAGTCCCTTTTTGCTGGGGGCCTGAGCAGCAGGAAACGTTTGAGACCCTGAGGTAGAGATTATGTGAGGGACTGATTTTGACCCTTCCAGAGGGTGTCAAGGATTTCGTAGTTTATTGTGATGCATCGATCACGAGTTTGGATACAGTTCTGATGTAGAGGGGTCGTGCGATTTCTTACGCTTCGAGGCAGTTGAAGCCTCATGAGGCGAATTATCTGACGCATGATTTAGAGCTGGGGGAAGTGGTTCACCCTCAAGATTTGGCGACATTACCTCTATGGGGTCCGGTGTACTATTTACACAGATCATAAGAGCCTGAGGTATTTGATGGATCAACCGAATCTGAATATGAGGTAGCCTCGATGGTTGGATGTGGTGAAGGATTACGATTGTGAGATCCTTTACCATCCGGGGAAGGCTAATGTGGTGGCTGATGCTCTGAGCGCAAGGCGGTCGCGTCTCCTGTAACACCTGTTCCAGGTATTATTTAATTTACCTAAGTTTTAAGGTTTTGAGCATGGACTCGGCGAGTTGGGCAGCTCCAACTCGTCGAGTAGAGATTATTATGAGGACGCGGGATTTAAACCCTTCTCGACGAGTCGGAAGGCCCCGACTCGACGAGTAGGCGCTGTAGAGAGAAACTCTAATTTTTAGGGTTTGCACCATATTTAAAGGACTTATGGCTCATTTGTAGCCTCCCTTATTGTCCTTACAGCCCAGAAATAAACTCTAGCCGCATTGTTGAGCTTCCTTGAGTGTGTGTTAGTCTTAGAGAGTAAAAATTGTGCATTTGAAAAGGAAACTTGAAGGTTGAGAAGCTTGAAGAGAGGAGAAGGCTTGGGATCCGGCATCTACTGGTTGTGAGCATCCATTTAGAGGTATAAATTCGTTACATTGATCTCTAGTTGCTTAGATCCCTTTTCTTGGAAGTAAATGGCAATTTTGGTGCAAAATGGAGTCATACTCGGATCTGGACTTATCACAAGGATTTGGTTCCAAATCTGGACCTCTCTAGGTCCCCAATGACATAAAGTTGCTCAATTTATCCAACTTAGGCCCTTTCCTTGCACAAAAGCTTTGTAGGAAGCTTAGTTTTGATGTTTTAGCCTTGTGAGGCCTTGCATGCACGTAAAGTTTGCAACTTTACGTGGTAACTACACTAGGGAAGGGTGGATCTGGAGTTTGGGACCGTAGATCCCACTGAAAAGGGCTGAACACATAAGGGACTGAATGAACTCGTCGAGTCCCTTAGTTGACTCAACGAGTCGGGTAGGGTTTACCCGTTTTCGAGTTTCTGAATGAGTGCAGTGAAGGATTAGACTTTGGTCAGAACGGACTTTAGGATTTCTGGACATTGGATGAGCTCGACTAGTCACTTAGGTGACTCGGCGAGTTGGAGAATTATTCAGCTAAATCGACGAGTTGCTGGATGCACTCGACGAGTTGAGGTCAACACGGACTGTTGACCTTGACTTTGACCAGGGTTGACATTGAGGATAATTATGATATTTCGGGATTGTGAAAAGTTAATCACATGATGATTATAGGCAGTTGAGTTGGAGCAGTGCGTGGGATATTTCCGCTCTTAGCTTGTCAGTTCAGCATTTGAGAGGTGAGTCTCCTCACCATACCAATGGGTCTAAGGCACCAAGGTCGGCCCATTTTATGATATGTGATTGCTAGTTGTGTATGTGGTATGTTCGTATGGAAGACCATGGGAGAGCCCATGACACTCGGATGTAAGACCATGTGGAGAGCCCATGGCTTTCCTACTAAAGACCATGGGAGAGCCCATGACAATCGGATGTAAGACCATGTGGAGAGCCCACGGCTTTCCTACTAAAGACCATGGGAGAGCCCATGGTAACGAGATGTAAGACCATGTGGAGAGCCCATGGCTTTCCTATTAAAGACCATGGGATAGCCCATGGCACTTAGGTGTAAGACCATGTGGGGAGCCCATGGCATCCTGGAGTAAGAACCTGAGGACGAGCCCATGGCATCCCTATTTGTTGTATGCATGGCTTATGTGATATATGTAGCTTTTATAGCTAATATGATATATGATATGTGGATCGTGTGTGGGGTATGCTCTGGGGAACTTACTAAGCATTAACTTACAGTTTGTGGATTTGTTTCACGTACATCTGAGCCCAAGGGAAAGGGCAAGGTTTGATGGCGCGTCATGCACTCTCTCTCAGTCGTTATCATGGGACACTCTGATGTTTTAAAATAAAAATTGTTGTTGTTATGAAATTGAAAACAATTGTATTTGGGATTTCATGATTGGTGGAACGTGTTTTTGGATAATTAAAAATGAAAAAAATTCTTCTAAAAATTTGGGTTGTTACAAGTTGGTATCAGAGCCTTAGTTTGAGGGATTCAGGCACACTCTCAGGTGTGTCAGGACTCAAACTAAGGAAATGGTAAAATTGTTTTCAAAAATAAAATAAAAGTTAAAAATTTTAAAGAATGGAAAAGATGAGTGTGTAACGCGCGTTATCGGTCGAGCCAAGTAAGTAGTTCCCCAATATGATTAGCCATGTTATACTGATATTTGAGCTATGATAATCGTATGGATCTTGTGATGGGTTTCAAGAAATACATCATTCCTATGGTATACATGCAAACCCTAATAGATTTTGGATCTAGTTTGTCTAATGAACATGCAATTGAATATCCAAAGCTATAAACCCTAGATCTATCATATAAGAACTGAAATAAGGGCTTAGTAATTACCTTTGATTGTTATATAGTAATAACAATCAATCCTTGGTTTCAGAAAGCTTAGTGCCTCAAGTGCTGCACCTCTAATGGAGTCACAAACACCAGTAAGCAAATTGGATGAAGAGGGAGGAGAGAGGAGGCACCAAAACGGCTGGAAACCCTAAAGGATTAGTTCACCACATTTTTGGGGCCATAAGGGTTCCTTATATATGCTAGCTATTAGGGTTTACAGCTAGGAAACCCTAATTTGACTGCTTAAGCCCTAGCAGCCCATTGACTCCCTCTTTAGAAGCCTTGGACGATTTCTAATGGGTTTCCCCATAGAATTCGTCCACTCCAACTTCTATGGAGTCCATTAGCCCATCTATGTAATTATCTTATAATTACACAATAAGTCTCTTAAGTTTAATTAATCTCTTTTAGCCACAAAATTAATTCTTAATTAATTCTTGACTAATATCAATTAAACATTACGATTTCTCCTTTAATATATTATTCTTATAATATATTAATAAATCATAATTAAACCTTTCTCTCCTTAATTCATCCTACATATTGCTATGGTGAAGGCAACCCAAAAGGACCATGCTCATAATCGGGTCAAGTACATACCAAAATAGTTATGGACTTAGACTAATCCAACAGTCTCCCACTTGGATAAGTCTAATAACTATTTTGCATAACTTCAGAACCTGATCAGCAATCGTAGCTTTCAAAAGCCGCTGTCAACTCTGATCTTATCAGATACGCTTGTCCTTTAGATAAGGGATTATATATTCCTCCATTCTACAAGATATCGTATAGACATGAGACATGGATTTAAATCATTCTCTCTGTCTATGTATTGTTTCCCGACATCTGATTTATGACGACTGACAACAGACTACAATTGAACACATCAACTTAGTTCCGGCTTGGCCAAGCGCTTAGGGTGTCATCACTAAATCATCGAGGGGCCCACATATATCGCTTTTATCCCACTTTGGGTAAAAGGAATGGATAACCTTCGACTCAAATGCTCGCTTGCATTTACTCGTCAAATTACACACAACAATAAGTTTTATAACACCAAGTTACTGGTGCGTTTACTTATCATCAATGTGCAACCGACCAGCAAATAACAACTCACACGTCTCGGTTTCAAGAATATACAATGTTATCGTCTCACTAATCACCCGTGATAAATCCATGAAGTGATTCAAGTGAGCATGGGTTTAATCCAATACTTTAATCTTATCAAAGCACTCATGAACTCTGCAGCAAACTTGTACTATGTCTAGACACTTTAGACAATCCACAGACAAATTCATGACAGTCTTGCTTCATACCTACTTCCAACGTATGACCGACTGTGGAGGTTTGAATAACCCAGTTATTCTGGAAGTCAAAACATGCAAAATGAAACACAATGATAATACTTAATCCTATATGGCCCCAAAACTTTTGAGCATAAATAAAACACTTTTATTTAAACACCATATTGATTACTCATTATTCATTGCTTACTGTTTCAGAAAATCAACTTATTACTTGAATTACAACAATAATTGTCCCATGCTCCAAGCATGCACACTTTGTTTCCTATGGTCCATGCTTTGTGAAATAGATCAATTGAAAACTTTTCCAATGATGCTCATTTCACAATTCCTAATCCTCATCGTTAGTGTAAGAACACAAGGTTCTTGCCACTACTAGAATATGTTAGATTCTAACATTTTATGCAACGATCCTTTCACAAAGTCATAGCACAAAAGTCACCAGGACTTGGCTAATGAAATTACAAGGTCTCTATCAGAAATTGTTACTAACAATTCTATAGATGTGATGCTTCTCACTCAAAGTACATTCCTTCGAACATCCTTTTGCATAAAGTTTCTAATCTAGACATATTTCTTAATATCCAACTCCCATTAATGGAAACATTTCCATATTTGCTATATGACAACTCATTCTTAATAGAATCTTATCTATTCATAATAATGTCAATATAGTCCACCCAGTACTATACTTCCAACTACTCACAAACGACAAATCCTCAGTGAACCTCAGATCGTCCTTTGATAGTTGTTTAATTATTTTAGTCAAAACCGATTCTAGTCCCTTTTTCCCTCTTAATGCCCTAGGCATTTGGAAAATTTTAGAATGGTCAAATATTATAGCATATGCAATCGATCCTATACCCGAAGCGTATTGGACATGATGCATAATGTCTCACATAAAGACGTGATACTTTATCATCCTTCTGCCATAATATTTTATGTGCCATGTTCCCACTATTCGAACTATGAAGAGGGATGCCGTAATCATAATCGAATATTGAGAATGCACTATGTATCCTTGACTAAATTTATTAACATTTCTCGATCTAAGCTTTAGAATTTTGAAACGAAGTATAATATTCTCTCCCTTAATTATAGCAAAACAACTTTTTAATCCCTACAACTTTGCAAAGTTAATCTTTGTTTTCTATAATTAATATTGCTAACTTGCAATACTTACCATAATAATCATGCTCCTAGTAACATGATGATTATTTTCTTACCAGTATAACACTTATGCTCCCACTAGCTTTGACATGTATTCAGAAAACAGCTGAACTTCCAGAGAACAATGCTTATTGAATTCCTTATGTTCATATTTCTAATACTTGATGCTTTGATAAGCCTTTATCTAAGCTTCTTAAACTCATACACCTTTGCCTTAGAAAGCTCATATGTGTTTCTAGACAAATTCAGAACTTATGTTACTAAGTCCCAAATGTTCAGACTAATTGCCAAATCTCACAATTCGAACTATGAAGAGGGATGCCGTAATCATAATCGAATTTGAGAATACAATTTTCACAATTGCTATCTTCTTAAAATCTCTCTTAGTGAAAGCATTTCCTCACAATCATTTTCATGAAGGAGGGAAATCTTATGTCACTTAGACTTTATGGTGTATGTGTTCCTATCCATGTGAATTTGCCAAAACGAAGGTTTGCGACAAATCCAAAAACATATAGACTGAACTTTCTCAATCTTGATTTCTTGCCTCATGGTAACACGAGTGCCCACCATGTCTTCCAAGTAGTTTAGCAACTCACCCTTACATATCAATGTACCTTCCATTGATCAAGGTGCTTGCCTTTATGCATACAAATGAGAACTCATAGAACTCAGATGCATAATTAACTTAACTGGAATGGCGCAGAAAACAAAATTATGTCATCCACGATAGGTTACAAACCTCAAGTCGTGCGCTAGTGATGATCAATTAGGTTATTCTTGATTTATTCTTGAAACTTTTTCAAGACCATTAAGACTCCCACTAACTCCTTGACATATAAGGTTCTCTTGTCAAGAAACATTTCTTGACAAACACATATTCAAGAGTTAGTGTAGTTTTTATCAAGACTAAGCACTTCACAAAATTGGTCCTAGTTGGTCTTTGTCTTATCCAAGACATCACAACTTACCAATTTCAAATGTGCAAGAATAAGAAAACTTTTCCAAATTCCACATTTGATGAGTGTTATAAACCTACTTAAGACTTGTCACTCAATTCACAATCTTGGAGTATAACTCTAAGACTCGATGTTGAAACGAAGTATGATTGACTTCTTGATTTTAACCATTTCCACAATTCTCGATTCCTCTTCTTAGACATACAAATGTACTAAGACTCACTTAGAGGATCAATTGAGATATGGTTCTTAATCATTAAGACTTATCATAAAACACAATAAAAGGTACTCTCCCTTCTTCTTAGAATGGAGAAACTTTTATCTTTCTGCCTTCTTGATTCTTCTTATTCGTTCTGCCATTAATTGAAACCCTTTCAATCAACTCAGAATTACACTCAATCTTATAAGTATAATCATATTTACTAAACTTTAGTAAATCATGACGAATATCTTTATCACTCTTGTGGTGGACTTGATCAACGCACAACCTAGTGTACTCGATCTCCTGGTCCTTCACTTGACACTTTGTCAAAGAATTAGTCTAATTTCCAAGTATGAAGTTTCTCATTCATCACGCAACCAGGTTGTATGATTCCAAGTTTCTTTCCAATTGAAACTTGGGCGATGAGAAACTCTCCCTATTTGGTAAATTCTTGACATTTCCACAAACAGCAAAACAAGAATCATATCCAATTCAACATTGCTAAATACAAACATCCATTTTTACACATGCCATTGCAAGGATAAATAAATAATATAAAACTCAAAATTTATTTTATTGCAGAAAAAATTTGTCCTTACAACGCAATTCAACTGAAAACTATGCTATTACATATTCCTAAGCAATCTATTCTAACTCTAAAGTAGCAGCTCAAAAATCCGATCTTTGAATCCATGCGATCGAAATCCATTTCTTCGTGATCAGATTCAGCATGCTTCTTCCTTAAGTTTCCTTTCTTTTCTTCGATCCTGAAGTAGAGCCATACGTCTTGACTCTCCCATCTCTTAGATCTCTCAGGTAGCTAGGGCAGCTTCGTCTCCAATGCCCCTTCTCTTGGCAAAAAGCAAATGGACTCCTTTGGTACATAGCAAGGGACAATCTCAGTCTTTTCTGGACTTCCAATGTAGCCAATGTCCAGTGAAGTATGGGAGTTTGATCGACCAATCAAGTTTGCTTGACCAGTGCGCCAAATCATCGCTGATTCAGCAGCAATAAGCAAATAGGTCAAATCAATGAGGGTCACGTCGTGAACCATCGTATAGTACTCTCTTACGAACTCACTATACGAATCAGGAAGTGACTGAAGAACCCAGTCAACAGCCAACATCTCTGAGATATCGACACCCAACATCCTTAACCTATCAATGCGTGACTTCATCTCTAAGACGTGTGCACACACAGGTTTCCCATCTTCGTGCTTACTTGCCAATAGGGATTGAGTGTGCTTGAACTTTTCAAGCCTTTGAACTTGTGGGTCAGGGAGAACAATTGGAGGAGGTGGAGGAAGTGAAGCATGACTCTCATTTCCTTGATCGTATCTTGGAACGCCATCTTCATTTGGAAAGCTTGTTCCAATGGATTTGGGAAGACCATTGTTAGATTCAGACATCTACAAAACGGGAGAAATTCAAGTCAAGTGGATTAGAATCCTTGATGTAACACCCAAACGAAACATCAAGGCTAGGATCCAACACAATACTCTACAATCTAGAAGAGGGATGCCGTAATCTAGTTGCAGAATATTTGAAGGTAGGTAAATGACGATTTACCAATTTCCACCATGAAAAACGAAAAAGAAATTTAAGTTTTAAATGAATTGAAACTCCTAGATCTTTTGAGATTCATTGAACTTTTCAATGGCGTGTTTAATCTCGATTATGCCCTTCAGGTTTGCGACTGGGATGCCGAGGATCACAAACAAGGTGTGAATAACCGTGCGAATCACGCGGTGCACCCAATGCTACTATCACCTAATCAATGTGCCGGTTAGCCACACACGCTCCATTGATCTACGATAAACACCGAGCCACCCTTTGCCACCAATGTCAATCCCAAATTAGTGTGCCGGTTAACCACACACGCTCCACTAACGTTTGACAAGGGTACGAAGTGTAATTCCATGGATTAGCATACAATTTCACATTTTGCCTAAAGTAACTATGATTTGGGAATTTATAAAATCATTTAGTTACTTTGTACTTCATTATACTTATAATGGAAGGTTTCGTCCTATCCTACCCGTTCGGCTAACGACCTTCCACTAGTCAAGAGTGCGGTGGGTAAGAGTGGATACCCATTCAATCGCCATTTTATAGGCAATTTCCTTAAACACCCCTTATAGACCAACTTCGTGAATGAGGCCTACTAACGGTAAGACTGACTGTTTACTTATACATATATAATATTAGACTTTTAATGTCATATATACATAGTATAGGGTGTATTTTACACTTTTAAAATACTAGGTGGTCTAATTCAATAAATTATACTTTTAATTTAGTTAAATGTAAACCAAAACTTTATGGATTTATTAACTCTCTTTTAGTTATACACTTTAATTAATTAACAAAACCATAAGGGTGTAATTTGAACTTTTCAAAATGCGAGGGTTTTAGAATTTAACATTTCAAAATCAAACTTTTAATCAACTTTTAAATTCCAAAACTTGAGGGCAAGTTTTGAAACTTTTCAAAACATTTGGGATTAGAATTTAAATATTTCAAAATTAACTTTTAATCAAAAAAATTTTAATTCCAAAACTTGAGGGCAAGTTTTGAAACTTTTCAAAACATTAGGGTTTAACTATTCAAATTTCAAAAACAAAACTTTTAAGTTCAAATTTAAACTATAAAACCTAAAGGGGAAAATTGAAACTTTTTCACAAGATAATTCAAATCTAAATTACAAATAATCAATCTTTATCTAATAAAACAAAAGATTATCTAAATTTTGACAATTATCTTCTATTTTGGCTAGGATAATCACCATATATACATAAAATTCGGATTTTATTGATAAAAACTGTTTTGGTAATTATCCCACAGCAAAATAGGCAAGAAAATCGCAAAAACAGGTTGCCAGATCCATGGACTCGCCGAGTCGGCCTGACTCGCCGAGTTCCTCCACTAACTCGCCGAGTCAGTGATGCAGAGGGCAAAAAACTTTAATTTTCATGCAAAAATCGATCAATCAAGCATCAAATTCACTAACAAACAGCCCTATGCTCTGATACCACTAATGAGTTTCAAGCAATACATCATTCCTATGGTGTACATGCAAACCCTAATAGCTTTTGGATCTAGTTTGTCTAATGAACATGCAATTGAATATCCAAAGCTATAAACCCTAGATCTATCATATAAGAACTGAAATAAGGGTTTAGTAATTACCTTTGATTGTTATATAGTAATAACAATCAATCCTTGGCTTCAGAAATCTTAGTGCCTCAAGTGCTGCACCTCTAATGGAGTCACAAACACCACTAAGCAACTTGGATGAAGAGGGAGGAGAGAGGAGGCACCAAAAACGGCTGGAAACCCTAAAGGAGTAGTTCACCACGTTTTTGGGGCCATAAGGGTTCCTTATATATGCTGGCTATTAGGGTTTACAGCTAGGAAACCCTAATCTGACTGCTTAAGCCCTAAGCAGCCCATGGACTCCCTCTTTAGAAGCCTTGGACGATTTCTAATGGGTTTCCCCATAGAATTCGTCCACTCCAACTTCTATGGAGTCCATTAGCCCATCTATGTAATTATCTTATAATTACACAATAAGTCCCTTAAGTTTAATTAATCTCTTTTAGCCACAAAATTAATTCTTAAATCAATTCTTGACTAATATCAATTAAACATTATGATTTCTCCTTTAATATATTATTCTTATAATATATTAATAAATCATAATTAAACCTTTCTCTCTTTAATTCATCCTACATATTGCTATGGTCAAGGCAACCCAAAAGGACCATGCTCATAATCGGGTCAAGTACATACCAAAATAGTTATGGACTTAGACACTAATCCAACATCTTGCTATGTGTATGCTTTTAAAATTGTATACGATTAGGAGCTTATAGCCTTAGAATGATTAATTTAACCTTATTTCCCGTTCCTTCTTTGGTTGTGGTCATAGGGTAGAATCTCTTATTCGAAAGTCTATTTGATCCTTTTCTGTGTATAATTTGCATGCATAAAGGCAACCTGCTATGATTGGTGTGATTGATGTAAGTAGAGTAAATCTTAGGATAGCCTGGGATTTGAGATATGTGATAGTCTGTGGGATATGATTTATTTTTGGGACGAATTAGAGTTAGCAAGTAGAGCCTTGGGGAACGTACAAGTAGGTGTGGAAGGCAGTATGGTGCCCATACTACTAAAAGCACAGGACCTGTACCCGAACCAATGTTAGATCTGTAAGCTCTAAGGAGGACTGATGTGAGGGAATCCTCCAATTATGTATCCTGATCATTATGATTTATGACATTTTAGTTCAACATGGTGGTGACACGATTGGGTACAGGGGGATCAGAATCAGGATCGGGATCTGGATTCGGGTCGGGCAGCAGTACTGAGCTCATTGATGAGAGGCTACGCGAGCTCATTGCAGCCAAGGTGACGAAGGGCATCCTTGACGCTACCCCAGTGATCTTTGGGACAGTCAAGGAGGGTATGATGGAGATTATGGAGGAGAGGCTCAGGTCGTTCAGAGCCGAGATTGTTGCGGGCCAGGTCGGGGCCCGAACTCCCTCATTCCGGGAGTTCAAGGCGTGCGGTGCGCTAGAGTTTTTCGGGGTCAGGGACCCCATTGTTAGCCGACGTTTGGTGGCGGATATTGAGAACGCCCAGCGCACGAGTTCTTGCGCTGATGCGGCAAAGGTGGGTTTTGCTTCATGTATGCTGAGAGACAGAGCCCGAGACTGGTGGGGAGAGGTGACTAGCCAGATGGGAGCAGCCGGTGTGGCTGAGATGACATGAACCGAGTTTGTGTTGGGTTTTGAGCATTCTAACACTCCTAAGTGTACATGCAACCCTAAATACCTTGGATCTATGTTTTCTCTATTATACATGCAAATATGATTATCCAAGGTATTATCCTAACTAGCATACCAAAACATTGATACTAGGATAATAAAATGGATAGAATACATACCTTGTTGTTGTTGCTTGACTCCATGAAGCTTGAGAGCCGAGTGCCCCAAGTGTGACACCTCAAATGGTTCACACAACATCATGAACTCTTGGAATAACCATGAGAAGAAGACATACATGTTCAAATTGGCTAGCCCTCAAAGTATGTATCACTTGTGCCAATTTCTTGAACTAAAGGGGTTCTTATATAGTGTGGCTATTAGGGTTACACCATGTAACTCATGACTTTACCCATTCCTTATGCTCCATGGGTTTTAACCTCCATGGAGTATCCATGGATCACCATATGGGTTAAACCCAACATAAAGGAATCTTGGATCATAAGCCCACATATATAAGAATGAATGATTTACACAATCAATCCCCATATATTTAATTAGTCTCTTTTTGATCACTAAATTAAGTCCAAATTAATTCTTGATCAATACTAATTAAATAACATGATTTCATATTAATATATTAGAACTTATAATATATTAATATGTCACAAAATGTCTTTTCCTCATAAACGGTCTATCCAAATGTTCCGATGCCATGCAACCCAAATGGACCATGCCGAGTCGGGTCAAGTACATACCAATTATAGTTATGGACTTAGACACTAATCCAACAGTCTCCCACTTGGATAAGTCTAAAACTATTATTGGGTATGACTTCAGGAACCAACTGGCAATCGTAGCTCTCAAAATCCGCTGTCGAACTCTGACCTTGTAGATGAACTCTGACCTTTGTCAATGACTTGTCCATTAGATAAGGGATCATATATTCCTCCATTCTAGATATCATATGGACTGAGACATGGATTATAATCATTCTCTCTGTCCATTTGTTGTTTCCCGATTTCCGATTTATGACGACTGACTAATTGAACAAATCAAATCAGTCCAGGCCCGACCGAGCACTTACATTTGTC
The DNA here is from genome assembly GCF_052849685.1 of Lactuca virosa. Lineage (NCBI taxonomy): Eukaryota > Viridiplantae > Streptophyta > Magnoliopsida > Asterales > Asteraceae > Lactuca > Lactuca virosa. The sequence continues at coordinate 153,255,553 of NC_136427.1, read as the reverse complement.
ATCACCAAATCATAGAGGGGCCCACAGATATCACTTTTATCCCGAAGGTAAAAGGAATGGATAAACTTCGACTCATATGGCTTGTTCTACTACTTGTTGAATCATACACAAAGGCACGTTTTATAACACCGAGTTACCGAATGCGTTTTCGTGCAATCAATGTACAACCAACTCATAAGAACAACTCATATCTCTAGGTTTGAAGAATATAAGATATTATCGTCTCATGATCACTCGTGATAAAATCCATGAAGTGATTCCAATGAGCGCGGGTTGAATCCAATACTCAGAACTTATGAGCACTCATGAATGTTGTAGCAACTCTTGCTATGTCTAATGCACATTAGACAAATCATACAAGCCAAATTCATGACAGTCTTGATTCATATCTACTTCCAACATATGACTGACTGTGGATGGTTTGAATAACTTAGTCATTCAGGGAGAACGACCAAGTTATTCTGGAAGTCAAAACATGCAAAGTGAAACACAACATAATACTAATCCTATATGGCCCCAACACTTTGAGTGTAAATAAAACATCTTTTATCTAAGCACCATATTGATTACTCATTATTCATGTTTCGATTAATCAACTTAATACTTGAATTGAAACAATAGTCATGCCATGCTCCAAGCATGCACACTATGTTTTCTAAACACTAGTCATGCCATACACCAAGTATGCATACTATGTTTGTCTATGATCTTCACTTTGTGAATTAGATCAATTGAACATAACTCCAATGATCCTCTTTCACAGTCCCAAATCCTTTTTGTAAATGTAAGAACACCAAATTCTTGTCATTGACCGTAATCTTGTTAGATTCTAAACTTATATGCAATGATCCTCTTGTAATGAATATGCACACAAGTCACAAAGACTTGGCAACAGACATTACAAGGTGTTCCAATGGAAAGCAATTCCATGGAAGTGAACTCTCAAATTCAAAGTACATTCCTTTGAACATCCTTCTTGCATTAAGTTCTTTAATCTTACACTTATTCAAATCATAACTTCCACTTATGGAAACAATTCCATATTCCCATTTTGACCATCACTTTGAACAAGAGTTGCCTCTTTTCAGAATATGTCAACATGGTCCTTCCAAAATTAACACTATACTTCCAATTGTCCTTGAGCAACCAATCTTTGGTAAATCTTAGATTGTCCTTGACAATTGTTTAATCCTTTTAGTCATATCCAGTTCTAGACCTTTTTCCTTCTTAATGCCCCAGGCATTTGGAAAATTTAGAAAGGATGAATATAGCACATGAAATCGATCCTATATCCGAAGCATATGGGACACGAGTCATGATGTCTCACATAAAGACTAAACCAGTCTTTTGCTATAACATTTCCATTTCTATTTGCCAAGTTCTCATAATTCAGATTATGAAAAGGGATGCCGTAATCATAATCGAATTTTAGAACGCAAATAATGGACCCATATATAGAATTTCCTTATGTTGAGCCATTCCAACATGAAATTCATATATATATATATATATATATATATATATATATATATATATATATATATATATATATATATATATATATATATATATATCCTTGACTAAATACGATTAAAATCTCAATCTAAGCTTTTAGAATTGAAATGAAGTAAAATTTTCTCTCCCTTAATTATAGCAAAACAACTTTTTCAACCCCTGCAGCCTCACGAATTGAAACTTTTGTTTTCTATAATTAACATTGCTAACTTGCAACCTTTATCATAATTATCATGCTCCCACTAACATGATCATTATTAGCATAACACTTATGCTCCCACTAGCTTTGACATGTAATCAGAAATCAGCTGGACTTCTAGAAATCAATACTTTATCGACTTTCTTACCAAAGTTCAGATTTCTGATACTAGATTGCTTTGATAAAACTTTATCAAAAACATACACCTTTCCTTAGATAGCATGCTTGTGTGTCTAAACAATTTTAAGAACTATGAAAAGGGATGCCGTAATCATAGTCTCAATTGTTTAGACCTTTGCCACTTCTCACAAGTTCATGTTAGTGTGCCGGTTAACCACGCACGCTCCACTAACGACTTTGAGAACTGCAAATATCACAATTTCTATCTAGCTAAAATCTACTTAGTGAAAGTGTTTCCTCACCATCATTTTCATGAATCGGAGAGAAACCTTATGACACTTAGATTTTATGGTGTATGAGTTCCTATCCATATTAATTTTGTCAAAACCATAATCAAAAGACAAGGTTACTGACAAATCCACACTCATATGGATTAAACTTGTGCAATCTTAAATTCTTGCCATTTGGCAGCTCAAGGGCCTGCCATTGCTTCCAAGTAGCTGTGCAACCAATTGAGAACTCTAAGAACTCATATGCAAAGCCAACTATAATTGGAATGGACACAGAAATAGTCAACACGATAGGTTATAAACCTCAAGTCGTGTGCTAGTGAAGAACTTCAGGTTTTATTCTTGATTAGTTCTTGAGACTTTCAAGACTTTTAAGACTCCCACTGTCCTCTTGACATATAAGACTTTCTTGTCAGATATTCAAGAGATAGTGTGGATTCTAATCAAGACAAACACTTCACACAATTGGCCTTAGTTGGTCTTTGTTTTATCCAAAACATCACAACTTACCAATTTCAAATGTACAAGAGTAGAAAACTTTTACTCTTACATTTGACAAGTGTTCTAAACCCTTTTAAGACACGTCACTCAAGTTACAATCTTAGAGTATAACTCTAAGAATTGTTTTTGGAACGAAGTATAAATCATCTTCTTGATTTAACCACTTCAACAATTCATAGCTCCTCTTCTTAGCTACCAGAATGCACTTAGAGGGTGAATTGTGATAAGGTCTCTTAATCATTAAGATGATTATATAACATGATACTAAAGTACTCTCCCATCTTTTCAGATTTGAGAAACTTTTATCTTTCTGCCTAAGTTGATTCTTCTTATTCGCTCTGCCATACATTGAAACCTTTTTCCAATGTCTCAGAATTACACTTAAGCTTGTAAGTATAACCATATTTACTGAATTTTAGTAAATAATGACGAATAGTCTTAACGATTATTTGTGGTGGGCTTGATCAGTGCACAAGAATGCGTACTCGATCCTTTACTTGACTCACACATCCATGTGAACAAGTAGTTAGTCTTAATTTTTTCCAATGCTTGAAAGTTCTTATTCATCATGCTATACAACTTGCATGATTCCAAGTTTTTATCCAACTGAAACTTAGGTGATGAGAATCTTTCCTTATTTGGTAAATTTAGACACTACCACAAATGAAAGAATCAAATTCATATTTCCACTCTTGCTCTTAATGGAATCTTATAAGCAACAATTTTTTCCTCAAATGCCATTTGTAAGGATATTTTAAAATAAATAAATAAAATCATCATTTTTCCTTTTATTTTAAAAAAAACTTTGCGGAAAAACTATCCTTACAATGCAAAAGCACATGAAAACTTTGTTGTTATTTATTCCTAAGCAATATATCGTAACTCTTAAGAAGTAGCTCAAGAATCCGATCTTCAAACTATGCGATAGAAATCCATCTATGCCATCAGATTCAGCATATTCTTTCTTTAAGTTTCTTCACCTTTTCTTTGATTCTTAAAACATCAACATGTGACCCAGTCACATCATGTATCAAGAATCTCAGAATAGAAACTTAGCAGAGTTAGATAGTGGATTTTACCCGAAGTAGAGTCAAACTTATTGACTTTAATATCCTTAGGTAAATTTGGCAGCTTCGCAACCAATGCCCCTTTCTTTGGCAATAGACCCTTGATAATGGGACTATCTCAGACTTAGCCTCTCTCTTTACCATTTGGTCAACCGAGTTGACTATGGCCGATCCCTTTCCATTGGGAAGAAAGAGCTTTACTGGATATCTAATGTCATCATTGTCAATGTCCATAAAGTTTTAGGAAGTTGATCTTAGCAAATAGATAAGATCATTAAGGGTCTTGTCATAGTTTGTTTCATAGGAGTCCCAAAGGAACTCACTATGTGACTTAGAAAATAGTTGAGTCACCAACTTTCTCAAGACTTTGACACCCAACTCTCACGGCTTGTCAATATCTGACTACATCTCCAAGATGTGATCACATATAGACCTTTGCTTGCCAATAGGGCTTGAGTGACCCTAAACTTTTCAGGAACTTGTGGGTTAGGGAGAATAATTGGAGGAGGTGAAAGAAGTATGATTTCCATGGGACATCATCTTCATTTAGGAAAGCTTGTTTCAAGAGATTTGGGAAGATCATAGATGTCTGAACTTAGACATCTTTTGGGAGATATTCAAGTTATTTGATTTAGAGTCCTTAATATAACACCCAATATGAAATATTAAGGGTAGGACCCAATAACCTATTTATAACTGGAAGAGGGATGCCGTAATCCAAGTTATAAAATAGTTAAAGGTAGGTAAATGACGATTTACCAATTTCCACCATAGAAAAACGAAATATAATTAAGTTTTAATTGGATTTGAAACTCCTAGATCTTTTGAGATACATTGAACTTTCAATGGCATGTTTGAATCTCGATTGTGCCCTCTCAAGTTTGTGACTGGGATGCCGAGGATCACAAACAAGGTGTGAATAACCATACAAATTGACTTGGTACCCTCAACAATATTACCTAATCGATGTGCCGGTTAACCACACACGCTCCACCGATCTATAATAAAGTTAAGTTACCCTTTGCCACTCTTACTAGTCCATGTTAGTGTGCCGCTTAACCACACATGCTCCACTAACGACTTGGTAAGGTACAAAGTGTAATTTTATGGGCTAGCACCAATTTCACATTTTCCTAAGTAACTAAGAATTGGGAATTTATAAATGTTTAGTTACTTAGTATTTATCATTAATACTTTTAATGAAGGGAGAATTATAGTCCTTTCCTACCCGTTCGGCTAACGACCCTCCACCAGTCAAGGAAGCGGTGGGTGAGAGTGGACACCCATTAAACTGCCATTTTATAGGCAGTAACCTTATACCCCCCTTATAGACCGGCTTCGTGAATGAGGCCTACTAACGGTAAGATTGACTTTATCTTATACATATCTATATAATTAAAATTATAGAAATAGTATAAGAGTTTGAATTTTAACTTTTAAAATTCTAAGGGCTAACTTGGAATTAAAGTATTCATAAGTGAAACTTTTCAAATTCCAAAACTTGAGGGCAAGTTTTGAAACTATTCAAAACTAATTAATTCCATAACTTTTGTGTTTAAATTAGTTTTAATTAAAAAACTCTTCAAGTTCCATAACTTGAGGACAAGTTATGGAAGACTTTAAACTAATAAAAGAATGTAGCTTTTCTTTATTTTGTAAATTATGGAATTAACTAAGGTTACACATTTTATTACTTAATGAAGTGACTCTTGAACCTCCATAACTTGAGGACAAGACTCTTCATTTTTGTAACCATAGCCAACTTTTATGAGTTTTATGAAACTTAAATGTGACTTTTCATATAACTTGAGGACAAGTTACAAAAACACATTTTAGAATCAACTCTTAGATTAAAATGGATTGAAAACACATAATCAATTAACTTTTCTATTAATCTAAGCAACTCATAAGAACAAGATAATTCAAATCAAACTTTTTCATGTAATTAGCTTAATCACTAAACTAATACAAAACATGAATCTATTGACAATTATCTTTGAAACTGGATTAGTATGAACATTACCACATTAAAACAAGTTTACAGGTTCAAAAACATCTTATGGTAATGTTCCTAGTCCATTTCTAGCCAAAAAACTCGAAAATATGCTGTCTGGGGCTCCTACTCGTCGAGTGTATCAACCTACTCGCCGAGTAGGATGATTTTCTTCATGTACTCGGTGAGTTCATCAGTGGACTCGGCGAGTACAGTGCCCAGAATGCCCGAAATTCGACTTTTTCAGCATTTTTCAGCAATTTGCATCAAGTATAATTGAAAACAAGCCTAGGCTCTCATACCACTGTTGGGTTTTGAGCATTCTAACACTCCTAAGTGTACATGTAACCCTAAATACCTTGGATCTATGTTTTCTCTATTATACATGCAAATATGATTATCCAAGGTATTATCCTAACTAGCATACCAAAACATTGATACTAGGATAATAAAATGGATAGAATACATACCTTGTTGTTGTTGCTTGACTCCATGAAGCTTGAGAGCCGAGTGCCCCAAGTGTGACACCTCAAATGGTTCACACAACATCATGAACTCTTGGAATAACCATGAGAAGAAGACATACATGTTCAAATTGGCTAGCCCTCAAAGTATGTATCACTTGTGCCAATTTCTTGAACTAAAGGGGTTCTTATATAGTGTGGCTATTAGGGTTACACCATGTAACTCATGACTTTACCCATTCCTTATGCTCTATGGGTTTTAACCTCCATGGAGTATCCATGGATCACCACATGGGTTAAACCCAACATAAAGGAATCTTGGATCATAAGCCCACATATATAAGAATGAATGATTTACACAATCAATCCCCATATATTTAATTAGTCTCTTTTTGATCACTAAATTAAGTCCAAATTAATTCTTGATCAATACTAATTAAATAACATGATTTCATATTAATATATTAGAACTTATAATATATTAATATGTCACAAAATGTCTTTTCCTCATAAATGGTCTATCCAAATGTTCCGATGCCATGCAACCCAAATGGACCATGCCGAGTCGGGTCAAGTACATACCAATTATAGTTATGGACTTAGACACTAATCCAACAGTTTGTTCAACGATTCGATGTGGAATTTGCACCACCTATTAAGGTGCAACAGCTTGTGAGGGAGTTTCATGACCTTCAGCAGACCACCGAGACTGTGGTGGAGATCACCGCCAAGTTTCGGGAACGAGCTTTGTTGATCCCACAGTACGCTACGGATGAGGATATGAGGCGGACGAGATATCATTCCATGCTGAGGGATGATATCCGGGAGTTTGTGAGCTTTACAGGGTGCAAAACCCTGAACGAGATGGTGGAGAAGGCCCGTGAGCGGGAAATGGAGTTGGACTTCCGCACCAAGCGGAAGCCTGAGCAGGCACAGACAATAGTGGGTCAGGCTAAAAATCCTAAGACCTCGGATCCTTCCAGCAGGCTCCAGCAGGGCCGTGGCCGGTGTGCCAAGTGCGGTAAACCGCACAGTGGGGCTTGTCGGATGGCAGGCTCGGGATGCTATGCATGTGGCCAGTCGGGCCACGTGATCAGAGATTTCCCCAAGAAGGGCTTGATTTGTTTTCACTGCAACCATATCGGCCATAAGAGAGCCGATTGTCCGAGGTTGTAGGGAGGGGGAGGAGCGGTGGCGGTGCCTGCGCCCGCCACACTGAGGATCATAGATGGCCGCCCTACTAAGGCGGATGCTCCAGCGGTGAAGAGCCGTGCATTTCAGTTGACTACCGAGGAGGCTCGGGCAGAGCCAGACGTCGTGGCTGGTATGTGTTTATTCTTCTCTACTCTATATTTATTTGCACTGCTTATGTGTACATTGTGCTTATGTATAGGGACCTTTTTGGTCAATGGTATGTCGGCTCATGTTTTGTTTGATTCGGGAGCTACACGAGCGTTTGTGTCTCTTGCTCTTAGCAAGAAGTTTCAGGATGCGCCGGGAACTTTGGATTCCCCGCTCGAGATGGAGATTGCGGATGACCGTACCGTGAGTTTTGCGAGGGTGTATCGGGACTGTGTCCTGAATATGCTCGGAGAGAGGTTTCGTATTGATATAGTCCCGATACCCTTGCGAGGGCTGAAGGTGGTCGTCGGGATGGATTGGTTGGGGGCCAATGGGGCCATGATTGATTGCGAGCGCCAGCTGGTGAGGGTTCGAACCCCCAAGTGGGGGATAACTGGTTATTCATGGAGAGAGGGCCTCGCAGGGGCCAACCCTCTGTTCAGCTGCGAGGGCTAGGAGATTGCTTCACCAGGGTTGTTCGAGATTCTTGGCTTATATCTTCGATACGAGGGTTGAGACCACTACATATATGGGTAGTGTACTGGTTGTGCAAGAGTTTCGGGATGTCTTTCCCGAGGAATTACCTGGAGTGCCTCCGGAGAGGCAGGTGGAGTTATATATTGATTTGGTGCTGGGTGCCGCCCCAATAGCCAAGGCACCTTACCGGCTAGCTCCACCCGAGATGCATGAGCTATCTACGCAGCTTCAGGAGTTGCTAGACTGAGGGTTTATCCGTCCGAGAAGTTCCCCGTGGGGAGCACCGATCTTGTTCATGAAAAAGAAGGACGGATCTCACAGAATGTGCATTGATTACCGAGAGCTGAACAAATTAACGATGAAGAACCGGTATCCATTACCGAGGATCGATGATTTATTCGATCAGTTGCAGGGTGTGTCTTGGTTTTCCAAGATTGATCTTCGGTCGGGATACCATCAGGTGAGGATTCCGGACGAGGATATACCGTAGACGGCTTTCAGGATGCGGTATGGGCACTATGAGTTTGTGGTGATGCCATTTGGGCTCACTAATGCCCCAACAACATTTATGGATCTTATGAACATAGTGTGTAGACCGATGCTAGACCGGTCGGTGATCATTTTTATTAATGATATCCTGGTATATTCTAACACCAAGGAGCAGCATGAGCAACATCTAAGGGAGGTACTGAAGATTCTGAGGGAAGAGAAGCTTTATGCAAAGTTCTCCAAGTGTGATTTCCGGCTACGAGAGGTAAAGTTTTTGGGGCACACCATCAATCAGGAGGGCATTTCAGTTGATCTAGCCAAGGTGGAGGCAGTGATGCGGTGGGAAGTACCGAAGAACCCATCCGAGATCCGTAGCTTTTTGGGTTTAGCGGGCTATTATCAGAGATTTATCCAGGATTTCTCCAAGATTGATGTGCCATTGACCCGCTTGACCAAGAAGAATGTGACCCTGAGACGGAGGTTATGTGACGCTCCGATTCTAGTACTACCTGAGGGGTTAGATGATTTGGTGGTATATTGTGATGCGTCGATCTCAGGGTTAGGCACGGTACTGATGCAGAGGGGGCATGTGATAGCCTACGCCTCGAGGCAGTTGAAGCCTCATGAGGTGAATTACCCCCCTCACGACCTGGAATTGGGGGCAATGGTGTTTTCCCTCAAGATTTGGAGACACTACTTGTATGGAGTATGGTGCACGATTTATACTGATCACAAGAGTTTAAAGTATTTGATGGATCAGCAGAACCTCAACATACGGCAGAGGAGGTGGTTGGATGTGCTGAAAGACTATGATTGTGAGATCCTCTACCACCCATGAAAGGCCAACGTGGTGGCCAATGCTTTGAGCTGCAAGGCGGCCTGTTCCCCGATTGGGAATGTATATTTGAGGATGACGATGATTTCCCCATTGTTGGATATGATCAAGGAGGCTCAGGTCGAGGGTGTGAAGAAAGAGAATTGAAAGATAGAGCGGATTCGGGGTCAGTATCCCTTGTTTGTTAAGGATAGTTGTGGTCTCCTGATGCAGTGTGGTCGGGTGTGGGTACCGGTGACTGGAGGGGTGAGGCAGAAGATATTGGAGGAGGCACACAAGTCCAAGTTCTCTATACATCCGGGAGCTACAAAAATGTATAGAGATCTGAGACTGAGCTACTGGTGGCCCTGCATGAAGCGGGAGATCGCTTGGTTCGTGGAGCGATGCTTGACCTGCAGGATGGTCAAGGCCGAGCATCAGCGGCCTCATGGCAAGGTTCAGCCATTACCCATTCCCATGTGGAAGTGGGAAGAGATCACTATGGACTTCATCAAGAAGTTACCGAGGACAGCGAGGGGTGTGGATGCCATATGGGTGATTGTGGGCAGATTGATGAAGAGTGCCCACTTTATTCCTATCTCTGAGAGTATATCCGCTGAGAAGTTGGCAAATATTTATGTACGAGAGGTGGTGGCTAGACATGGGGTGCCAGTTTCGGTAGTCTCTGACAGAGATGTTCGATTTACATCTAGATTCTGGAGGAAGTTCCACGAGGAACTGGGCACTCAATTGCATTTTAGCACGGCGTACCACCCCCAGACCGATGGCCAGAGTGAGAGGACGATCCAGCCACTTGAGGATATGCTTCGGGCATGCGTGTTGGATTTTGGAGGGAGTTGGGATACATATCTCCCGTTGGCAGAGTCTTCATACAACAACAGTTACCATGCCAGTATCGACCGACCCCCGTTTGAGATGTTGTATGGTAGCAGATGTAGGACCCCGGTTTGTTGGGGCGAGGTTGGACACCGTGTCATGGGGAGCACTGAGGTAGTGCTCAAGACTTCCAGGCTGATTCAGCAGGTGCGCGACCAGCTACGGGTCGCGCAGAGTCGTCAGAAAAGGTATGCTGACCGGCGGTGATCGGATCTTGAGTTCCAGGTGGGGGACTTTGTGCTACTAAAGGTGTCGCCATGGAAGGGAGTCATCAGGTTTCGGAAGAGGGGCAAGCTAGGGCCCTGATATATTGGAGCGTTCAAGATTACAGCCCGGGTGGGCAAGGTGGCCTATCGCTTGGATCTGCCGGATGAGCTTAGCCACATTCACAACACCTTCCATGTGTCACAGCTTCGGAAGTGCGTTACAGACGAGGCCGCATTCGTCTCTCTGGATGACATTCAGGTGGATGAGAGCCTGAACTACATTGAGAGGCCTGTTGCGATTCTAGATAGGAAGACCAACGTTCTTCGGAACAAGGAAGTGAAGCTGGTAAAGGTGCAATGGAAGCACCGAAGGGGCTCCGAATTGACATGGGAGTCGGAGGACGAGTTGCGATACCACTACCCGGACTTATTTTGGCCAGCAGACTTCGAGGACAAAGTCTAGTTCAAGTGGGGGAGATTTGTAACTCCTGTTCCAGGTATTATTTAATTTACCTAAGTTTTTGGGTTTTGAGCATGGACTCGGCGAGTTGGGGAGCTCCAACTCGTTGAGTAGAGACTATTATGAGGATGCGTGATTTAAACCCTACTCGACAAGTCGGAAGGCCCCAAATCGATGAATAGGTGCTGTAGAGAGAAACCCTAATTTTTAGGGTTTGCACCCTATTAAAAGGACTAATGGCTCATTTGTATCCTCCCTTATCGTCCTTACAGCCCAGAAAGAAACCCTATCTTAGAGAGTAAAACTTGTGCTTTTGAGAAGGAAAATTGAAGGTTGAGAAGCTTAAAGAGAAGAGAAGGCTTGGGATCCGGCATCTACTGGTTGTGAGCATCCATTTAGAGGTATAAAGTCGTTACCTTGATCTCTAGTTGCTCAGATCCCTTTTCTTGGAAGTAAATGGCCATTTTTGGTGCAAGATGGAGTCATACTCGGATCTGGACTTATCACAAGGATTTGGTTCCAAATCTGGACCTCTCTAGGTCCCCAATGACATAAAGTTGCTCAATTTATCCAACTTAGGCCCTTTCCTTGCACAAAAGCTTTGTAGGAAGCTTAGTTTTGATGTTTTAGCCTTGTGAGGCCTTGCATGCACGTAAAGTTTGCAACTTTACGTGGTAACTACACTAGGGAAGGGTGGATCTGGAGTTTGGGACCGTAGATCCCACTGAAAAGGGCTGAACACATAAGGGACTGAATGAACTCGTCGAGTCCCTTAGTTGACTCAACGAGTCGGGTAGGGTTTACCCGTTTTCGAGCTTCTGAATGAGTGCAGTGAAGGATTAGACTTTGGTCAGAACGGACTTTAGGATTTTTGGACATTGGATGAACTCCACGAGTCACTTAGGTGACTCGACGAGTTGGAGAATTATTCAGCTAACTCGATGAGTTGTTGAATGCACTCGACGAGTTGAGGTCAACATGGAGTGTTGAGCTTGACTTTGACCAGGGTTGACATTGAGGATAACTATGATATTTTGGGATTGTGACAAGTTAATCACATGATGATTATAGGTAGTTGAGTTGGAGCAATACGTGGGATATTTCTGCTCTTAGCTTGTCAGTTCAACATTTGAGAGGTGAGTCTCCTCACTATACCAATGGGTCTAAGGCACCAAGGCCGGCCCATTTTATGATATGTGATTGCTAGTTGTATATGTGGTATGTTCGTATGGAAGACCATGGGAGAGCCCATGACACTCGGATGTAAGACCATGTGGAGAGCCCATGGCTTTCCTACTAAAGACCATGGGAGAGCCCATAGCAACCGGATGTAAGACCATGTGGAGAGCCCATGGCTTTCCTACTAAAGATCATGAGAGAGCCCATGGCGACCAGATGTAAGACTGTTAGATGCCATGTTATGCATCTTTTAGGATACTTTTCATTATCATTTAGGATCATGTTTTGTACATTTGCATGTCATTTGTTTAAATAATGTTCAGCTCATGTATTTCGTTAGAATTCCCGTACTGCTCATGTTTTATTGTCAATTTCAGATAGTTCGAGTGGAGCAGTGCTTTGGGAGTAGTTGGATGCGCGTTTGGAGATTAAATGGAGCTTGGAACTTATGAACGATTATGAGGAATGCTTGCAAGATGCTTTGGTCAAGACACATTCAATTGAATTGATCACACGAAGATAGAATCTGCAATCTAAAGTTAAAGGATGTTGTTGGCAGCTTTGACCCCCTGTTAGTATTTTGACCATATCTCATGAACCGTAACTCCGATTGATGCAATTCAAAATGATCTGAGAAGTAGACGAAATTGTGGACGTCTTAGGCACAACATGAGATTGCAATTATGGTCCATGCGATCGCAGGTTTGGTCGCAACTTCGGGAGTGAAAACTCAATACATGCGATCGCAGGTTGTGTACATGCGATTGCAGGTTTGCCAAAAAGTGCCAACATAGCATCCTACTTCATTAAAAAGGCCTGTGACGCGTTTTCGGTAATAGATGCGATCGCAGATTGTCTACATGCGATCGCATGCCGTCGATTTTTGCTGCCGGACGTATAAATAGACCCTGATAGAATTCCAGTAACGGAAGTTGGCGATTTCAGAGGTTCCAGACGACGAAAATACGATTTTGGAGGCGTTTCTTCTCTGATTTCAACGATTTCTGAAGATCTGAAGACTGCGGATCATCTCCTTCAATTATATTAGTAAGATTAGTTATTTGATGTCTCTTTTCATTTGTTTTTATCATATTTTAGCCATGTTTGGCTAAACCCTAGTTTTCAGTTCTGCAAAGATGAGTACTTTTCATGTGATTGATCATTAGATCTGGTTTTTGATTTGTGTTTCTATCTAGATTCTTCAGTGTTGTTCTTAATGAATGTTTGATTTTAATTCTTGTTAGTCTGATCACCTAGCTAGGGCTTTATCATTCCAGTTAATCAATTAACAGAATCTGTAATTGTTCTAATAAATTGGTAAAAGTAACAAGTATCAGATTGGTTCCGTTTTGTGATTTAACTCTGATATAAACTGTAAAAATCATATCTTTACGCTTCCGAGCTTGTGAGAAGTATTGGGTATTGCTGGGAATTTTACAAAGAACTTAATGCAATTTTTCTGATTTAATTAAGAGCTTGTTTAATTGAACAATAAAAACTTAGGTTTAATTGAAGAGCTTGTTTTGATTAACTAATTTAGGTAAAAGAGAAATTACTAGAGCTTGTTAGTTTTTCTCAGTAGCATCTTAGATAGAACGCATCTCAAATAATCGGATCTGGATCAATTGCATGATTAGGAAAGTCACAGCAGAACTGAAATTATTTTTATTATCGATTTTTGTTTCATTTAATATCACTGCATTTTTAGATTTTAGTTTAATAAAAAACCACCCTTTTATAATTTCTGTTTTGACTAGATGTGCCTGATGCAAAAAGGCATTGACCATTAGGTTGTGTCCCTGAGGATTCGACCCTGCTTCCCTGTGCTATACTTTTAGTGCATTCCAAGCAGTGATAAATTTATTTGTTTAATACGTGCGCGACAGCGTGTTAACAAAGACCATGTGGAGAACCCATGGGTTTCCTATTAAAGACCATGGGAGATCCCATGGCACTTAGGTGTAAGAGTATGTGGGGAGCCCATGGCATCCTGGAGTAAGACCCTGGGGACGAGCCCATGGCATCCATATTTGTTGTATGCATGGCTTATGTGATATATGTAGCTTTTATAGCTAATATGATATGTGATATGTGGATTGTGTGTGGGGTATGCTCTGGGGAACTCACTAAGCATTAGCTTACAGTTTGTGGATTTGTTTTAGGTACATCTGAGCCCAACGGCAAGGGCAAGGCTTGATGGCGCTGCGTGCACTCTCTCTCAATCGTTATCATGGGACACTCTGATGTTTTAAAATAAATATTATTATTGTTATGAAATTGAAAGCAATTGTATTTGGGATTTCATGATTGGTGGAACGTGTTTTTAGTTAATTAAAAATGAAAAAAATTCTTCTAAAAATATGGGTTGTTACATCTCCGATCATGGATATCTGTATAAGGATTACAGTGGTTACTCCACTCTTGGAGCAGATTCGAGTGGCTCAGGTTAAGGCTATGAAGGAAGAGCACCGAAAGAGTGAGCACATAGTGGGTCAGGTGGCTTCCTTGAATTATGATAGACAAGGGTTACTAACTGTCCGTCGGAGAGTGTGGGTTCCTTATTAGGGTGGTGCTCGTCAGATTCTGATGGAGGGAGCACATAAATCGAGATTCTCCATTCATCACAGGGCGACGAAAATGTATAGAGATCTTCGTCCTGATTATTGGTGGCCCTGTATGAAGCGGGATGTAGCTTGGTATGTGGACAGGTGCTTGACTTGCAGGAAAGTCAAGGCCGAACATCAGCGGCCTCACATCAAGATGCATCCGTTAGACATTCCCTTTTGTAAATGAGAGGAGATCGCCATGGATTTCATTACGAAGTTGCATCGGACTGTGATCAGAGTGGATTCGATTTGGGTCATCGTGGATTGATTAACCAAGAGCATGCATTTTATTCTGATTTAGGAGAGTATCTCTGCGGAGAAGTTGGACGACATATATATCAAAGAGGTGGTGATGCGGCATGCAGTGCCGGTTTCTGTGGTTTCTGACAGGGACGTCCGGTTTACTTCCAGATTTTAGAAGTGGTTCCATAAGGAGTTGGGTACTCGTCTGGATTTCTGCACGACTTTCCACCCATAAACTAATGGACAGAGAGAGCATACCATCCAGACCCTGGAGGATATGCTTCGAGCGTGTGTATTGGATTTCAGAGGGAGTTGGGATACATATCTTCCATTAGCGAAATTTTCGTATAACAACAGTTATCATGCCAACATTGATCGACCTCCTTTTGAGATGCTCTACGGGAGGAAATGTAGGACCCCGATATGTTGGGGTGAGGTCGATGAGCAAGTCATGGGGAGTACCGAAGTGGTATTCAAGACTACAAAGTTGATTCAGCAGGTTCGGAGTAGACTCTAGACAGCCCAGAGTCGGAAAAGAGCTATGCCGTCAAGTGACAATTAGATCTAGAGTTCCAGGTTGGGGATATGGTTCTCCTGAAGGTTCCACCTTGGAAAAGTGTCATCCGATTCAGGAAGAGGGGCAAGTTGGGCCCCAGTTACATTGATCCTTTTAAGGTTTTGGAATGGGTGGCCCGGGTTTCTTATCGCTTGGATCTTCCCGAGGAGCTTAGTCAGATCCATAGCACGTTCCACGTATCTCAGTTGCGGGAATGTTTAGTGGAAGATTCCGTGGTGGTTCCATTGGAGGATATTCAGGTGGATGATCACCTGAATTATATTGAGAGACCGGTGGCGATTCTTGACAGAAAGATGAAAACCTTGAGGAACAAGGTTGTGGAGTTGGTGAAAGTACAGTGGCAGCACCCCAAGGGGTCAGAATGGATGTGGGAGCCGGAGGACGAGATGAGGGAGCATTACCCAGAGTTATTTGGGTCAGCGGACTTCGAGGACGAATTCTGATTCAAGTGGGGGAGAATTGTAACATTCGAGTTTGGTATGTTTCCCTTTTAAACCCTTATTGCAAAATCTTTATATTTTTGGTCCCTAGCTAGTACGCGAGGCATACTCTATAAGTACTCTTAGCGTACTAACCCATTTCCGAACGTGGGATTCACCCATGTACATTGGGCGTACGCTAAGTAAAGGCAAACCCTAATCTTTAGGGTTTGTGCCCTATTTAAGCAACTTATGTTGCATTGGTTGTATCTTTTAGCTAGCCGCCACTCCCAAACTCCCTAATATCGAAACCCTAGCCTCCCATAGTGTGTTTTTGAGCTTTGGAAGTACTTTTGTGTTGTTTTGGTGTGCATTGAAGAAGGTGGTGCTTGGTGACCATGGTTTGGTTGGACTTGAGGTTGTAGATCTAGAATCTTCATCAAGTTTGCTAGCTCCAGAAGGTATAAAGTTCTTATCTTGGAACCTCATTGTGTTAGATTGAGATTAGGGCTTGTTTTCTAGTATTTTTATAGTCTTTTGTGTTCTCTTTGGGAGTTTGTGTCCCTCCTTGAGCTAGGATGCTAGATCTTAACCCCTATGATGTTCCTTGTTTGAAACGGTGCCATCTTGATTAATCATATTGGTCCATGCATGAGTTTGAGCCCTTATTATGGGTCTTAATGGACAAAATCGAGTTTTAGGGTCCCATTAAGATAAGAAAGATGATAAAGTTGCCAACTTTATGCATTAATAGCTTGAAACGAAGTATATCTGAGGTTTTGACGTGAAAAGCTTAAGTGGTTACGACAAAGTTGGCCAAATGGGACTTTGTCCAGTACGCGAGGGGGGGGGGGGAACCCCTGGTACGTTGCGCATACTGGGTCAGCTTCCCGATTCCGATTCAACACTCGTACGCCAAGCGTACGAGGAGTACGTCGAGCGTACTCGGTGCAGTGGGCTACTCCGTTTAGGACTTTGGACTCGGGACTATTTTGGGCTTTTAGGGGTGTGGGCCTTGTTGGGCCATTGGACTTCTGACTTTGAGCAATGGATGGATATTAGGCATTCTTAGGATTAGATCCATGATGATTTTGGGCCCAACTAGGATGATGGGCCATAATAGGCCTTAGGATGCCAATAAGGAATTCGGGCCTCTTGAGTAATTCGGTTGGGCCTTGATTTTGGGCCAAGTAGGAAAAAGGGTAAAAATGGTCTTTTACCCTGGAGGTCGGACAAGTAATTTAGATTCTTGATTATGGTTCGAGATCCAATTATTAATTGGGTATTATTGACGATATTAGCGCAGGGATTTTCCGAATCAGCAGATCGAGACTTTTATCTAAGAGATTTTGCAGGTTGAGGTGAGTTTCCTCACTGTTTTTAGTGGGTCGAAGGTACCAATTCCGACCCATGGTTTATGATGATTAGGATGCTAGTTTTCTGTATGACTCTACATGTATGTTTTAATATATGTTTACCGGGCGTGGCCCGATGCCGGGCAGGGCCTGATGATTATATTGTATGTTATTTATCTTTGTCATTTTATACATGTGTTTATATGTTTGTATGTATACCGGGCGGGGCCAGATGTCAGGCGGGGCTGATGAATGACATATTTGTTTTGAGCAAGGGCCGATGTCTGGCGATGCCCGATGACGGACGGGGCCCATTATATGTTTGATATGTATGGTATGTGGTATTTTGGGGAACTCTCTAAGCTTTATGCTTACGGTTTTCAGTTTATGGTTCAGGTACTTCTGGTTCGAAGGGGAAGAGCCCGGGATGATTGCAGTGCACACACCACATCGTTCCGCATTTTGTATTACTCTGGTGTACTCGGATGTTTATTGATACACTCACATCCCTCTTCCTAGACTATCCCTCTCTCTCTCTCTCTCTAAATATTGTTTGAGCGGAAATCACCATGTCTGAAACCACCACATCCACCGTCGAACGGAAACCACAATTATCGGACACCTCAGTAGTCGGAAGCTCCCGGCTCACCACGAACAACTCCAGATCTCATTCGCCACCTTGCTTTACGTCGCCATATCTGAAAAACCCTAAACTTCGTCACTGCCATAGATTTAAACCAATGTCGTCGTAGATCTGAACCAACTTCCTCTCCATCTCTAGTGTAGGTCTGCAACGTCACCGGATCTATAAATAGCCAACCGCTAGATCTCATTCTCACTTTCACCAGTTTAGGGTTTCCAAACCCTAGCTCAGTGTTCTTGGTTCAGATCTTTTAACCACTTTTCTCTATTTATATATGTTCTTCATGTGCAGATATTTGTTCATTGCCAAAGACATCTGTCCGTGGCGACGTTTGGGTAGTGTTCATCGGAAGATGGAGCTTTGGGGAAGGTGGCTTACATCGCCATGTAGATCTTGGAGAAAAACCAAGTTCCGATCTCGTCTAGATCTTGGAGGCACCGACATCGCTGGATATGGAAAAAGAGAGTGGAGCAGCAGATCTATAAACATGTGCAAACCCTTGCTCCAATCTGAGGTGGTGACATCTTCATCTACTCCGATCTAACGTGGCGATGTAGATTTGAGAAATGGGGTGGCCGTCTGAAACCACCATGAAACCACCGGCGTCGTCTGCTAGAAATCGAGCCAGAGAAGGATCAGGGTTTCATAAAAACCATTTGTTCATTATTGATGTAACGCCCGGGTTTCGGGGCTAAGCATTTTTAGAAGATGTAATAATCTAGGTCAACTATTGTAACTCTTTTTGAAAGTAATAAAGATGAAATATTTGAGTATTATGTGAATTATGTGTATTTGTGTGCGTATTACTTATTTATAAATGTATAATAAATAAAGGATAAAAATAAGCGTCAAAATTAAAGTGTGATATAAACCCGATATCTTTACATAAAGTTGTAGTGGTCAAAACAAGGATTCCGGGGATATAAAGAACACCGAAATCCGAGTTATAACGAAGAAGTTATGACCCGTCAAAGTTTCGCGACGGAACCGACACGATACCGGGAAGCGTGAATAGTAAATTTACGATAGAGCGACTTTTAGCCTTAGAGATCTAAATGAAAGTCGTAGAATACGTTAAACCGAGAGCGTCCATAAAAAGAACGCCCAAATCTGACTTCGTATGAGGAAGTTATGATTTTTCGAAGTTTCGGCTTAACAATGTACAGCCCGAAGTTCGAATATTAGATCGAGCGGTTTTTAGCCGACACAACCTAAACGAGAATCGAAGATCTCGTTAATAGTAGCATAACAATAAAAAGACAGACGAAAACGGACGTCGGATGAAGAAGTTACGAGATTTTAACAGACCAATCCTGTCCCGGCCTGTTAATAATATAACTTTTAATATAAGGTCAAAATTAGCCGACGAAGTCTAAAGGAAAGTTGTAGAGTACGTTCCCACCTACGCGTGGATATAAAGAACGTCGAAAACGGAGCTCGTATGCGAGATTTATGATTTTTAGAACTCGGAGTGTGAATTTGCGAAGCTGTGGCAAGATCGATGTCGTGGTTGAATCCCAGCCGTCCGATAAGCTCGCACCGGATGAAGACACGTCGCCCCTCGCAGCTACGCCCCGGGTCCGAGGCCAAGTACACCCAGCGTACTTCGGCTCTTATCCACTTCCGAGACTGGCACATGCGAGAAAGCTGGATGCGAGCTAGCATCCTTATCCGAGCATTACGCCCAGCGTAACCGAAGGCTACGCCCAACGTAGTTCGAAGTTCCAGCACTATAAATAGGAGTGCGAGTCTGCCATTCTTCTTCACTCCATTCTCACTTATTTCTCTCACTACTTTCTCTCTCTAAGGGTTCTAACCCCCCCTAAGCCTAGGTAAACCCCCTAGCACCCGAAGGAAGCCCCGAGGCTCCCGGAGTCCCGAGAAAAAGGGTCTTTCGGTTCGGAAATGCTGCTCCAAGCGAAGCCCGGTTTTCTTTAAAATCCGCTGTAAGTGAGCTACGCCTATGAAATTTTTAATATAGCTTTTAAACAATTATAGTAATGTTATTAGGTCCTTAAAATAATTATTTGGGCTATTATTATGAGTTATATGGAGTGTTGTTTAACATTTATATAATAATAATAATAGCTAGACTATTAATTAGTCGCGGTTAACGTTAGACTAAACCCTAGTGGAATTGATACTAGGTTCTGTCGAGGGAAAATTATTTTGAGATAATGAAGCGCTATTTAAGTGTAGAGTCACCACTTTCAAGTGAATGCATAGTTACTTTCAGCTTACACATAGATATGAAGTATTTTATATAAATTACGTGTTGTGTGTGCATATTATCTGTATACTTGCTATCTATGCTTGATGAATGATTTTATACATGTTTTAAAAGATTTAAACTGTATATGTATTTTATATTTACAAAATGTGTTGGGTAAGACATGGGTAGATGTAATAGTTGCTGTGTGACAAAATAAAATAATGAGAGGCCTCGTTATAGATGTTATTGATGATCCAGTCATCTAGCGGAGTATATATGACGACCACAGACTATTCTAGACAGTCCAGTGGAACGCTAGCAGGCTCGCAACCTGTAGGTGTTTATTTGAACTGTGTGCTCACCAGGTGTACTCCATCCCCCACATGGTTGCCTATGGGACATTTATTGTTAAGGAACCCCCTTGGCAGTAGTGTCCATCATGATGTTGATCCTTATTCTAGGTCTCTTATGATAAGTGTTTAGGGACGTAATGTGAGGATAACGGGAATGGGTAATCGGGTTGTTTGGTTGATGAAAATAACGAACTTATTTATTGTGGGTTGAAAACCCTATGTGCTCACCAGACTCCCAAGCCTGACCAACTCAGTTTCTTGTATTACAGGTAGTGGCGCATGAGCATAGATGTTTGGATGAGAGATAAAGGATTATAGGCCTGTAAATACGAAATAATGTAGTAAGGCTTATGTTCTATTGTTTATGCTTTTGATCTGTATCAAACATGACATCCCGAGTCTTTTAATGAAATACATTTCTTTGGAAATGCTTTTGATAAATCTTTATCATATTTTGTTTTGGGACAAATTTCGCAACACTTTTATTTAAAATGTTACTCTGATTTTCAAACAAACATAAACAAAATCGGTCTTTTCTGGCCGTGAAAATGGAAATGTCACAATTGAGCTTGCATATCTGAAAAAATTAGTGTTTTGTGGTGTCCGGCGACGGTGTTCCCAGATGTGATTATGTGGAAGAGGGTATAAGGTGTTAGATAAGGAGTGAGTAGGTAGGTAGGTATGGGTGGGGTGTTTCTTTTTGTCTTTTTTTTTAATTAGAAAAATGGTAAAATAATTACAAAACAAGGAAAAAGAGAAATACCAAGGGCAAATTCATCATTATAATTAGTTTTAAAAGTTTTGGATCAAACTTGCAAAAAAATTCTTATTTGGGACCATTGGTTCAACTTCAAAACATTTTGGACTAAAATCTCAATTTTTTATATACCATAGGGACCAAATTTGCAATTTTGTCTTTCTTATATTTCCATCAAGGCAACAAACCTAAAATTTTAAATTCGTCATTATTTGTATATTATATATATAAAATTAACATATAGTTTCGTAAATCCTTACTATTTATGTTGGTTCGTGCTTGTCACTTCCGTCACTATATAGAGGGTATTAAAAAGTTGTACTACTTTGTCATTATGGCGATCTAGTACTTCACGAATGCTAGTCCTTTACTTATCCCCAAATGTTGTTTATATTAGTCGGGGGTTCCATATTTGACATTATAAATATTACATAAATCCCTAAAAATCTTAGTAAATTAAATTAGTTACATGGTTTTGTGCAAATGGCATATCTTCGTGAGTTAAGCCTAAGCTATCAACCGTTTTAGTTATTAAAACTTTGATGTACACCAACAACATTTATAAGTTGGATTGAAAGTGGCGGAATATGCATAAATTTTGAAAAGAAAAAAAAGTTATAGGCTAACGACGTAGTAAAGTGTCATCTTTTCATGAGATTAAGGGTTCAAATCTCCGTAAAGCATAATTGGAATTAAAGTATAAAATAAGAAGAAATTATGATTATCATTGAAAACAAAATTGTATATTAGCACGCTAAAACTCTTTATAAAATTTTATTAATGATTTATGTTGGTGCATACAATTTAAATTAATTTCCAGCTCATTTGTTTAATGATAACAAACATGAAACTATAATTAACGTCCCGAAAATCCAAGGTAAAATTTTTATTTTTAAAACAAATAATCATACAACGAGTTGTTCCAAAACCGATAAAATGAATATATTATTTAAACATCAGAGTAATATCATTAATTGTCAATGTGGAAAACTCTAAGGGATTTTGTGCAGTCACGTCAGACCCTTCCCTTTTGAACCGAAAGTACCTGAAACCATAAATATGAAACCGTAAACACAAAGCTTAGTAAGTTCCCCCAAAATACCGCATACCACATATATAAACAAATATAACAACACGGGGTTGTGTCGGGTTCGTATCAACCCCCAGGTATGTATCAACCCTGAGTCCATAATGACTCTATATAACAACTTGTAACTGTTTCGGGTTTCTATCAACCCCCGGGTCCGTATCAACCCCGAGTCTGTAATGACTCTATATAACAACATGTAGATGTGTCGGGTCCGTATCAACCCCGAGTACGTAATGACTCCGAGCCCATATAGCTCAATACATAAATCATACAAGCATGAGTCACAAAGACAACAAGCGCATACAATCATATCCGCAAGTGTCACAAAGACAACCATCATCCCACAAACATAATCCAGTGGGCTAACATTGGTGCCTTCGACCCACGAGTATAGTGAAGAGACTCACCTCACAGTCTGAAAGAATAGTTGCACTGATCACTGCTCTAAAAGCTATCTCTACCGGTCACCTATACAATTAACAGGAACCCAAATCTCAAACTATAGATCAAACTACCCAAAATGTCCTTAAGTCAAACTTAGTCAACCCTAGTCAAAGTCAAAGTCAACGACCAAGGTCCAAAAGTCAATATTTCTTTCCAGCGGAGTACGCCCTGCGTACCAAGAGAGTACGCCCAACGTACCAAGTAAGTACGCCCAGCGTACTCTGATGTTGACCAAAAATGGGACGCTGACCGCGTACGTGCAGCGTACGCAACCCGGCCCCAAAACTCCATTAAGAGCTTATTCCATTAAGCCCTTACATCCAAAACTCCAATCCAATCCCAAAATGATGTCCTAAGTCATAAAGTTTCCAACTTTATAACTTTGCATGGCTATAAAGTGCTTAATGTCCAAAACCCTAAGTTCTTAACCCAATAAGACATCACAACTCTTGTGTGGAAGGGATAGAAGGGCCAATATCACATTTTTATGGTTCACAATAGCTCCATAATGGATAAAGTTTCCAACTTTATCCATTAGAATGGTCCTAACAAACAAGATCTAGTCTTTAAGTCTCAAAGGGACCCAAAAGTGCATCTTTTTCAACTTAATCCATTAAGTCCAAGTCTCCAACCTTCAGATATGAATAAAAATGATATTTAGATGGATAAAGTTTCCAACTTTATCCATAACAAGGTCATAAACTTTCAAGATCTAAACTTTATGCACTTAAAGTGACCAAAAGCTCATAACACCCAAAACTAGCTAGATCTAACAATTTCATCATCAAGATTCAAACTTTATACCTTTAGAAGAAAGATCAAGGTGAAAAAAGTTTGGATCTACAAGCTCCAATGCAACCAACACTTCTTCAATGAGTTCCTTCTTCTCCAAGGTGCACTAAGAACACTCCAAAGCACCTAAAAACACCTTCTTTTTGCTCACAAGGGTCAATCTAGGGTTAGGATTTCAAGAGAAGATGTTGGAGAGGTGGAGGCTGAGAATGGAATACGTTTGGGGGAGTTAAGGAGCTTAAATAGGGCCCAAACCACGAAAATAGCATTTGGGCACTGATCGCGTACGTCCAACGTACTCCATGAATGCCTATTACGCCCAGCGTACAAGTTGAGTACGCCCAACATACGCGGCTTAATCGAAAAACCACCCTAACTTCAAATGGTCATAACTTCTTCGTTTCAACTCCGATTTCGACGATCTTTATATCCAGTGGATGATGTGTCGGTTGTTCGGGAATACCTGGATGTGTTCCCAGAGGACTTTCCTGGAGTGTCACCAGAGAGGCAGGTGGAGTTCGACTTGGTTCCTGGTGCGGCTCCGATAGACAAAGCATCATATCGGTTAGCTCCTCCAGAGATGCAGGAGTTGTCTACACAGTTACAAGAGTATTTAGAAAAGGGGTTCATTCGACCGAGCAATTCGCCATAGGGAGCGCCGATCTTGTTTGTGAAGAAGAAGGATGGGTCACTCGGATGTGTATTAACTACCGGGAGTTGAATATGCTAACAGTGAAGAACCATTATCCATTTCCGAGGATTGATGATTTGTTTGACCAACTTCAGGGTGCATCTCGGTTTTTTGAGATTGATCTATGTTCGAGTTATCATCAGGTGAGGGTCAAAGAGGACGATGTACAAAAGACAACCTTTCAGACTTGTTATGGCCATTACGAGTTTGTGGTGATGCCCTTTGGGATCACCAATGCTCCATCCATGTTCATGGACCTCATGAACAGAGTATGCAGGCCAATGTTGGATCGGCCTATGATTGTATTCATTGATGACATCTTGGTCTATTGCAAGACCTAGGAGCTGCATGAGGAGCACTTGAGGGAGGTATTTGAAACTTTGAGGAGGGAGAGATTGTATGCGAAGTTCTTCACGTGTGAGTTCTAGTTGCGCGAGGTTAAGTTTCCATGGCACCTTGTCAACCAGAACAATATTTTGGTCGATCCGGCTAAGGTTAAGGCCGTGATGAGATGGGAGGTTCTGAGGTCTCCATCTGAGATTCAAAGTTTCCTTGGGTTTGCAAGTTACTACCGGAGGTTCATTCATGATTTCTTCAAGATAGCAGTCCCTCTGACTCGATTGACAAAGTAGACTGTCACTTTTCAATTAGGGCCTAAGCAGCAGGCAACTTCCGAGACCCTGCGACATAGATTGTGTGAGGCACCGATTCTGACCCTGTCGGAGGGTGTTGAGGATTTTGTAGTTTATTTTGATACATCGACCATGGGTTTTGGTGCAGTTCTGATGTAGAGGGATTGCGTTATTGTTTACGCTTCGACGCAACTGAAGCCTCATGAGTCGAACTATCGTACACATAATTTGGAGCTGGGGGCGGTGGTATTCGCCCTCAAGATTTGGCGACATTACCTTTATGTGGTCTGTTGTATGATTTACTCGGATTACAAGAGCCTGAGGTATTTGATGGACTAGACGAATATGAACATGAGGCAGCATCAGTGGTTGGATGTGGTGAAGGATTACGATTGTGAGATCCTTTAGCATCCGGTAAAGGCCAATGTGGTGGCCAATACTCTCAGCCTCAAAGCGGTCACAGATCCGATCAGAGATATTTGTTTGAGGATGACAGTGATTACTCCACTCTTGGAGCATATTCGAGAGGCTCAGGTTCAGGCTATGAAGGAAGAGCATCAGAAGAGTGAGCGCATAGTGGGTCAGGTGTATTCCTTTGATTATGATAGTCGGGGGTTATTGACTCTCCATCAGAGAGTGTGGGTTCCTTATCGGGCTGTATCACGTCAGGTTCTGATGGAGGAGACGCACAAGTCAAGGTTCTCTATGTATACCGGATCAACAAAGATGTATAAAGATCTCCGTCCTGATTATTGGTGGCTCTGTATGAAGTGAGATATAGCCTGGTCTGTAGAGAGGTGCTTGACTTGCAAGAAAGTCAAGGGTGAACATCAGCAGCCTCACGGCAAGATGCAGTCGTTGGACATTCCCATTTGGAAATGGGAAGAGATTACCATGGATTTCATTATGAAGTTGCCTCAGACAACGTGTAGAGTGGATTCGATGTGGGTCATCGTGGATCGATTGACCAAGAGCGCACATTTTATTCCGATTTAGAAGAGTATATCTGCAGAGAAATTGGCCGACATATACATCAGGGAGGTTGTGGCAAGTCATGGGGTGCCTGTTTCAGTGATTTCAGACATGGATGTCCGGTTTACTTCCAGGTTTTGGAAGAGGTTTCACAAGGAGTTGGGTACTCTTCTGTATTTTAGCATGGCTTTCCACTCGCAGACTGACGGAATGAGTGAGTGGACTATCTAGACCTTGGAGGATATGCTTCGGGCATTTGTATTGGATTTCGGTGGGACTTGGGATACGTATCTCCCTTTGGTGGAGTATTCGTATAACAACAGTTATCACGCCAGCATCGATCGACCTCTTTTTGAGATGCTCTATGGAGGAAATGCAGGACCCCACTATGCTGGGGTGAGGTCGGTCAACGAGTCATGGGAGTATCGAAGTGGTACTCAAGACTACCATGTTGATTCAACAGGTTTAGAGTAGACTTTAGACAACACATAAGTGGCAGAAGAGCTATGTCGACAAGCGCAGATCAGACCTAGAGTTCCAGGTTGGGGATATGGTTATTCTAAAGGTAACACCTTGGAAATGTGTCATCCGATTCAGGAAAATGGGAAAGTTGGGCCCCAGGTTCAATGGTCCTTTCAGGTTTTTGGCCAGGTGGGCCGGGTTGCTTATCGCTTGGATCATCCTAAGGAGCTTAGTCAGATCAATAACACGTTTCATGTCTCTCAGCTGCAGAAATGTTTGGTCGATGATTCCACAGTAGTTCCATTGGAGGATATTTATGTGGATGATCGCATGAATTATATTGAGAGACCGATGGTGATTCTTTATCAGAAGACGAAAACCTTGACGAACAAGGTTGTCAAGTTGGTAAAGGTGAAGTGGCAACACCGTAAGGGTTCAAAGTGGACATGGGAGCCTGAGGATGAAAAGAGGGAGCACTACCCAGAGTTATTTGTGGCAGGAGACTTCGAGGATGAAGTCTGATTCAAGTGGGGGAGAGTTATAACACCCAATTCAAGGTATTTTCATTTTTGACCCTTGATATTTGGTCCCTAGCGGGCAATTTTGCCATTTCCGGAAAACTTGTAATACGCGGGGCATACACATGCAGGGGACAAACCCTAAAATTTAGGATTTGGAACCTATTTAAACAGCATTATGAACCTTGGACCTCTCATTCCTCAGCCTCCAAAGCCCTTTGAGTCACATTTCGTAACCCTAGCCCCTTTTAAAGAGATTTGACCCTCTTGTGTGTGTTTTATTGTGTGTTGGTGAGATTTGAAGAAGAAGAACTTGGAAGAAGGAGCCTTGATCAAAGGAGAGCTTGTAGATCCAAATTTCTCACATCATTTCCAGCTTCATTGGGGTATGAAGCTTGTAACTTGCTCCTTGTTTGCTTAGATCTAGTCTTTATGAAGTTTTGGTCCCATTTTGGTCATATGAGGAGATATCTAGTGGATTTTTCCATTGTAGGAGTTAGTAGTTGCTTCTCTTGATGTTCCTGAGGTCCTTAGTGTTGGATTAATGTCTAAGTCCATAACTATAATTGGTAAGACTTGACCCGACCCGGCATGGTCCATTTGGGTTGCATGGCATCATGCATTTGGATAGACTATAATGAGAGAAATAACACTTAAGGTTGGTTAATATATTATAAGTTCTAATATATTAATAAGGTTATTTAATTAGTATTGATCAAGAATTAATTTGGAATTAATTAAGTGATCAAAAGGAGACTAATTAAATATATGGGTTGATTGTGTAAATCATTCATTCTTATATATGTGGGCTTGTGATCCAAGATTCCTTATGTTGGACTAAGTCCATGGGGTGACCCATGGATACTCCATGGAGGTTAAAATCCATGGAGCATAAGGAATGGGTAAAGTTATGAGTTACATGGTGTAACCCTAATAGCCACCATATAAAAGAATCCAATGGCTCAAGAAATCGTGCACTAATGTGTGAGTGTGAGGGCTAGACGATTTTAAGGAGTGTTCAAGTTTCTCTCAAGTTATTCCAAGTGTATTTGGTGTTGTGTGAACCATTTGAGGTGTCACACTTAGGGCACTAGGCACTCAAGCTTCATGAAGACATTCTACATCAAAGAGGTATGTATTCTATCTTGTTATATTTATTATTTTGTATGCTAGATTAGGATAATACCTTGGATGTTCATAATTGTATGTATAATAGAGAAAACATAGATCCAAGGTATTTAGGGTTGCATGTACACTTATGAGTGTTAGAATGCTCATAACCCAACAGTGGTATCAGAGCCAGGTTTGTTTTCTTGTTATACTTGCAAAAGTAGCTGAAAAATCGAGTTGGATGCATATATTCGATTGTTTTGGCTGGAATTGGACTAGGAACATTACCCTAAGATGTTTTTGGACTTATAAACTTGTTTTTGATGTGGTAATGTTCATGCTAATCCAATTTCTAAGATAATTGTCATAATTTCAAGATTTGTATTAGTTTGTATGTTCATGCTAATTTCTTGAAGATTGATGATTTGAATTATCTTGTTCTTATGAGGTTCTTAGATTAATAGAAAAGTTGTGTGAAATAGTTGTTTTCAATCCATTTTAATCTAAGAGTTGATTCCAAAGTGTGTTTTTGTAACTTGTCCTCAAGTTATATGAAAAGTCACATTTAAGAATCATAAAACTCATAAAAGTTGGCAAAGGTTACAAAATGAAGAGTCTAGTTCTAATTAAATGGTTTTATGACTCCATAACTTGTCCTCAAGTTATGGAGGTTCAAGAGTCTCTTCATTAAATTAAAAAAAAAAGTGTAACCTTAATTAGTTCCATAAGTTACAATAAAAAAAAGTTATTTTTTTTATTAATTAGTTTAAAGTCTTCCATAACTTGTCCTCAAGATATGGAACTTGAAGAGTTTTTTTTTTGGAATTAAAACTACTTTAAACTCATAAGTTATGAAATTAATTAGTTTTGAATAGTTTCAAAACTTGCCCTCAAGTTTTGGAATTTGAAAAGTTTTCACTTATGAATACTTTAATTCCAAGTTAGCCCTTAGAATTTTAAAAGTTAAAATTCAACCCTTCTACTTTATAATATTATAAGTTAATAATATTTATATATATGTATAAGAGTAAAGTCAGTCTTACCGTTAGTAGGCCTCATTCACGAAGCCGGTCTATAAGGGGGGTATAAGGTTACTGCCTATAAAATGGCAGTTTAATGGGTGTCCACTCTCACCCACCGCTTCCTTGACTGGTGGAGGGTCGTTAGCCGAACGGGTAGGACAAGGACTATAATTCTCCTTTCATTAAAAGTATTAATGATAAATACTAAGTAACTAAACTCTTATTAATACCCAATCTTAGTTACTTAGGAAAATGTGAATTTGGTGCTAACCCATGAAATTACACTTTGCACTTTGCTTAAGTCGTTAGTGGAGCGTGTGTGGTTAACCGGCACACTAACCTGGACTTAACAAGGTAGGCAAAGGGTAACTTAATATTTATCATAGTATCGATGGAGCGTGTGTGGTTAACCGGCACACTGATTAAGGGGTAAATATTAAGGGTACCAAGTATATTTGCATGGTTATTCACACCTTGTTTTGTGATCCTCGGCATCCTAGTCACAAAACCTGAAGGGCACACTCGAGATTGAAACATGCCTTTGAACAGTTCAATGAATCTCAAAGATCTAGGACTTTCAAATCCAATTAAAACCTAATAAATTATTTCGTTTTTCATGGTGGAAATTGGTGAATCGTCATTCACCTACCTTCAAATATTTTATAGCTTGGATTACGACATCCCTCTTATAAGTTATAAAATAGTTTGTTGGGTCCTAGCCTTAATATTTCATATTGGGTGTCATATTAAGGACTTTAAATCAACTATCTTGAATAG
Organism: Lactuca virosa; assembly: GCF_052849685.1. Classification (NCBI taxonomy): domain Eukaryota; kingdom Viridiplantae; phylum Streptophyta; class Magnoliopsida; order Asterales; family Asteraceae; genus Lactuca; species Lactuca virosa. The sequence continues at coordinate 153,225,866 of NC_136427.1, read as the reverse complement.
GAGAAGCACGAGCGGAGCGGTCTGGCTAAACGTGCAATGCCCCGTAGGGAGATCTAGCTTATTGGTCTAGTGCTTCCGGGTGCTTGCCAGTTCTGAATGACTGAACTTAGCTTGCCATGTTCTTACAAGAAAGAATCTCTTCTCCGAATCGAATCTACGCATATCGAATATATCTCCCAAAAAGATGTCTGGTCTAGACATTTATGATCTTCCCAAATCTCTTGAAACAAGCTTTCCTAAATGAAGATTATGTCCCATGGATATCATACTTCTTTCACCTCCTCCAATTATTCTCCCTAACCCACAAGTTCCTAAAAAGTTTAAGGTCACTCAAGCCCTATTGGCAAGGCAAGGTCTAGGTGTGATCACATCTTGGAGATGTAGTCACATATTGACAAGCCGGGAGAGTTGGGTGTCAAAGTCTTGAGAAAGTTGGTGGCTCAACTACTTTCTAAGTCACATAGTGAGTTCTTTTGGGAATCCTATGAAACAGACTAAGACAAGACCCTTAATGATCTTATCTATTTGCTAAGATCAACTTCCTAAAACGCTATGGACATTGACAATGATGACATTGGATATCCAGTAAAGCTCTCTCTTCCCAATGGAAAGGGATCGGCCATAGTCAACTCGGTTGACCCAATGGTAAAGAGAGAGGCGAAGTCTGAGATAGTCCCATTATCAAGGGTCCATAGGTAACTATTGCCAAAGGAAGGGGCATTGGTTATGAAGCTGCCAAATTTACCTAAGGATGTTAAAGTCAATAAGTTTGGCTCTACTTCAGGTAAAGTCCATTATCTAACTCTATTAAGTACATGGATTTCAATCGCATGGTTCGGTGATCAGAATTTTGGGCTATTACTTAAGAGTTATGATATTTATATTGCTTAGGAATAGATAACAACAAGGTTTTCATATGGATTGTAAGGATAAGTTTTTCCGCAAAGTTTTAAAATAAAAGAAAAAGGGTTTGATTTATTTATTTTAAGTATCCTTACAATGGCATTTGTGAAAAGTTGTTGCTTATAAGATTCCATTGATAGCAATATTGGAAAAATGGATTTGATTCTTTCGGTTGTGGTAGTGTCTAATATTACCAAATAAGGAAAGATTCTCATCACCCAAGGTTCAATTGGACCGAAACTTGGAATCATGCAAGTTGTATAGTATGATGAATGAGAACTTTCAGCTTGGAAAATTAAGACTAATTCCTTATGTGAATAAGGAAAGGACTAAGGGATCGAGTACACGTTCTTGTGCACTGGTCAAGTCCACCACAAAAGATCAAGAAGACTATTCGTCATGATTTACTTAAGTTCAGTAAATATGGTTATACTTATAAGTTTAAGTATAAGTCTGTAGCATTGGAGAAGTTTCAATGTGAGACAGAACGAATAAGAAGAATCAAAGTATGGAAGAAAGATAAAAGTTTCTCAAATTTGAGAAGATGGGAGAGTACTTTAGTATCATGTTTATGATCATCTTAATGATTAAGATACCATATCACAATTGGTCCTCTAAAGTCATCTTAGTGCATTCTTATGACTAAGAAGAGGAGTCATGAATTGTTGAAATGGTTAAATCAAAAAGATGAGTCATACTTCGTTCCAAAACAATTCTTAGAGTCATACTCCAAGATTGTAACTTGAGTGACATATCTTAAAGAGGGTTTGTTAACACTAGTCAAATGTAAGAGTAAAAGGTTATCTACTCTTGTACATTTGAAATTGGTAAGTTGTGATGTTTTGGATAAAACAGAGACCAACTTAGGCCAATTGTGTAAAGTGTTAGAATTGATAAAGAATCCGCACTATCTCTTGAATATTTGACAAGGGAGTCTTATATGTCAAGAGGACAGTGGGAGTCTTAAAGCTCTTGAAAGTTTCAAGACTTAATCAAGAATAAAACCTAAAGTCCTTCACTAGCACACGACTTGAGGTTTATAACCTATCGTGTTGAAATTTTTGTGCCTATTCAAGTTGGCTTTGCATAGGAGTTATGAGAGTTCTCAATTGGTTGCACAACTACTTGGAAGCAATGGCAGGCACCTGAGCTGCCAAATGGCAAGAATTTAAGATTGCACAAGTTTAATCAATATGAGTTTGGATTTGTCACTAACCTTGTCTTGTGATTATGGTTTTGACAAATTCACATGGATAAGAACACATACACTATTAAATCTAAGTGTCATAAGGTTTCTCTCCGATTCATGAAAATGATGGTGAGGAAACACTTTCACTAAGTAGATTTTAGCTAGATAGCAATTGTGATATTTGCATTCTCAAAGTCGTTAGTGGAGCGTGTGTGGTTTACCGGCACACTAACATGGACTTGTGAGAAGTGGCAAAGGTCTAAACAATTGAGACTATGATTACGACATCCCTTTTCATAGTTCTAAAATTGTTTAGTCACACATGTGAGCTATCTAAGAGAGGTGTATGATTTTGATAAAGTTTTATCAAAACAATCTAGTATCAGAAATCTGAACTTTGGTAAGAAAGTCAGCTGATTTCTGAGTACATGTCAAAGCTAGTGGGAGCATAAGTGTTATGCTAATAATCATCATGTTAGTTGGAGCATGATAATTATGACAAAGGTTGCAAGTTAGCAATGTTAATTATAGAAAACAAAAGTTTCAATTCGTGAGGTTGCAGGGGTTGAAAAAGTTGTTTTGCTATAATTAAGGGAGAGGAAATTATACTTCATTTCAATTCTAAAAGCTTAGATTGAGATTTTAAGCGTATTTAATCAAGGATATATATATGAATTTCATGTTGGAATGGCTCAACATAAGGAAATTCTATATATGGGTCCATTATTTGCGTTCTAAAATTCGATTATGATTACGGCATCCCTTTTCATAATCTGAATTTTGAGAACTTGGCAAATTGAAATGGAAATATTATAGCAAAGTACTGGTTTAGTCTTTATGTGAGACATCATGAATCGTGTCCCATATGCTTCGGATATAGGATCGATTACATGTGCTATATTCATCCTTTCTAAAATTTTCCAAATGCCTGGGGCATTATGAAGGGAAAAGGTCTAGAATTGGATATGACTAAAATGATTAAGCAATTGTCGAGGACAATCTAAGGCTTACCAAAGATTGGTTGCTCAAGGACAGTTGGAAGTATAATGTTAATTCTGGAAGGACCATATTGACATAATCTGTAAGGAGGCAACTCTTGTTTAGGAGTGATAGTCAAAATGGAATATGGAAATGTTTCAAAGTTAGAAATTAGTCAATCTGTGTAAGATTAGGAAACTTAATGAAAGAAGGATGTTTCCAAGGAGCTGATCTTCTTTGGAATGCTCTGTAATGATTGTTGTCAAGTCTTTCTGACTTCGTGAATAATCATTAAGAGGATCAATGCATATAAGTTTAGAATCTAACAGATTTCAGTAAATGGCATGAATTTGGAATTCTTGCATTTGCAGTAAGGATTTGGGACTGTGAAAAGAGGATCATTGGAGTGATGTTCAATTGATCTATTTTACAAAGTAAAGATCATAGACAAACATAGTATGCATACTTGGTGTATGGCATGACTAGTGTTTAGAAAACATAGTGTACATGCTTGGAGCATGGGACAACTATTGTTTTAATTCAAGTATAAAGTTGATAAAACCGAAACAATGAATAATGAGTAATCAGTATGGTGATAAATAAAAGTGTTTATATATATTCATAGGGTTTGATACCATATTTGATTCATTTATTCTTGTGTTTCACTTTGCATGTTTTGACTTCCAGAATAACTAAGTCGCTCTTCCTGAATGATTAAGTTATTCAAACCATCCACAGTCGGTCATATGTTGGAAGTAGATATGAATCAAGACTGTCATGGGTTGGTTTGTAGAGGTACAAGTTGGTGGACAAAGTGGTGCTACAACACTCATGAGTGCTCATAAGTTCTGAGTATTGGATTCAACCCGCGCTCATTTGAATCACTTCATGGATTTTATCACGAGTGATCATGAGACGATAATATCTTATATTCTTCAAACCTAGAGATATGAGTTGTTACTATGAGTTGGTTATACATTGATTGCATGAAAACGCATTGGTAACTCGATGTTATAAAACGTGCCTTTGTGTATGATTCAACAAGTAGTAGAACAAGCCATATGAGTCGAAGTTTATCCATTCCTTTTACCTTCGGGATAAAAGCGATATCTGTGGGCCCCTTGATGATTTAAAGATGATACATGTGAGTGCTTGGCCAAGCCAGGACTGATTTGATTTGTTCAATCAGTCAGTCATCATGAATCGGAAATCGGGAAACAACAAATGGACAGAGAGAATGATTGATAATCCATGTGTCAGTCCATACGATATCTAGAATGGAGGAATATATGATCCCTTATCTAATGGACAAGTCATTGACAAAGGTTAGAGTTCATCGACAAGGTCAGAGTTCGACAGAAGCTTTTAAGAGCTACGATTGCTGATCGGTTCCTGAAGTCATACGCAATAATAGTTTTAGACTTATCCAAGTGGGAGACTGTTGGATTAATGTCTAAGTCCATAAATATAATTGGTAAGACTTGACCCGACCCGGCATGGTCCATTTGGGTTGCATGACATCATGCATTTGGATAGACTATAATGAGAGAAATAACACTTAAGGTTGGTTAATATATTATAAGTTCTAATATATTAATAAGGTTATTTAATTAGTATTGATCAAGAATTAATTTGGAATTAATTAAGTGATCAAAAGGAGACTAATTAAATATATGGGTTGATTGTGTAAATCATTCATTCTTATATATGTGGGCTTGTGATCCAAGATTCCTTATGTTGGACTAAGTCCATAGGGTGACCCATGGATACTCCATGGAGGTTAAAATCCATGGAGCATAAGGAATGGGTAAAGTTATGAGTTACATGACCCTAATAGCCACCATATAAAAGAATCCCATGGCTCAAGAAATCGTGCACTAATGTGTGAGTGTGAGGGCTAGACGATTTTAAGGAGTGTTCAAGTTTCTCTCAAGTTATTCCAAGTGTATTTGGTGTTGTGTGAACCATTTGAGGTGTCACACTTAGGGCACTAGGCACTCAAGCTTCATGAAGACATTCTACATCAAAGAGGTATGTATTCTATCTTGTTATATTTATTATTTTGTATGCTAGATTAGGATAATACCTTGGATGTTCATAATTGTATGTATAATAGAGAAAACATAGATCCAAAGTATTTAGGGTTGCATGTACACTTAGGAGTGTTAGAATGCTCATAACCCAACACTTAGTCCATAAAGTTAGCATCTTGATGGTTGTGGATCAACCATGCATGTGTTTTAGGTCTTTATGGTGAAAGTAGAATGCTAAAAGTGAGGTTTGGGTCCTTTTGAGTCATGCAAAGGTTCCAAGTTCATGACTTTATGGATTAAAACATTTAATAAGACTTAGATCTGAAGTTTGGGCTTTTGGTTGCAAGTATTAAGCACATAATGGAAAAGTGATTAATGGACATGTACGTTGGGCGTACATATGTGTACGATGTGCGTACGCTGCCCGTTCCCCGATCATGCTTTCTTGGTAGTACGTTGGGCGTACCCAGCCTGTACGTAACGCGTATTAGGGATGCTTGAAGAACATTAGGCGTAAGCCTGAGTACGTCGCACATACTCAGTTTCCATTGACTTTGGTTGACTTTTTCGGTTTAGGCCACTTTTGGGCTAGAAGAGTTTTGGGCCCTTTTGGGACATTAGCCTTTTTTTTGGACCTTCTTGGAATTAGGCCCATGATTGGGTTTTGGGCCCAATTAGGAAGTTGGGCCTTATTCGGATTTTTGGTGCTGTTGAATTGGGCCTTGGATTTTGGGCCAAGTTAGGAAGGGGTAGAATGGTCTTTTATCTCGAGTGTTCGACAATTGGACTAGGAATCTAGTTATGGGTTGTAACCCAATTATTGATTGGATATTATTTGATGGTGTTAGCACGGGGATTTTTACGAATCAACAGTCCGAGTCTTTATCTGAGATATTCAACAGCTTGAGGTGAGTTTCCTCACTGTACTTGGCAGGTCGAAGGCACCAACGCCGTCCCATAGTTTATTATGATTAGGATGTTAGTTGTCTGCATGACTCTTACAAGTATGATATTTGATATGTATACCGGGCGGGGCCTGATGAGTATATTGTATGTTATTTATCTTTGTGATTCTTGCATGTGTATATGTGTTTATATGTATACCGGGAAGGGCCCGATGTGGGGCAGGGCCTGTTATATGTTTGTTATGTATGGTATATGGTGTTTTGGGTAACTCACTAAGCTTCGTGCTTACAATTTTTAGTTTATATTTTAGGTACTTCTGGATCCAAGGGGAAGAACTCGGGTTGATCGCATCGCACATACCACATTGTTTGGCATTTTACTTTACTCTGATATATTTGGATGTTTTGGTCATACTTGATTCTATTATAGTTTTATGAACATATTTTGAAAGATGGTTTTATTATTCTAAAAATTGAAAATTTTTTGTCTTAATTTTTGGGAAGTTATAACAAGAAGGTTGATGTTGTAGCAAATACAATGAATCGCTTGATAGAAGATATAAATGCCTTCAACAAAGACTACTCGAATGATCTCCGAGTAAAAAACGAGAAGGATGAAAATGTGTTTGACAAGGTTGAGGATTTTTAGTGTGTCATTAAGGAGACGTTATTAAAATTTGATCTTTCGAGTCAATCTTCCATTTCCCAACATTCTATTTCTACTATGGTGTCGAACATTGAGTCAAGCATTAAGGCTGAGTTGGCTCTGATCCAGAATTTGGTGCTTAGACTACCAACAAGTGCTCCTTATACCATGCACGTCTCGAAAGGGGGAGATAGAGGATTTGGTTTGTCTAAGGGATCGGGTGAAGACACAGGAGCTGTTGTGGGGAAGGCCATGTCTACTCAAATTCCAACAACAATCCCAATGATGCCAGTCATCACTTCAACAATGACAACTACTTCAACATGGAATGTCAATCAACCGAAAGCTCCAACTAAAGGGGTTTTAATTAATGAAGGAGCTGGTGTATCAAGTTCTACCCTTGTCAAATCAACCTCAAGTGTTGATCCAAAAGACAAAGGGAAAACCATTCAAGTCGAACAAGTTGTTGAAGAGAAGAAGAGATTACAAGCTATAGAGTTGGAGAAACAAAGGCAAATCAACAACATTTTGAGACAAAGGGCGAATTATCCACCAGACTTGAATAAGGGTGATCCTAACAAACAATGGTGATGTGAAACAATCGAAATCATTGTTCTTGGTAAAAACGATGAAATTCTGAAAAAGCCAAAGAAAAGCTATGACACTAAAAATTCAGATTTTAATCAACACGATTTCCCAATCAGTTATATGTTATTCACATATTCTCAGTTCAAAATTGCTGAAAACTTCAATGATAAACATGAATATAAAAGATTGAAGATTCACTTCCATGTGGTCTTGGGGAAAAGTGAAGAAGAAGTCTAGTCTTTGGTGAAAATAGTGAAGGTTATGACTATAGTGCATGTTACATTGTTCGAAGGACTGCTACAAAAATTTCATTGTATTGTCGTAAAGGAAAATAACGTGGTGTTCGTGTTCACAGTTACAAACTTGTCTTTAATGAACTTGAACGATCTCATCATTGTGTCAAAGATATTGAGCTATGTGGATGTGTTGAAAGTAGCAGAGGTGAACAATGATTCTTTCGTTCTTGGATTTGGTCACATGAAGGCATTTCTTGATAGTTATTACGAGTATTTGGCTATCACTCATATAGATCTTGCGTTAGCTATCAACAAAACTTCAAAAGTGACACAATCATTGTTAAAAGGAAGAATGAATATTGATGAATTCGAAGATGGTGAGATTATTCATCAACCATTGGTGTGGTATTCTAGGGAAAGAACAAGAAGGGGAAGTTGACCAAATTTTTGTTCCAAGTAACTGAAATTAAGAGATACATGAACTCTCATTTTATGAATCTCTTAATCCTCATCAATAACTACAAAAAGAATGACAATGAAGACAAAGCTGAGACTAGAAAGATCATTCTATGGTATATAGAGATTCGAATGGAGCTTCTAAATGCAATGAAGATGATAGATTAAAGTTTCGACTGTTCTCACTAAGGGGGAGATTGTAGGGTCGAGAGTGGTAGTGAGAGTCAAAATCTATAATCTTTAGTTTCATGTCTATAATATCGAAAGTTGTACACTTTCGTTGTGTAAGCTATTTACAAGGCATCTTAAGTGTTTCGATATGTAATGTTGAGTCCTTGTATTTTTTGTACGTCTGATGTACCCTATAAATAGGGTAAGTAGTAAGGTCTAGGGTAGCGGTTCAAAAAATTTTATACACTTGTACTCATACACCCCTTGTACTCTCTCATAGGTGAATTTGATCCAAACATATTATATTTAGATATGTGTCTATTTTATTGCTTTTACGTAATCAATTGATTCGATCCTCATTTTTAACACACTTCACTAGCATCTTAAATCAAGTTGGATTGTTGTTGATGCCTTAAAGATTCATTCATTCTTCATAAACTTCCTAACCTCCCTTGACGATTCAAAGTCTACAAAGTTTGTCTTCTTCTTCTTCCTCTTCTTCTTCTTCTTCCTCTTCTTCTTCTTCTTCCTCATTGATTGTTGTTTTCTTTCCAAACTTTGCAAGAAGATCCATGGTTGGTTATAACTAATTTATAATTGTTCAAAATATTAAAGTCTTCCATTGCTAAATATCATGTTTTTGAAACTATTTTTGAATAAAAACCTAACAACATACCCTTTTTAATGCAGAAAAATTACACACAATAAACCACATGAAGTGAAGTGAAAAAGACAATGTTTTGACACCAAATGGAGACAATTGGTTCCATAACTATAAACAATTCTTAAGCACCATTAACAACATATAAAGTAGTATTTTAAGAAGGATTTTGATAGAAAAAAAATCATAAATAAACACCCATAAAGGCCAGGATTCGGTTATAAGATAACTTCTAATAACAAGAATGAAAAGGGAACGAGATTAATCACAAACGGGAAGCAAATTCGACTCATGGTTCTCACCATACCTATTAATTGAAACATAAACATAAGAGGAATAAGAATTAAGGATTTACGAAGTAGTAGATACAGATTTCAAGGATCAATTGCAGCCTAAAATCAATTCTCGTTGCCCTCGCCCTCAACAACCTCACAATCGTCCTCCCACCTCTCCACACGTCTCATTTTCTTCTTACTGATCGACACATGCCATATAACTCAAATCAATTAGGTTTGTTCAATTTTTTTCCTTTGATCGCATCATGATCGACGCACAACAATATGCAACCAAGAACATTTTCAAGTCGATACTAATACGAACATATAGCCTAAGGAGGAAAATAAACGACGTAACTCGTCAATTAGATTGTATGGGGGTTATGGGATTATTTTGCGAATTGGTCCCTCCTCTATGAATTTATAACCCTTTTTACCCTAACCATAAATACATGACATCTTAAGCTTCGTCAATGACATTTTAGCCCTCCTAAATTCCATTTACCCCCCTTTTAATGAATTATATTTACCCTATAATTCCACAAATCCATTTAATTAAATAATACACCTATTTAATATATTTGATGATTCTTTTAGGTATAAATTAACACCCTTTTATTTAATTTATTTCATTTAATATCGTAAAACTAAAATCTTTTTACCTGAAAAAATAATTCGAGCAACGGAAACTAACATTATTAACAGAATGATTTTCTGGTGGTTACAATTCTATCCTCCTTAAAATGATTCCGTCCTTAGAATCTCTAATTCAGCACATCATCTTATTTTAGATCACATCCCCAAGTTAAGCTCCACACTTGATAATGATTCGCACTTTGTATGCCAGCCTTGTATACTTACTCAACCACTTGATTACTCACTTTAACCAAATGCGGTTTTCATACTTATAGTGACTTCTCATAGAAAGCACCTCTAGTAGACCTTACTTCTGACATGCTCTCATGTGGTAGGTAACATCCTCTAACTCATTTCCAATAGATGGAAACTATCGTATGGTTCCAGATGTTATGACTTGTCTTGTGAACGCATCACATTCTATGATACATACTTCGCTATGTCCCATTTCATCTCTGGCCACCAATAATCATATTCTAAGTCAGCGAAACATATTAGTAGTTCTTGGGTGAACCAAATATTTTGACATGTGCATGCCTCATAACAGTATGTCATGAACACCATCGGCCTTATGGACCCTTAGTCACCCTCGAAAAGTCTCAAGTCCTCGGCTACCCTCTATTAAATTAACATATCGGTTCAACATAATCTCTTCCTTAATAAAGTGTTCTCTCAAACCGTCAACTAAAGCAACTCGAATGAGATAGTACGAGAATCTGGATTCCTTGTGACTCAATGCATCAACTACCACATTTTTCTTACCCAAGTCGTAACTTATCTTACAAACATGACCACCAAGCAGATCAATCTACGCTGCTACTTTGCATTTAGATCCTTCTCGCTCTGAATGTGTCATAAGTTCCTATGATTTGCGTATAACGTACACCTCTAACCATGAAAACAATAACGCCATAGGATAAGATTAATAACCACTATCACCAAGTCCTAATCATTCTCCGAGTGATTCACCTTGACCTTCTCTGTCTATTGGAAAGCAGACATAATCACCTTCCCTCGCTGCATCATCACACCCCAAAACCAAAATAGGATATAGATACCTAACCTTTGATAATTGGTACCCAAACGCATGTATCGTCTTTCTTTTAAATAATCAGAATGGTGCTCCCTAAGACGAGGAAATTTGTCAAATGAACCGGAACTCAATCAACCTTGAAGTTGTGAAAACATCTCCTTCAATTCCAAAGGAGTCAACCTAAAAGGTGCTTTGGATTTAAGAGTCATACCAGTAATAAGCTCAAACTGAAACTTTACCTGATGTGGTGTTATAAACCCGACAACTCATCAAGGAAAATCATCATTATATTCCATAACAAGCTCCAAATCATAGGAACTCACCATCTTCCTTGAACTCTCAATCGCAAGAGTCAAGAAGACCTCATATCACTTCGCTAGGTACTTGCATGCCTTCAAAATAGAAATTATAGGAATAGACTCTAGAATAGACTTTTCTCCATATGAACATAGACAAATCCTTTCTCGACAAGAAGAATACATACACACTTTCAGCGCAAAAAATTTAGACCCGATTGGCGGAAAGCCAATCCCTACTGACAACAACATCAAATGAATTGATTCAAAACAGAAATCAATGTCAAGGAAAAGTGTGGTCATCCATAAGGATATCACATGCATCAAATATTCTCCTATACTGAGACTAGATCTCCCACAGTTTCATCACTACCTAATGTCGGAATCAATGGACTCTGAGGTACATCAGAACCAACACAAAAAAAAAACAATGACACATAATGTCTACCATACATATGATTTATCCAACTTTGAGTACTGATCACCAGGTCCCCAGGTTTCCTCATTGCTCCTCTAGTCCTAAATATATATCATGTGCTTATGATAGTATGGGTCCAATACTAACTTTCACACCTATATATATATATATATATATATATATATATATATATATATATATATATATATATATATATTTGCTTCTGGCATTACCACGAAGTCACCTGTCTCCCCGGTTTAGGTTAGAGGCTTTCACGCCTATTTCTCTTTCCAAATTCCATACCCTACTAAAACACTTAGACACTATAAATGTTCTCTTTCTAGTCTGACTTCGACCAACGATAAGTCAACAACTCGGAACGCTTGTCGAATGAAAGGTCTAGTATGCTCAAGAGTCATATTAAAGTGATATTGCTACATAACATATGATACTAATGGGTCACACTAACAACAACTTGATACAATTGATTATTTATTAGAAATTGATTTTAATAAATATTCAGTAAAACTCTTATAACTAAATTGGAAATTATTTGTTTCATTGAAATAATAATTTTCATTGGCAAGTAACATTATATTATTTCATATGGTATGAATTAATAAGTCGTGCACAACTTTTTGGATAGTTGAAAACCTTTTTTCTTTTACTCAAAAGACAAAGTTTATATTTTATAAACCTCGAGCTTATAAAATTTAAACTAACTTTCCTCTTTTTTATACAATTTTTGAAATTTGCATTAAAAGAAGATAAAGGTATGGCTTTCTCAAAAGTATACATGTCTTTAGAAGCACGGGGGACACTCTTACGATATGGGGACAAGCTTGTCTAAAGTGGAAGTACCTAATGGTTAATACCTTCACTTTATGCATATAAATAAGAGGGCTTGCATTTCGCTAGATGGCTCATTCATTCCTTGAAGAAGTTGCCCAAGCTTCTTCTCTCCCTCTCATTCTCTCTTAATTAGATAAAAACACTTGAAGTTACTTGCATCTTTAAGCCTTCTTTATGTTCATATTGGTTATGAACTTAAAGCTTAAGGGTTTAAGAGTTTTGGACTAGCATCTACATCAAGTTGAGTCATTGTTGGTGTCTCAAAGGTTCCACATTCTTCATCAACTTCCAAGCCTCCCAAGAGGACCCAAAGAACTACAAAGATTGTTATTTCTTCATCCTTTCTTTGGTTGGTGTTTAAATATTTCTATAACTTGCAAGAAGATCCTTGGTGGTTATAAAATGTTTATGTTATTTCAAAAATTAAAGTCTTCCGTTGCCATATTTTTCTTGTTTATGGAACTATTTTTGAACTAAAACCCAACAATTGGTATCAGAGCCATCTTGCAAGTTTGGTTAGATTTTTGATTTTTGGAAAGCTTAGTTTTTGGAGAATATGGATAACTTGTTTTTGTATAAAAATAAGTTCATACATATTTTCTATGACAACTTTTTTTTTGTTATGCTATGTGACAAAAGCTTCATGCATCTTTTGTCCTCTAAAGTTGTCTTATAAAAAAAAAGTTGTTTGATGTGTATATAGATGTATATGATGTGCATAAACTAGCCAAGGACCAATGTGTTGTTATGTTGTTGTGTTGGTTATTTTTGTTATAAAATGGTTGTAATAATTTATTTATTCATATGGTATGTAATAATTAAATAGATTAGCTTTTCTTGGTTATTTTTGTAAAGTAATCGATTAGTTTTTAGAATTAATTTATTTGTACAAAAATGTAACAAAAAATCAAGTTGGAACCATTTTTTGAAGGCAAAAAGACAATTTTCGAGTCTACTAAAGTGTTGAGCAGAAAGTGACATTTTCTAAAAAGTGTCGCTGATGTTGTTTACAAAGGGTTGTTGGACTTTTAGCGACAGTTGTTGAATTTTAGCCATCAAGAAGTTTTTCTATCTTTTGCAAGCAATAGGTGTTTACTCAAGTGGGAGCTTCTACAACAACATTACAAGAAGTTTTTTTGGTCCCTTTAAATGTCCCTATAGGAATGAAATTGACATTTTTTGTGTTGGTTCACAAAAATTTCATTAGTTGGTATGTTTATACACATATCTTTTTATGCATGTTTGTGTTGTTTATTTTATGCAATTATTATGTGTGGTTGATAAATTAGTTTTTCACATGCGAAAATAATTTTGGACAAAATAAACATCACATGGAGTTTGAGTTTTCAAAATTGGACATAAGATGTAACAAGTTATTATTTTAAAAATAGAACCTCGATTATAAAATCGTTAATAACGGCAAATTTTGAAATACTCCATTATAAGTTTTAAAATTGTGATTTTTGTAACTTATGCAAACTCCAAATATATAAGTAATAAAATAAAGTTTTATTAAAGATATATAAGGTTCAAATGCACTCAAAATTAATACCAGTTATTAAAATTGAATTGCGTCAAATTATATAAAAACTAGCTTTTTATATAGAACCTTTAAAAGTGATTTTATTTTGAAAATTGATACCATGGTTTATTAGATGCATGTAATAACCATGATATCATATGCTTTTAAACTAGAATTATAAAACATATATAAAGACCCTTATTTTACAAACCTCAAATCTATGCAATCCTTTTGAAAAACACCCGCACGTCTCTTGTATGCACTAGTGGGATAAATGATACCTAACCGCTTAGTGTTGTCTTTTGATGGCCGGGGTGTCTTTGCGATTTATATAACCTACTTATAGGCCGATTACACAAGTTTTTCAAATTGGACGATTTGATCGGAAATCTTTTGTGATAAAGGATACCAAAGCGAGAGAGTTCCGAGGCATAGATGGGATCAAACATGTCTAATTAAATTTGTTAATTAGCAATCCCATAAATCTAGGAATTATATAGTAAGATATAATTGATAATCGATATCTACCGAGTTGAATTCAAATGGATGAGATAAAGGACACCTAACCATTTATTTGTTTTGCAACTTGGATCCTAGACTTTGATAATTAATGTTTTTGGAAACTAAAAGGGTATTAATTATTGAAGATTAAATATTGAAAATTCTAAATGTATTTTGTTAAAATTTTGTAGTTATATAATCCATTCTCATTATCATGAATTGTCCTTTTCTTTAATGACTAAATGAAACAATAACATTCACTAAATACAACTTCAATGAATGGGTTCATGTCTTAACAGACAATCTCGTAAGAGATATGAAATTGTATATACTTAAAGGTCCTAGTCCTAAACTATTTGCTTTGAGCAATTAAACCTGAAAATGATACCTGGTAAAGGCATCACTGTGATGCTTAAGATGTTTCTAACATCAAGCTAGGAATAATTATTTATGACTTTTAGGAAGTCTTGGATAATTTAAACATATATTTGATGATATAACAGGTCAAACAATATTCTAATAAATACAATGATATTTTATTTAAAGCTAGTTTAAACATTGGAATAATGCAAGGCTAAAAAGAGCTACCTAATGTGATCTAATAGGCCCATGTTTTATGGACTGAACACCTTTAAGCCTAAGAAATCTACTAAAGCCCACATGGATGGATCTTGTTTCTTTTAAGAAGAAACTGGACACTGGAAGAGGATTTACTCCTCTTATTTGGAAAGAAAGTCTGGAAGAGACTAGTACTTCTAGTATCTACTAGATAGAACTCATACTTCTCATATAACACTTAGGTACTTGGTACTTAAATTTTAATCTAATATTTGTGAATGGCTTGCAAATATTTGTTGAAGAGTAACCAAGCTGAGCACAATCAAGTTGGAACTACTAGAATGATCTTTGTATGAGATTTCAACAGATCGTAAGAAGAGATAAGAAATGATAAGAAGTGGTAAGTTTTCCTTGAAGAAGAGGACTTTATTTATAGAGCCTCAAAAAGTTACATAGAGAACATAAAATACTAAACTACTGACTTATCGTGACCATGCAAGGTTCATTGGATAATACAATGCTACTAAAACAAGTCAGATGATGTAACTATAGACTCCATTGCAGATGATTTGATTGCGATTGACATCTTCAAGTTGTGGTTGCGGTAGTAAAACAGATTGCGGTAGGAAGAACAGATTGTGATAGGAGATACAGCTGGTGATCATCAAATTTAAGAGGGTCACTTTATGTATCAACACTCAAAATCACCGCTTCACTCACCGTGCCATGGCAAGCATCTTACCGCGGTGCGGTCAGGATGAAATCAACTTTTCAATTCTTTTTTTTTTTCAATTTCATTTCATTCCAAACTTGAATTTATCAATTCCATTCCATTCTAAATCAAAATATCACATTCTTATAGCTTAAAAGACACAAGATAAATGCATATAACATATCCAAAACCTTTCACAAGTCTAAATATCATCAAAAGGACCAAAATGCCCTTGACATCAAAATAACATTTTACATCATAATTAACCCAAAAATCTCAGTTCTTACAAAAACCATACTTGAACAATGCATGAAATGAAATTATGTTTCCGATAATATTTGGCTAGTAGCAACAATTAACTGAAATGGTAACTTTATTGTAACGTACCAAAAATAAGACCCAAAAAGTTCCTTTTTAAATTAATAAAATCGGTATTTCAAAAACATTGTCATACAAATCCAGAGAAAACAAATGTATCAATCATCATGACATATAAGAGTAAATCAAGAAAATGCGGAACGAGGTGTTGTGTGCCCTGCAAACATCCCGATCCCTTCCCTTTGGAACTGGAAGTAGCTGAAACATAAGCTGAACACCATAAGCACAAAGCTTAGTGAGTTACCCAAGATACCACATACCATACATATATATAAAACATAACGGGCCCCACCCAAATGAGTGTAACGGGCCCCGCCCTAACTCGCATAATGGGCCCCATCCACTGAGTATAAAGGGCCCCGCCCTAACTCGCATAACAGGCCCCACCCAATAAGCATAATGGGCCCCGCCCTAACTCGCATAACGGGCCCTGTCCACTTACAGTTCATATAAGCATAATAGGCAACAACACACAGAATAACTACCGGGCCCCGCCCAGTAAGCATACAAGCATACACACATACTAGTGTCACACAGACAACGAGTATTCTAACATAACAGATCATGGGTCGGCATTGGTGCCTTCGACCCGCTAAACATGGTGAGGAAACTCACCTCGCACTGCTGAATCACACTGATAATCCCTGGCTACTGGTCCGAAAAATCCCCGAGCTATCAATATCAAATAACACCCAATTAACAATTAGATTCCAATCTATAACCATCAATCTATACTTAGGGTAAAAAACCATTTTACCCCTTACCTAGTTTGGTCCAAGACTAAGGCCCAAACTCACAATCCAAATGGCCCAAAGACAAACTAACCCTCCAAGGCCCAAACATGGCCTAATTTTCCAAATTGGGCCCAAACCATTACATGGGCCTTACCCCAAGGCCCACCAATTTTTCCTAGTCCAAACACTTGCATTCAAATGGCCCAACAAGACCCCAATCATCTAAGCCCAAAAGAATGGCCCAAACTCGAAGCCCAATATCCAAAGCCCATCAGACTGAGTATGTGGGGTATACTCAGCGTACGCTAAGCGTATATGCTTTAGAGCGTGTACGCTGCTCGTACTGGCTTGTACGCCTAGTGTAACACCCATAAAAATCATGCCAATTTAAAACTTTTTAAATCATTCAAAAACCAATAATTATTACAAATTTGTTTTTAAAATGGTTTCATGTCAGAGTATCCCAGAATCAAATCATAAAAATATAAAGAGGTGCACGATCAACCCTTCACCTTCCCGCGATCATCAGAAGTACCTGAAACATAATCAACAACTGTAAGCCCGAAGCTTAGTGAGTTCCCTCAAAATACCAACGCTATACAAATATAACCATATCATAGCAAACAAATAAACAACATGCATAATGAGCTATCAGCCTGACTAGACCGCCTCGCAGGGCCATCAGTCTATTTGGACCGCTCTCCGAGCCATCGGCACATCTGGACGGCCTCTAAGGGCCTTCAGCCTATCCGGACCGCTCGTCGGGCCTTCGGCCTGACTAGTACGCCCTAACCGGGTCTGCAGTCTATCCAGTCCGCCCTGGGTATGTTGGCACAAGCACAAAGCATGACCGCCTCAACCCAAACTCCCAATCAAACAATCATGTGCACATAAATATCATACGCTAGCTAGCATGTACAGATAGTCATACAGATCTAACATGTCACTATTCATAACATCATCCTATAACCAGGATACCGATCTAACAGATCACTAACATAGCATAATCTTATAACCAGGATACTGATCTAACAAATCACTAACATAGCATAATCCTATAACAAGGATACAAATCATAAATGGTCGGCCTTGGTGCCTTAGACCCTGTTGATATAGTGAGAAGAACTCACCTCACAAGTAGCTCGGGATGATGATGTCAAACTTCCCAAATACAGCTCCAAACTCAAACACCTACATCCACCAATGATCCACTTGCATAAATTTCCAAATTACTAAAATACCCTAGAAGTCAAACTGGTCAACCATTGGTCAAAGTCAAAGTCAACGATCAAGGTCAACAGTCCATGTTGACCCAACTCATCGAGTGCAGCTAACTGACTCATCGAGTTCCTTCAGAACTCAAGAAGTCGTGAAAAACCTAGTCGACCCATCGAGTTTCTAGACAACTCGTCGAGTCCATGTGGTGTCCAAATGTCGGAAAACCCTAACTAACTCGTCGAGTCATCTCACTGACTCGCCGAGTCCATGCAGAAACCAAAAACAACTCATCTTCATCCGACTCGTCGAGTTGACCATGCAACTCGTTGATTTTCTTCAATCTATTTCTCATTTATATGCTTTTACGTAAAACCAAAACTCCAAACTATAGATCTAGGCTCCTAGGGTGTTGTTATCACGTAAAGTTGCTAACTTTACATGCATGAAAGGCTCCATGAAGCTAAAACACTTATAACTAGCATTAGAAGGAGGTTTTGGACATGAAGGAGGGCCAAAGCTTCATAAAGCTTGGGGCTTTATGTATATAAGGGCCTAGAGGACTCCAGATCTGAAACTATGCCCTTGTGACAAGCTCAAATCCGAAAGTGACACCATTTTTGCACCAAAGTGCCCATTTTCTCACATAAGAAGAGATCTAACAAATGGAAGGCCAAGGTAAAGGATTTTTACCTTCAAATGCAAGCCAAGACAATGTAGACATTGTATCTATAGGCTTCTTCTCGTTCCAAGCTTCTAAAACTCCAAGATTCTTCAATAAATGCACCAAAAACACACTTTAGGCTCTCACACACTCAAGAATAGGGTCTATATCGCTTAGGGTTTTCTTCTGGACGTGAAAGGGTGGTAAGAAGGCTGGGAGGAAGGACTTAAAGCCCTTTAAATAGGGTGCAAACCCTAAAAATTAGGGTTTCATATTCCAGCTTCAACTCGTCGAGTTGGGTCCTCCAACTCGTCGAATTGCGTCCTCCAACTCGTCGAGTAGGTCCTTTAAGTCACGCGGCCACATCCGATTCTACACAACGAGTTGCGGTATCCAACTCATCGAGTAGGCCTGTGAATATGAATATAAAGTTGTAAAATTTATACCTGGGAGTCGGGGTGTTACAATTCTCCCCCACTTGAACTAGACTTCGTCCTCGAAATCTGCTGCGGTGAACAACTCCGGGTAATGTTCCTGCATCTCCGCCTCCAGCTCCTAAGTCCACTCAGATCCCCTCTGATGCTCCCATTGTACCTTTACCAAAGGTACTTCCTTGTTCCGTAAAACCTTCACTTTCCTCTGCAGAACGACCACTGGCCTTTCCATGTAATTCATGCTCGTCGACCTGTATATCATCCAATGACACCACTGCCTCCTCATCTAATATGCACTTCCACAACTGGGAAATATGGAAAGTGTTGTGGATCTGACTAAGCTCCTCCGGGAGATCTAGTCTATACGCCACTTTGCCAACCCTGGAAATGATCCTGTATGGCCCGATGTATCGGGGACCCAACTTTCCCCTCTTCCTGAAGCGAATCACACTCTTCCAGGGTGAGACCTTCAGGAGTACCATATCAACGACCTGAAACTCCAACTCATATCAGCATCAGTCGGCGTAACTCTGCTGCCGACTCTGTATGGTCTGCAACCGCTGTTTGATCTGCTTAATCATCTTGGTAGTCTGCAGGACTACCTCGGTCTGACCCATCACCCTGTGACCATCCTCGCCCCAACAGACTGGGGTGCGGCATCTCCGTCCATACAACAACTAATAAGGTGGAGCACCAATGATGGAGTGATAGCTGTTATTGTAGGAAAGCTCTGCAAGGGGCAGGTAGGAGTCCCAGCTCCCACCGAAGTCAATGACGTATGCCCTCAACATATCCTTGAGGGTCTGAATGGTCTGCTCGCTTTGGTCGTATGTCTGCGGATTGTAAGCGGTACTGAAATGCAGCCGCGTGCCCAGTTCCTCGTGGAACTTCGGCCAGAAACGGGTGGTGAACCGAACATCACGGTCTGAAATGCTAGAGACCGGAACCCCATGGCGAGCGACAATCTCGCGTATATACACATCGGCCAGCTTCTCGGCCGATGAGCTCTCCCGAATGGGCAGAAAATGAGCACTCTCGGTCAATCGATACACAATGACCCATATAGCGTTGAAACCCTTTGCCGTTCTCGGCAATTTGGAGATGAAGTCCATCGTGATTTGCTCCCATTTCCACATGGGGATCTCTACAGGCTGCAACTTGCCATGCGGCCTTTGGTGCTTGGCCTTGACCATTGTAACACCCGGTTTTGAAAGTGTTCGATTGTGTCTTCGGAGGCCAAGGGTATAAGCGTAATCTGACGATTCGGTCTTTTATGGGTCCCAGGTTTATTCTAGAGGCTTTAAGGCTTGGGGTGTAGCTAGGAGCGTAGGGCTTCTTGCCACCTTTTCATGGATATAAAGTTTGTTGGAAACGGACTTAGAATGAAGAAGTTATAGTAATTTGAAGTTGTTAGCAGAATTGGTCCTTGAATGGAAAAGGTTGCATTTCAGCCCATGCATGCAAGGTGGCAGCCAGGTGAGTATGCCCAGTGTAGTGCTGGATAATGAAACACGAATGTTGAAGACGTACGCCCAGCGTACGGGGATTACGCCCAGCGTACGTCCAAGATCTCCAAAACCCTAATTTTTGGGTTGGCTCACTATTTAAGCACCTTAAGTCTAAGGGGGGTCCGCCTCCCTTTCATTCTCAGAGCCTTAAACCCTAAATTCGAGTGGTAGCTTCATCTAAGAGTGTTGTGAGCTTTGTGGGTGAATTTTGGGTGGTTTTTGGTGCATTTCAAGAAGTTCGAACTTGTTGCAAAGATGGGAATCAAGGAGGAGCTTGTGGATCTGGCATTTGGGACTCATTCTCAGCTTGATGAAGGTATAAAGCTTTGATCTTGATCTTTCATCTCTTAGATCTACCATTGTGAGTTTTAGTTCATTTTGGTCCCACGGATGGAACTTTATGGTTGAAATCCGATTCTTAGACTTAGAGTTGCCACTCTCAGTGTTAAATGAGTCCCTAAGGCAGAAAGTTGCCATCTTGGAGGTTTTAATGGGTTCATGCTTGAGTTAAGACCATTTCCATGGAAGTAGATTATCATTTTTGGAGTTTGAGCTTATGTGGGTCATGCAAAGCCATCAAGTAAGCAACTTTATGGTTTAAGACGTTAAAGAGGACTTGGATCTGTAAATGTAGCTTCTGGAGTAGAGTGTTAAGCACTTTATGGAAAAGTGGCTTAACAGAGGAGTATGTTAGGCGTACATGCAGGTATACGCAACATACACTACCTTCAGCCAGTACGCTTAGCGTATAAGGGAGTACGCCCCGCGTACTCATCAGTTGTGGGCTTGGAGTGTTTTGGGCCTCGGGTTTGGCCAGGCAGTGGACTTTGGGCCTTTGGGCCTTAGTGGACCATCAGAAGTCAGATGTTTTGGGCTAGGAATATGTTTGGGCTTAAGGTAAGTCCCGTTAGAGGGGTTGGGCCCAATTTGGCAAATTGGGCCATTAGTGGGCCACTAGTGGGCTTGGAAAGCCTACCTAGTTATGGGTTTTTGTTTTAGGTATGTGGCATATTTATGCAGTGATACGTGGTAGAGATAGCTTTTATAGCTGATGGTAGAGATAGCCTTTGTGGCTAATGGTAGAGATAGCCATTGGGGCTAACGGTAGAGAAAGCCTTTGGGGCTAACGGTAGAGATAGCCCTTGGGGCTAATGGTAGAGATAGCTCGATAGCTAATGGATATGTGATATGCGGTAGAGGTAGCTTTTGTAGCTAATTGTTCTGTATTATGTGGTAGAGGTAGCTTTTATAGCTAATTGATATGTGGTATGCGGTAGAGATAGCTTTTATAGCTAATATGATATGTGTTATGTGGATTGTGTGTGGGGTATGCTCTGGGGGACTCACTAAGCTTTGTGCGTACGATTTACAGTTTTGGTTTCAGGTATCATTGGTTTGGAAAAGAAGAGCTCGGATTGATCGCAGTGCACACACCTATGATTTCCGCAATGAATGATTTTGGGATGAACTCTGATAAATGATTTAGTTATCGATGACTTGAAATGTTTGAAGTAAATGGTATCAATGTTTTAGCTATATTAAAAATGAAATTTTTACCCTTGATTTTTGGGTCTTTATAAGTTGGTATCAGAGCCTTGGTTTGAGGGATTCGGACATACTTCCGGGTGTGTCTGATGTCAAACTGAGGATCTGTTAAGTTTTCAAAAGGAAAAATGTTTTAAGTAAAGAATTTTTAAGACAAGAAAGGGTGTGGTGCATGCAATTAGCCGAGCTCAAGTAAGTTTTCCCAGAATGCCCACATTTGTTATCTATTATGATTTGATTGTGAATCGCATGCTAGTTAGGGCTAGGGGATATGCATGTATATGTTGTATGAGCTGGTAGACTTGGATGCTAGTGTTGAGTAGTCAGCAATAGGTTGGCCTGATATGTGGTGCTTGTAGCCATGAGGATATTGGATGTCATGCTGGAATGAGAATGATAATTGGTATTTGTAACTGCAATGTGTATGTTTTGAAAATTGTACACGGTTAGGATCTTATAGTCTTAGAATAGCTGATTTGACCTTATTTCCTGTGGTCTTAAGGTAGAGTCTATTATTCGACAGTCTATTAGATCCTGTTCTGTGTATAATTTGCATGCATAAGGCAGTCGGCAACGAGGGTGGATGTGGACATCATGGGTCGTGGTTTATGGGCCGAATGTTCTATGATAGTTCGTGGGTCGGGGATCACCCTAGGATAAGCCCAGGATGAGATTAGTGACATACGTCACCTGATTGTGAATTGTATGTATAGATAGAATTGTTTGATTGGAATGTGTTGGTTAGTTTTCCGTTGTCCGAATGCTGCTTGCTTTGTGCTTTGTGGGACTTCTAGCAATGTGAGTTAGCTACTAAGTGAATATTCTAGGTCACATGTGGCACAGGTTGGATGATCTCAGAGTGATGGATTTGGCCCTATTGCGTAGCTCTCGTTTGAGTCTAACCGTTCTAATATTGAGTCTTTTACTTGAAGGATTATCTGATCTCTGCTACATATGGCTATATTCATAAGGTAGCTAGTTGACATTACTGGCAATCTTTCAGCAGCTGAGGACTGGGTGAGGTTGGGAACCTAGGGGGAGCCTAGGAGGTGCTTCGGTGGATATTGTGCTGCTGTTTAGCAGACATTTGGTACATCATGGGAGTAGGTGACTTAGAGGATTCGGGTTGATTCCTGAGGAAAGTATGGATAGGTGTGGAAGGTAGTATTGGGCCCGTACTACTGAAAGCACAGGATCCATACTCGAATCAGGGAAAGTCTTTGAGAATCTAAGAAGCCTGGGAAAGAGAATTCTTGGTTATGATTGGTCTGTGGGGATAGCTGTTGTGCAGAATGCAGATGAGCACGCAAGGGGAAGGACTAGGGTTTGGTCCCGACTCCGGTGTTGAGCCAGTTAGCGGAATGACTGCCAAGATTTCGAGTTCGCCTTGGATCTCAGGGCCGAGGATGGAAGATTGACGAGGAGTACCTCAATGAGAGAGGTCCAGGTCAGGTGAATTTATTGGAGGGTCTTGGGTGGAGACCCAATAGTTTGGACCAGTCTTTGAAAGGCTAGCAGGGTCGGATCCAGTGCAATGCTTGCAGAAAAGCACGACGGAGTTTCGTTCCAAGGGTTTGGATTGTCATTGGAATCAGAACGAAGTGTTTCATCATGTTCTCAGGGTGGTCGAGGTGACACAGGAGGAGGTGGTCAGGATTCCTCCAGATATTTACGGGTATGCTATCTTCGGCCATTTCTGGTGGATATCGGGTATTTGTATCGCTTGGGAATTATGGTAAGTTAGATCTCGGGTCGGTTTTCTGCTATTGTCTGGGTTAGCAAGGGTTGTCAGATGCCATTCATCATGTCGAGGAATCTCAGAGAGATCTTCAGACGAATGTATCTCATGGAGCGGATTCCGCGTGTACTGTGATTGCTCCGAGTCGTTGTCGGAATCGGTTCAGTGATTTGGGTTGCTACGGGTGAAGCAGGTTTGGTCATGTTTTCAGGGATTGCCCATAGGGAGTTATGACTAGTTTTCAGTAGCCTTAGTATTTATGTTTGGAAGAGCCATCAGGATTGCCGAGAGAAAAGAGAGTTGTCGTTGAAGTGTTGTGGGAGCATCTAACCTTTGGACTCCGAGATCTGAGTGTGATATCAGTGTGAACAGCTAGAGTCATTGGCATTGTTGGGACAAAAGATGTGTTAGTTGGATTTCGGGAATCGTGTTGTTTTGGAAGGGTTATTCATGGTGATCAAGCTTTTTTAAGCACCGGCCGTCAGCAAGGTGAGCATTGGAACGTAATGAGGATTGGGAATCCTTCAATTTTCGCGTGCCGAGCGGAATTAGTTGAATCTAAGTGGGGGAGAACCGTCCAGGTATTCAGGGCAGAAGCAAGGTTGAAAGTGATGTAAGACTACAGGGGAGCCGTAGCATTCACTAATGGTCAGTTAGGGTATAGTGTTGTAAGACTGCGGAAGAGTCGTAGCATTCACTAGCAGTAAAGAGTGTTGTAAGACTGCGGGGGTGCCGTAGCGTTCACAGATTATTTCAGGTGATTTGGACTAGGGCAGGCTAGTTTGTAGGGTTATGGGGGAGCCACAGCTTAGTTAGGATCACGACCAGAGGTGATTGTCCGATCAGTTATTCGGGGGCGAGTCCGGATGGTTATGGGAATTTAGGATGGAACTGGTAGAGACTGTTGAGCTAAGGGTTAGACCTTATGATACAGGATCTCGTGGTCGAGTAGTGCATGTTTCAGTAGGGCTACGGCTGGGTAGCCCTGATATTGGACCTCATAAGAACTTGGTGGCTGGACCGGGTGCGAGACTGGAAGTCTCAGGGAATCAGCTAAGGGTAATTATTAATCGGTCGATTAATGGATGACGGGAAGTCATGGTGCATTATGTAAATGCCGATTCGAGGATCTCTGGATAGGAGCGGAGTAACAATTCGGATTTGGATGGGAACCCGAATCGGAATTCGTGCATGATTTTGTTTCAGTAAGATGGGATGTTGGGCATCCATATGCCAAGGGCGTCGAGGGCAGAATTCCAGGGTGGTGAACGGGTTGGTTTGATGGTAGTTTAATCCGTTGTGATGTGCCTCGAGTGGCTCTACCAGTAATAGAGCCACGACATGTCTGAATCTGGGGACAGTAGGTCGAAAGAGACCGGGTACGATGGAAGAATACAACCATTCTGGTAGTATTCACCTTTTTGCGTCGGATTCAGTGGCGACAGGTTGTCAGCCTATCACGATCGGATGGATCAGTCGGATGGAAGGATATAGGGCAGTTATGGGTAGACGAGGTATCCTTCGAAGGTCGCAGGGGACTGCTGAGTGTGGTTTGGCTCAACAATCGGATAGGTGTGCGGTGTTCCAGACAGTTGGTAGACGGGATGGAACTAGGGAGGTCCCCGGTTGTTCTTCAGGAAAGCAGCCATGTGGCAGCAAGAGGAGTAGGAGCGACTTTGGTGAATTGGGGTCTGTGTGTGGAATTGCTTGTTATTCGGTAGTCGCAGTTGATCGATGACTTTTTTCTTTCGGAAGTCTCAAGGTATTGCGAGTGGGAAGTATTCTATCTAGGCTGGTTTCTTGTGAAATCAGTTTGATGATGATTCGATGTGGGCAGTCTGTCAGGGAGGCAGACCATCTCGAGACTCCAGATTTCGGATGGAACAGATGTGATCAGGTTGCAAGGAATTCGTTCATCTTCGGGTTCTAGAACCCTGCGAAGGTTAGTTTCGGTTTCCTTGGAAAGGCTATGGTATGCTCGGGGCTGTGGCCATGAGGCCTTAGTTATTTGGCGTGAGGAATGGTCATGAATGATTTCGAGGACGAAATCTAATTTAAGTGGGGGAGAGTTGTAACACCCGGTTTTGAAAGTGTTCGATTGTGTCTTCGGAGGCCACGGGTATAAGCGTAATCTGACGATTCGTTCTTTTATGGGTCCCAGGTTTATTCTAGAGGCTTTAAGGCTTGGGATGTAGCTAGGAGCGTAGGGATTCTTGCCACCCTTTCGTGGATATAAAGTTCGTCGGAAACGGACTTAGAACGAAGAAGTTATAGTACTTTGAAGTTGTTGGCAGAATTGGTCCATGAATGGAGAAGCTTGCATTTCAGGCCATGCATGCAAGGTGGCAGCCAGGTGAGTACGCCCAACGTAGTGCTGGATAATGAAACGTTAATGTTGAAGACGTACGCCTAGCGTATGGGGATTACGCCCAACGTACGTCCATGATCTCTAAAACCCTAATTTTTAGAGTTGGCTCACTATATAAGAACCTTAAGTCCGAGGGGGGTGCGCCTCCCTTTCATTCTTAGAGCCTTAAACCCTAAATTCGAGTGGTAGCTTCATCCAAGAGTGTTGTGAGCTTTGTGGGTGCATTTTGGGTGGTTTTTGGTGCATTTCAAGAAGTTCGAACTTGTTGCAAAGATGAGAATCAAGGAGGAGCTTGTGGATCTGGCATTTGGGACTCATTCTCAGCTTGATGAAGGTATAAAGCTTTGATCTTGATCTTTCATCTCTTAAATCTACCATTGTGAGTTTTAGTTCATTTTGGTCCCCAAGGATTGAACTTTATGGTTGAAATCCGATTCCTAGACTTAGAGTTGCCACTCTCAGTGTTAAATGAGTCCCTAAGGCAGAAAGTTGCCATCTTGGAGGTCTTAATGGGTTCATGCTTGAGTTAAAACCATTTCCATGGAAGTAGATTATCATTTTTGGAGTTTGAGCTTATGTGGGTCATGCAAATCCATCAAGTAAGCAAATTTATGGTTTAAGACGTTGAAGAGGACTTGGATCTGTAAATGTAGCTTCTGGAGCAGAGTATTAGCACTTTATGGAAAAGTGGCTTAATAGAGGAGTACGCAGGGCGTACATGCAGGTACACACAGGATACACCACCTTCAGCCAGTACGCTTAGGGTATAAGGGAGTACGCCCCGCGTACTCATCAGTTGTCGGCTTGGAGTGTTTTGGGCCTCGGGTTGGTCCAGGCAGTGGACTTTGGGCCTTTGGGCCTTAGTGGACCATCAGAAGTCAGATGTTTTGGGCCAGGAATATGTTTGGGCTTAAGGTAAGGCCTGTTAGAGGGGTTGGGCCCAATTTGGCAAATTGGGCCATTAGTGGGCCACTAGTGGGCTTGGAAAGCCTACCTAGTGTTGGGCTTTTGTTTTGCTTTTGGGCCTAAGTTTGGATCGTACTGGGCCAGGGGTAGAATGGCCATTTTACCCCATGCATGGATTAAGGATTATGGTATGGGACCCGATTGCTAATTTGGTATATTGATTGGTAGTGGCAGCTTGGGATGTTGGCGGGGCAGCAGCTAAGGAATTCATGCGGGAAGCTTCTGCAGTGCGAGGTGAGTCTTCTCACCATACCAATGGGTTTAAGGCACCTAGGCCAGCCCATTTCATCTTATGTGGTGCGCTAGCTGTAGTAGAGATATGTGGTATGATAGTTATCTTTATGCTAAGTGGTATGCTAGTGATTTTATGATAGTTGGTATGCTTGTTGTGTAGAGGTATGTGGCATATTTATGTAGTGATACGTGGTAGAGATAGCTTTTACAGCTGATGGTAGTGATAGCCTTTGTGGCTAATGGTAGAGATAGCCATTGGGGCTAACAGTAGAGATAGCCTTTGGGGCTAACGGTAGAGATAGCCCTTAGGGCTAATGGTAGAGATAGCTCGATATCTAATGGATACGTGATATGCGGTAGAGGTAGCTTTTGTAGCTAATTGTTCTGTATTGTGTGGTAGAGGTAACTTTTATAGCTAATTGATATGTGGTATGCGGTAGAGATAGCTTTTATAGCTAATATTATATGTGTTATGTGGATTGTGTGTGGAGTATGCTCTGGGGGACTCACTAAGCTTTGTGCTTACGATTTAGAGTTTTGGTTTCAGGTATCATCGGTTTGGAAAAGAAGAGCTCGGATTGATCGCAGTGCACACACCTATGATTTCCGCAATGAATGATTTTGGGATGAACTCTGATAAATGATTTAGTTATTGATGATTTGAAATGTTTGAAGTAAATGGTATCAATGTTTTGGCTATATTAAAAATGAAATTTTTACCCCTGATTTTTTGGTCGTTACAACCATCCTGCAGGTCAAGCACCTCTCTACATACCAAGTAATCTCTCGCTTCATGCACGGCCACCAATAACTCAAGCTTAGATCCCGGTACATCTTGGTGGCCCCTGGGTGAATAGAGAAGCGAGACTTGTGAGCCTCCTCCAGTATAATCTGTGTGACCCCACCAGACATCGAAACCCAGACCCGACCGCAACAGGTCAATAACCCCCGACCATCCTGCACAAATTGGGTGATCTCGCCTCTAATCCTGTCCAGCTTCCAGTTCTCCTGTCGTACACCCTCAACCTGAGCTTCCTTGATCAAGCTCACAAGTGGAGAATCCACTAATATCCTCATACATGTCACTGGAGTAGAAGATCCAGCTGACTTGCGGCTCAGGGCGTCCGCAACCACATTCGCTTTACGCGGATGGTAAAGGATCTCGTAGTCATAATCCTTGACTACGTCCAGCCACATGCGCTGCCTCATGTTCAGGTTCGGCTGATCCATGATGTGTCTTAGACTCTTGTGGTCCGTGTAAATGGTACAGTGGACCCCGTAGAGATAATGTCTCCAAATGTGAGAGCGATACCACCGCTCCCAACTCCAAATCATGCGTAGGGTATCTCGTCTCATGCGGCTTCAACTACCGTGACGTGTAGGCTATCATCCGTTATCTCTACATGAGAACTGCTCCCACTCACGTGATGGATGCATCACAGACCACTACAAAATCCTCAACTCCCTCCGGGAGAGGGTATCAAATGCCCTCTGCTGCTCAGGGCCCTACCAAAAATCCACCCCTTCCTCGTCAGACGAGTGAGGGGTACTACAATCTTGGACAAATCATGTATGAATCTCCAGTAGTACCCAGCCAATCCCAAGAAGCTCCTGATATCCGAGGGAGATTTCGGAACCTCCCACTGCATAACCGCCTCGATCTTGGCCGGGTCGACCAAAATCCCCACCTGGTTAACAAGATGTCCAAGGAACTGAACCTCTCTGAACCAAAACTCACACTTCGAGAACTTGGCATAAAGCCATTCTTGCCTCAAGACTCCCAATAGCTCCCGAAGATGCTCCTCGTGCTACTCTCTGGTCTTGGAGTACACCAAGATATCATCTATGAACACGATGACCAAGCGATCGAGCATCGGTCTGCAAACCCGATTCATCAGGTCCAAATACACAGCCGGGGCATTGATGAGCCCTAACGGCATCACCACGAACTCGTAATGTCCATAACGAGTCCGAAACACGGTCTTCTCCACGTCCTACTCCCTAACCCTGACCTGATGGTACGCGGACCTCAGGTCTATCTTGGAGAACCAATATGCTCCCTGCAACTGATCAAAAGGATCATCTATCCTCGGGAGTGGATAACAGTTCTTCACCGTCAACTTGTTCAACTCCCGGTAGTCAATGCACATCCAGTGTGAACCATCCTTCTTCCTCGCGAAGAGAATCGGTGCTCCACACGGAGAACTGCTCGGACGAATGAACTGCTTGTCCAGCAGTTCCTGAAGCGGTGATGACAGCTCCTGCATCTCCAGTGGTGCCAACCGGTACGACGCCTTAGCGATAGGGGCTGCACCTGGCACATGGTCGATCCAAAACTCTACCTGCCTCTCCGGAGGCACTCCGGGTAGCTCCTCCGGAAACACGTCAGTGAACTCCCTGACTACTGGAACCTCTGAAACTGAGGTCTAATCCCCGACCCGCGTATCCACTACATACGCTAGATAACCCGCAAAATCGTGCTGAATATACTGTCGAGCCCTGGCAGCTGAGCAAAACCCTGAACCCACTCTGGTTCCCTCGTCGTAGATAATCAGTTCTCCCCCACTTGGGCCTCGAACCACCACCCGCTGACCCTCGCAGTCTATCATGGCACCGAAGCGACTAAGCCAATCCATACCCACTATCACACATACTTCCCCCATGGGAATCGGAATCAGGTCTATCGGGAAAGATACCTCGAAGATCTCCAAAACACAGCCCTGATAGACTGAAGAAGCGGAAATCCTGTGTTCGTTGGAGATAGAGACTCGCAACGGACACGCTAGCTCCTCTACTCGCAAACCGAACTCCCTACTGAAGGACTGAGAGACAAAAGACCGACTCGCCCCGGAGTCAAATAATACCAAAGCTGGTAAGGAGTTTACTAAGAATGTACCTAACATGGTACAGCACATATAAGCATAAAACAAATATAATCACTAAGACAAAGGATAAAAATATACCAACAATCACATCTGGTGCTGTCCTGGACTCCTCGGCTGTAAGTTGGAAGGTGCGTCCCCGAGCCTTCGGAGGCTCTGCTCTACCCTGACCCCCGTGAGTAATCCTCAGTGTAGCCGGCATTGGAGCCTGCGCCAGCCTGGCAGCGAGCTGTGGACAGTTGGTCTTCACGTGACGAACCTGATGGAAGTAGTAGCAGATCCTCATATCCAGAACCGGGGCTGGCTGGCGGTAATCCCTATCAAAGTGCCCCTCCTTTCCGCATTTGCGGCATGCACTACCAGATCTACAAACCTTCGAGTGACCCTTCCCGCACTTGCCACAAGTGCGGCCATGCTGTCCTCCCGACCTAGAATCAGCAGTCTTAGACCGCTTTGGCGCCGACTGTGACTGCTCCGGGGCCTGCATCTGCTCCCGTAACTGTAACTCGATCTCAAGCTCACGCCGCCTAGCGGCCTCCTGTTACTCCAGCAGTGTATCGCAATGCTGGGTGGCAACAAACTGACGGATATCAGTCTTGAGCATGCTCAGATAACGTGTCATCTGAGCCTGCTCGGAGGCAAACTTCGGGCAAAACATCAACCTCTCGGTGAATATACGGGTGATCTCCATCACCGTCTCAACATCCTGTCTCAACTCCAAGAACTTCTGAACTAACCGCTCCCGCTCAACCCACGGAATGTAGCGAGAACGGAACATATCCCTGAAATGCTCCCAAGTAACAGTAGCTCTCTGATCATCTGTATACGAACCCGTCATCAACCTCCACCAGTCCTTTGCCCCGG
This sequence comes from Lactuca virosa, assembly GCF_052849685.1. Classification (NCBI taxonomy): domain Eukaryota; kingdom Viridiplantae; phylum Streptophyta; class Magnoliopsida; order Asterales; family Asteraceae; genus Lactuca; species Lactuca virosa. The sequence continues at coordinate 153,194,767 of NC_136427.1, read as the reverse complement.
ACCTCAGTAGGTTCAGGGCACATCTGACCTTCTGGTCAGTAGGACATGAACATGTAAAGAAACACCAATCCACGCCAGATAGCCACCTCATGGCTATGATAGGGTCCTGAGTCCCATCAAAAGTCGGGGACTTCGTGTTATCGAAGTCCCGGTACTGGAAAGTCCGGCTGGTCCCACCACCAGCGGCGGCTATTGCAGCGGCAGCTGTCTCAGCAAGAGCTGCATAGTGCTCATCAATGTACTCCATCATAGAGGTCTTGATAGACCCAAACATCTCCGACAACTATGCCCAGAACAGAGTAGAAACCTCATCATGCAAGATCTCTCGAATCCTGGCGTCCAACTCATCCGCCCTAATCTAACCAATGACCTCGTGCACTGCTGGTCCCTCCTGACGCCATCTCCTGATCCTGATCCGGATCCAGTCACAAATCGTCTAGTAACCACAATGCTGAAAATATACCAGGAAGATATCATTCATTCCATATAATAATCCGGGAACCAACTCCCAACAAAACCCTAAGGGTTGTGACTTCCTTGCTACGCGTATGGGTCCTGTGCTTTCAGTAGTACGGGCCCATACTACCTTCCACACCTACCCATATTTGTCTCAAGTATCATCACAACGCCCTAACAATATGCATGTGCATGGCGAGCGCTCAATCCTCACTCCTAGAGGAAGGCTAAATATCTCATAATTGGCCAACTGACCCTGTACAACCCACCCATGAAACTTCCACCAACCCTGCAAAACTAGTGTATACTAGTCATACATAACGCTGGACCCTATAGACTTTCGAATACCTAATCCTACCGTAAGCCCTTAATCAGACAAAAACAGGAAATGAGGTCAAATCAAACATTCTCAGGCTATAAGATTTTAATTACGTACAACCGTGATGCATACACTAAGGAACTAAAGTAATGATGCCAATTTCATATAAGGAGAAACCCTAGGCTATCGGGCATCATATAATCAGACAATTCTATCATGCAACTCCTGAAGATCCCTAGTCTAGTACTAGCATGTTGTTCTAACATATCACAAATCAAATAATCTGTTAAGGTATTTTGGGGTCTACTTACTGGCTCCGACTGATCGTACACTAGCATCCTCCTTTAGTATTTTGAAAACCATTTGAAAATCATTTTAAAAATCTTGTCCTCAGTTTGAGATTGGATACACACGAGTGTTTCCTCCAATTCACTCAAACCAAGGCTCTGATACCAACTTGTAACACCCATAAAAATCATGCCAATTTAAAAATTTTAAATCATTCAAAAACCAATAATTATTACAAATTTGTTTTCAAAATGGTTTCATGTCAGAGTATCCCAGAATCAAATCATAAAAAATATAAGGAGGTGTATGATCACGCCTTCGCCTTCCCACGATCATCAGAAGTACCTGAAACATAATCAACAACTGTAAGCCCGAAGCTTAGCGAGTTCCCCCAAAATACCAACGCCATACAAATATAACCATATCATAGCAAACAAATAAACAACATGCCTAATGAGCCATCAGCCTGACTAGACCGCCTCGCAGGGCCATCAGTCTATCTGGACCGCTCTCCGATCCATCGGCATGTCTGGATCATCTCTCAGGGCCTTCAGCCTATTCGGACCGCTCGTCGGGCCTTCGGCCTGACTTGTACACCCTAACCGAGTCTGTAGTGTATCCGGTCTGCCCTGGGTATGTTGGCACAAGCACAAAGCATGACCGCCTCAACCTAAACCCCCAATCAAACAATCATGTGCACATAAATATCATACGCTAGCTAGCATGTACAGATAGTCATACAGATCTAACAGATCACTAACATAGCAAAATCCTATAACCATACAAATCATAAAGGGTCGGCCTTCGTGCCTTAGACCCTGTTGATATAGTGAGAAGAACTTACCTCACTAGTAGCTCGGGATGATGGTGTCAAAGTTCCCAAATACAGCTCCAAACTCAAACACCTACATCCACCAATGATCCACTTCCATAAATTTCCAAAATACTAAAATACCCCCAGAAGTCAAACTGGTCAACCCTTGGTCAAAGTCAAAGAAACTCGGTCAAGGTCAACAGTCCATGTAGCTAACTGACTCGTCGAGTGTAGCTAACTGACTCGTCGAGTTCCTTCAGAACTCAAGAAGTCGTGAAAACCCTAGTCGACTCACCGAGTTTCCAGACAACTCGTCGAGTCCATGTGGTGTCCAAATGTCGAGAAAACCCTAACTAACTCGTCGAGTCATCTCACTGACTCGCTGAGTCCATGCAAAAACCAAAAACATATAATCTTCATTCGACTCGTCGAGTTCCTTCAGTCTATTTCTCATTCAGATGCTTTTACATAAAACCAAAACTCCAAACTGTAGATCTAGGCTCCTAGGGTGTTGTTATCACGTAAAGTTGCTAACTTTACATGCATGCAAGGCTCCATGAAGCTAAATCACTTATAACTAGCATTAGAAGGAGGTTTTGGACATAAAGGAGGGCCAAAGCTTCATAAAGCTTGTGGCTTTATGTCCATAAGGGCCTAGAGGAGTCCAGATATGAAACTATGCCCTTGTGACAAGCTCAAATCCAAAGGTGTCACAACTCGAACACTAACGACACAAACAAAGAAGGAAAGGGTGTCGACAATCCCAATCGTAGTAACAATCAAAGGCGTCCATGAATGACTATCTGCAAGAACACCCCAACCCACAAACCTAAGAACATGAAACGAAGGCCCTGGAACAAGAGAAGGGGCAGCTCGATTCAAGGACTCGCCAAAAGGCAAGCGACAATGGCAACCCATACCCCCACTGACCCTACTACCTCCACACCGCAAACACCATATTATGGAAACCTCCCAAACAGCAACAAGTGAAACTACCACCATTACGGAGCCTTCCGGGAGACGTATTGCAATAGGTGCAACAAGAAGGGGCACACCGATGACCACTGTAGGACTCTAGCTCAATACATCACTTCAACCCCCAATGCTGGAATAAGTCCAGTATGCTATTTATGTGGTGAAATGGGACATTTCAAAAGAGATTGTCCAACAGAGAGGAATGACAGAAGAGAGGGAGGAGTTTAACGACAGGACATAAAGGAGCAACGAGGAACCTACTGGGATTTTTGGTACGTTTTCTAAATATTAATAATTAAGCATTAATTTTTTTACAAATGTTTTTGACAATTCAAAATTCAAAATCATAAATTGCCTTCTCATTCAAATAAAACACATCATTCTTATAAAAACTAAGGATCCTTACAGGTGAGCTATGATTTCTTAGTGTATACATTAGGGTCATACATAGTTAAGATTCTGCAGGCTTAGAGTGAGTGATTCCGCCTTATTTCCTGTTTCTTGTTTGATTGTGGATTTAGGGCAGAGTTACTCAGTCGACGGATTTCTCAATCTTAATTGTACATGACCTATATGCACCAAACGATTATAGAGGGACCTTGTAGGGATTGTATTATGAAATGTTCGTAGTAGTAATAAAAAAGATAAAACCAAAAGCATCAAAGATAAATATGTAGAATACGCTATCGCTCTAAACAATCACTCCTTCGAAACCGACTTAACACCTATTACCATAAGAAGTTCCGACGTCGTCATTTGACGTGGATTCGTTTGGTCCTCATCGTACCTATTCCACGTGCTACCAAAGAGACCCTTCATATTAACCGACCGCATAACAAAACCCTCGTCACTCATAACGACAAACCCGACACAAACCTCAGAATTGGCTCTCGCTTCAAACCTCCAAAGTGTTGGATTAGGTGTCTAAGCCCATAACTATAATTGGTATGTACTTGAATTGATAGCAGCACAGTCCTTTTGGGTTGCCCTCAACCTAGCAACTGGACAAGGAAATTATGAAAGGAGAGATATTAATTTATAAGATTAATAAATTAATATATATATATATATATATATATATATATAAATGATTTATTAATATGTTAATGGATTAATATATTAATTAGAAATCATTATGTTTAATTAATTGTTAGCCAGAAATTAATCAGAATTGATTTTGGGGTTAAAAGAATTAATTATAAGGTGCAGGGACTAGTTTGCAATTATCTAATAGTTGAGTGGAAGGCTCTAGAACCCCCTTGGAAGAGGGTGGACGAAATCTTTAGGGGAAACCCTAATAATTTCGTCCATAGGGGCTTGGATAAGGCCCTTGGGTTTGCTTAGGCCCTAAGCAAAGGATAACTAGGGTTTCCCTTAAACCCTAGATCCCTCAGCTATATAAGGAGCCTCCTGGTTCATGTTTTTGGTAACTCTTTCTTTTGAAGAAACCCTAAGGCCGAGATTTTGCATACTCCCTCTCCTCTCTCTCTCTTCTACTTTCCTTCTTGCTAGTTTGGGTGTGACTCCATTAGAGGCATTACACTTGTGGTGCTAAAGCTTCCAAGAAGATCAAGATCAAGATCAAGGGAATATCAATTGTTTGCTATAACAATTGAAAGGTATGTAAACCCTAAACCCTAGTTTGTTAATTTCGAAATGAGCCTCTCTCCTCTAGGGTTCTTGTATTGCAATTCAAAGTTGTATGTTCAATAGTTAAAACATAGATCCAAAGTAGGTTGTATGTGAACTTAGGAATTGTTTTTCTAGTTTATTTGTTTTACCTAAAACCCTTCAGTGGTATCAGAGCCATTGTTGTTTTAAATTGAATTGCTACAATTGTTGAATTGCAAATTAGGGTTTATAGCTATTAAACCCTAAAGGCCAAATTTTCGATTTCTAGGGTTTTGGATCAAAGGTTTTTTTCGAAAACCCTAGCCTCCAAAGAACCCTAATCGAAATTAGGGTTAGGGTTTTGAAAACCCTAGCCTCCTCCCTTGTAAATTTCGAAATTTGCTTAGAAGTTTTAGGGTTTCTTGTTTTGGATAATTGTTGCTTAATTAGATTAATTGGATAATTATCCTTACCCTATTTTTCGAAATTTAGAGGGATAAGGATTAGGATTAAATTAATGGATTAATTTAATTAGATAATCCTTACAAGATTTAATAATTTGATTAATAGTTAATTAAAAGATAAATATTAAATCTAGTTAATTGGTTTATTTAAATTTAAATTTAATAGCTTAAATTTCGAAATTTATAAACCCTTGAAGTTTTAAAATGTTTTAAAACACACCTTATATATATATTATAATTAAAAGTTTAATATTATATATGTATAAGAACATGGTCAGTCAAATCGCTAGTATGCCTCATTCACGAAGCTAATCTATAAGGGGGGTATAAGGAAACTGCCTATAAAATGGTAGTTGAATGGGTGTCCACTCTCACCCACCGCTTCCTTGATTAGTGGAGGGTCGTTAGCAGAACGGATTTGATAGGACAACTACGTCTCATTAAAAGTATAATGATATTAAAGAAAGTACTAGAACATTATTTTCAAAATCCCAACTCTAGTTACTTTAGGAAAAATGTGAAAAGTATGCTAATCCATGAAATTGCACATTATGCTTTATTGGTCGTTAGTGGAGCGTGTGTGGTTAACCAGCACACTAAAAGGCACTAATAAAGAGTAGTAATGGGTATCTCATAATTGTCATTTTGATGGAGCATGTGTGGTTTACCAGCACATCAATAGTTAATGATAAAGACAATGAGGTTACCAAGCACATTTGCATGGTTATTCACATCTTGTTTGTGATCCTCGGCATCCCAGTCACAAATAGAAGAGCATAATCTGAGATTAAAACATGCCATTGAATAGTTTCAATGTATCTCAAAAGAATTAGGAATTTCACTTCGTTTGTTTCGTCTAATGGTGGAATTGGTGAATCGTCATTCACCTACCTTTATGAAATTTGCACTTGGATCTCGGCATCCCATTTCTAAGTTGTGAATCTTCATAGTTGGATCCTAACCTTGATACTATATCTTTGGGTTATTCTATTAAGGTATCTTGAAATCTAACTAAAACTTTCTTTCTTTTCAGATGTCTACTCCTGGAAACACTTCTGCTTCGTCCTCCTCCAACCAAAACTTCTCTTTGCTCAATATATGCTCCAAAGTCGTTATGGATGGCTCAAACTATAACGATTGGATGCGCAACATCAAGATGGCTCTTCGTTTCGAGAACAAAGAATATGTTCTTGAAAAGGAGCTCAAAGAGCTTGATGAGAATGAAGCTACTCCTGAAGATCTTGCTGCCTACAAGAAACATTACGATGATGCTACCAAAGTGGCATGCATCATGGTGGCAACTATGTCCCCAGAACTGCAGAGGTACTATGAGGACTACTGGCCTTTCGAGATGAACAAGGACCTTATGGAAAAGTACCATAAGCGAGCTCGTCAAGAAAAGTTCGAAGTAGTCAAGTCACTCATGGCTTGCAAGATGAAAGATGGGGAGTCGGTTGTCTCACATGTGCAAAGAATGCAACGCTACATAGAGCGTTTGGTCAAGCTCAATATTCACTTTGATGAGGAATTGGCCATTGACATGGTCTTGAACTCACTTCCTGAATGTTATGGTCAGTTTATTCTAACTTACCATTTGAACAATACTGAGCAGACCTTGGCCCAATTGCACAACTTGTTGCAGACAGCTGAGGCAGGGATGAAGGGTAAAAGTATACCCTCCACACCTACGAGTGCCCCTGTTTTGGCTATTGGACAGGGAAAGGGGAAAAAGAGGAAAGGTCCTCCCAAGCAAAACTGGAAGAGCAAGGCTCAAGCTGGGTCATCTAGTAATGGCCCAAAGGCTAAGCCCAATGGTTCCACTCCCCATGTTTCTGATCCAAAAGAGGCAGTTTGCTTTTACTGCAACCAAAAGGGGCATTGGAAGAGATCTTGCCCACAATATCTGCAAGATATCAAGGATGGCAAAGTGAAGCCATCTTCGGCAGGTATTTACACTATTTCTACTAATAACTCATTATCTTCTCGTTCATGGGTCCTTGATACAGGATGTGGTTTTCATATCTGTTCTGATTTTCAGGGTCTAAAGGAAAGTGAGGAGATAGAGCGAGGAAGGATAAACCTGATCATGGGAAACAGAAAGTCTTCACCAGTAACCAAGATCGGAGTTTATCAGCTTCTGCTTAGTAATGATGTTAGATTAGATTTAATAAATTGTTGCTATTCGTCTGAGATGACGAGAAACATTATTTCATTTCATGCATTGTTCAGACAAGGTTTTACATATTCTTTTAATGATTTGAATGGTTCAATTTCTGTTTATAAGAATGGTGTTTTTATGTTTGAAGCTTTGCCTTGTAATGGTGTGTATGAAACAGTGACTTGTGTTGATAGCTTAGGAAATAGTGTACTTAATATTGACTTGTCTAATAGTGTAGACAAGGCATGCTTGTGGCATTGTCGTCTTGGACACATTAACAAGAAACGCATAGCCCAACTCCAAAAGGATGGAGTGTTGGAATCATTTAACCTAAAGTCAGATGATATGTGTGAATCTTGTCTTTTGGGAAAGATGACAAAATCACCATTCACAGGGTCTTGTGAAAGAGGTGAAGGTCTGTTGGATCTCATACACACAGATGTGTGTGGGCCCTTCAGATCAACTACAAGAGATGCTAATTGATTCTATGTGACTTTCACTGACGATTATAGCAGATATGGATATATCTACTTGATCAAGCATAAGTCAGAAACTTTTGAAAAGTTCAAAGAGTTTAAGCATGAAGTCGAAAATCAATTGGGCAGAAAGATAAAGATACTTAGATCCGATAGAGGCGGGGAGTATCTTAGTATCGAGTTTAACGACTATCTGAAAGAATGTGGGATAGTCTCACAATTGACTCCTCCTAGGACACCACAGTTAAATGGTGTAGCTGAGAGGCGCAATCGAACCTTGTTAGACATGGTTCGTTCTATGATGAGTCGGGCTTCGCTTCCTATTCACTTCTGGGGGTATGCCTTAGAGACAGCCGCCCACATCCTCAATCTTGTCCCTACAAAGAAGGTTGCCAAAACACCTCACGAAATGTGGACAGGGAAAGTTCCCTCGTTAGCACATATTAAAGTCTGGGGTTGTGAAGCTTTCGTAAGACGAGAGACTCACGACAAGCTAGCAGCTAGAAGTGAGAAATGTGTTTTCATTGATTACCCAAAGCAGTCTTTTGGATATTTGTTCTATAGGCCTAGTGAGAACGTGGTCTTTGTAGCACGAAGAGGAGTCTTTCTTGAAAGAGAGCTCATATTCAAAGAGGACAGTGGGAGCACTATTGACCTTGAAGAAATTCAAGAGTCAGCCAATGAAGGAACCTTAGATGACACTAGCACTCAACCAGAGGAAACAGTTCCTGTTGAACCAATTGATAACTCATTACCTCTTAGAAGATCCACTAGGGTGAGTGTGCCACCTGAGTTGTATGGTTTTCATATTACTTCAGATGGTGACACATTCATAAGTGACAGAACACTGGTAAACTTGGATGAACCAGTCACTTATAAGGAAGCAATGGCAGGCCCAGAGGCTTCCAAGTGGAAAGAGGCAATGGACAGCGAGATTAAGTCCATGTATGACAACCAAGTTTGGAATTTGGTTGATAGTGCACCAGGTCGCAAGACAGTTGGGTGCAAATGGATCTTCAAGAAGAAGACAGACATGGATGGGAATGTGCATACATTCAAGGCTCGACTGGTTGCAAAAGGTTTTACTCAAACCCCAGGGATTGACTATGATGAGACTTTTTCGCCAGTGGCTAAGATCAAATCTATTAGGATATTGCTCGCCATAGCTGCCTTTCATGATTATGAAATCTGGCAGATGGATGTCAAAACTGCTTTCCTTAATGGGAAGTTGGCTGAAGATGTTTACATGAGTCAGCCAGAGGGTTTTGTTGATGCAAAGTTTCCCAATAGAGTGTGCAAGCTTGAGAAATCCATTTATGGATTGAAACAAGCATCTCGCAGTTGGAATCTTTGCTTCCATGAGAAAGTCAAAGAGTTTGGTTTCTCTAGAAGTGAAGATGAGTTTTGTGTGTATATCAAGGCTAGTGGGAGTATAGTAACTTTTCTGGTGTTATATGTCGATGACATATTACTCATTGGTAACGACGTTCCAACCTTGAAAGAGGTTAAGTCTTGGCTTGGAAAGTGTTTTGCAATGAAAGACCTTGGAGAAGCTGCCTATATTCTTGGGATTAGAATATTGAGAGATAGAAAGAAGAGACTAATTGGAATTAGTCAGAGCACATACTTGGATAAGGTACTAAAGAGGTTTAGTATGGAAAACTCCAAGAAGGGAGAGCTACCTATCCAGAGCAATACCAAATTGAGTAAGACTCAATGCCCGAGTACAGATGTTGAAATAGATGACATGAGTCGTGTACCTTATGCTTCCGCTGTCGGATCGATCATGTACGCTATGACATGTACTCGCCCTGATGTGGCATTTGCTTTGAGCATGGTCAGTCGCTATCAGGGAAACCCAGGTAGAGCTCATTGGATAGCAGTTAAGAATATACTCAAGTATTTGCGAAGGACAAAGGACTGGGTTCTTGTGCTTGGTGGCAGTGATACTTTGAGAGTAGATGGTTACAGTGATGCCAGCTTTCAGACGGATAGAGATAACTTCCGTTCTCAGTCAGGCTGGGTGTTTTTACTGAATGGAGGAGCAGTTACTTGGAAGAGTTCCAAGCAAAATACGGTGGCTGATTCTACTTGTGAATCAGAGTACATTGCAGCAAGTGAAGCGTCGAAAGAAGCAGCTTGGTTGAGGAACTTCATCGGGGATCTCGGAGTTGTTCCAACCATCCAGGAGCCTATGGAACTCTTCTGCGATAATGAAGGAGCGGTTGCCTTGACAAAGTAACCGAGAGATCATGGTAAGACCAGACATATCGACAGAAAGTACCATTTCATTAGACATAGAGTTGAAGAAGGCCATCTTATAGTAAAGAGGGTGTCATCTGAAGATAACCCAGCAGATCCCCTCACAAAGGGTCTGAGTAGGGCTAAGCATATTCAGCATGCTCGGAGCATAGGACTGAAAGATGATATTAGTTTTAGTAGTTAGATTATTTTTTGAAACTTGTAACAAAGTAAATGTAATTGACTTTTGGTGATTAAATAATAAAGTATTATTTATAAGTTTGGCTACTACCTTTTGTCAATTGTTTATTATTGTGTTTCATATTTTGCATGTTTTACTTCCTGAATAATGAGATTATTCAAACTCCACAGTCGCTCGTACTCTTGGAAGTAAGTAGTGAATTAAGACTGTCATGAATTGGATTGCAGATTGTCTAAGGATAGACATGGCAATAGAATTGCTGCAATGTTCATGAGTACTCAGAAATTGAGATTTGAGTATTGGATAAACCCACGCTCAGAGTATTACTTCATGGAATTCATCACGAGTAATACTGAGACGATAATATCTTATAATCTTGAAACGAAGATATATGAGTTGTAATTTACAAGTCGGTTGTGCATTGGTGATACGAAAACGCATCAGTAACTTGGTGTTATAAAACGTATTGTCATGCACAATTTGATGAGTAAAAGATACAAGCATATGAGTCAACGTTTATTCGTTCCTTTTGCCCTAACAGGAAAAGCGATATCTGTGGGCCCCTCGATGATTTGGTGTTGACTTATGTGCTGGGCCCAGCCAGGACTAAATTGATGTGTTCGATTAGAAGTCCTTCATCATCACAAATCAGGAATCGGGAAACATAGATTCTGGACAAACAGATTGATTACATTCCATGTCTTTTGTCTGGGGATATCAAGCAGAACGAAGGGTTATATGATCACTTATCTTAGGACACGTAACTGACTGGGTCAGAGTTCGGCAGCAGCTTTTGGAAGCCACAATTTGCTGGTCAAATTTAGAAGGCATACTAGCAATTATAGTTACAGACTTATCCAAGTGGGAGACTGTTGGATTAGGTGTCTAAGCCCATAACTATAATTGGTATCTACTTGAATTGATAGCAGCACAGTCCTTTTGGGTTGCCCTCAACCTAGCAACTGGACAAGGAAATTATGAAAGGAGAGATATTAATTTATAAGATTAATAAATTAATATATATATATATATAAATGATTTATTAATATGTTAATGGATTAATATATTAATTAGAAATCATTATGTTTAATTAATTGTTAGCCAGAAATTAATCAGAATTGATTTTGGGGTTAAAAGAATTAATTATAAGGTGCAGGGACTAGTTTGCAATTATCTAATAGTTGAGTGGAAGGCTCTAGAACCCCCTTGGAAGAGGGTGGACGAAATCTTTAGGGGAAACCCTAATAATTTCGTCCATAGGGGCTTGGATAAGGCCCTTGGGTTTGCTTAGGCCCTAAGCAAAGGATAACTAGGGTTTCCCTTAAACCCTAGATCCCTCAGCTATATAAGGAGCCTCCTGGTTCATGTTTTTGGTAACTCTTTCTTTTGAAGAAACCCTAAGGCCGAGATTTTGCATACTCCCTCTCCTCTCTCTCTCTTCTACTTTCCTTCTTGCTAGTTTGGGTGTGACTCCATTAGAGGCATTACACTTGTGGTGCTAAAGCTTCCAAGAAGATCAAGATCAAGATCAAGGGAATATCAATTGTTTGCTATAACAATTGAAAGGTATGTAAACCCTAAACCCTAGTTTGTTAATTTCGAAATGAGCCTCTCTCCTCTAGGGTTCTTGTATTGCAATTCAAAGTTGTATGTTCAATAGTTAAAACATAGATCCAAAGTAGGTTGCATGTGAACTTAGGAATTGTTTTTCTAGTTTATTTGTTTTACCTAAAACCCTTCACAAAGTACTCATGCGAGGAGTACCATATCTTCTGAAACCTTCCCAAAGTATTCTCAACGGACCTTTCGGGAACACCACTCGTACAGCAGGTCAAGTTGAAGCATAGAGGCTAGGGACAAATGCAGTTAACCTATCACTAATAAATGTATACGTGAGGGTGGTATATAATTAAGATTATACGGACTTAGGATGTGTGTTTCCGCCCTATCTCCTATTCCTTGTCTGGTTGTGGACTTGGGGCAGAGTCACCCATCCGACCATCTAGTCATTCTTAATTATATACGACTTGTATACACGAGGTGATGATAGATGGACCAGGTATGAGTCTTACCATTAACTTCAAGACGAAGCTGTCCAGGATTACGAGTGAGCATGCTACCATTCGGATGATCATAGACAAGTAAGTCAAGCCCACACACTCTCTACCGATCAGAACAGCAAACACAACAGTGAAGATCCGCTGGAACGCCAACGAGGATCAGAATTCACTTGTGGACAAGAAGATCATATGGAACAGAAGTACCCACCTCTTTTCCTAGTTCCTAAATAACCACTCAACATTTGAATTTTGGGACGAAATTCCCTCTAGCGGGGGGATGATGTCACAACTTGAAATTTTAGACCTAGTGAAGCCTAAACCCTAACCAAACACAAGTGATACTACATTACAATCCTTGTTGCATTGTATAATCTATAGCCTTAGGGCTTGTGAATAGCGCTAACAAAGAAGTATCGATTGAAACCTAAGCTAAATTAGGGTGTTATAAATGAACATAAGCTAAAAGACTAAGGGTTTAAATAATAAATAACCCTCATATATGTGTTTTCGCCCAAGTAATTAAAGGAGAAAGGGGTTTACGGATTTGGAATTAATTCAAGAAGGGTTTACCGTTTGGGAAGTGTTCCAATTTGGTGTTTTCGTTTGCCTAGATCCGAAAACACAACTCCAAGGCCCATTTGGGGCTATAACCCAATAAGGTAGAAACGAAAACACATGCTTTGAACACTACTACAAAAACAGCCTTTTACGATGCGCAATGCGTGTCGTAAAACGCTCAGATGACGCGCAAATGTGTGTCAAGGAAGGCCCTGTTATAACGAAAGACGACACGCTTTTGCGCGTCCTCTATTTACGACGCGCATTTACGACGCACAATTACGACACACATTTACGACGCGCGTTCACGACACGCATTGCGTGTCAAGGAAGACACTGTCAAGAAAGGCCATGTCGTAAATGAAGATGACAAAAATTTTTGCGTATCGTAATTTTAAATGTTTAAAAAAAATATTATTTATAGATTTACTAATTTTCAAATTAAATTTGTATTTAATGTCTCATAATAGAAAATAAAATATCATATACAAAAAATACAATCCATTGCATAAAATTTAATGTCATACAAATAATCGTTCCATGGAAAGATAAAACAAATCAATAGAAGTTATAACAAAAATTTACAAACGAATTAGATACAAAAAATACAATCCATTTCCCCTTTGCTTATTCAAGATCAACCTGCAAGTAGCTAACTAATCTTTACAAATTCACCCTTGTTTCTAATCATTTTCTTAAATACTTTACAAACATAGTTCATCCATAGTACCTGAACTATAGTTGCATCCTTGTTTCTTCTTCTTCTTTTGAACTCATCTCTTGCAACCATTGCTCTAAGCCTGGTCTGAATAGATACAACAGCTCCTTGTCAATTATGTGAAAAAGATAACCGGAGAGTGACATACCTTCATAATAGCAATAGCAAACGGAGCATGAATGAAAGAGAAGGCAATACTCACAACAATAGCCGCAGAGAATGCATCTAGGTCCTACAAGATCATACAAATCACTATTTAAATACACACTACATATAAAGGTGTCAATATTCTGATTGCATGTTATCCTAGACAAAATTATAATATATGAGCATAAATAGAAGAATAATTGGAAGTATATGTATACTTCACGTTGGAGGTGTTGACTTTCTGTCATTGGCAGTGGATGATTACGTGTTTGTATGGTCATATTCTTATTATGTGTAGCAAGCCTAAGAATTGCATCATTCATTAAATTGACAAAGGTTGGAGCAGCATGCTGACAGGTGCTGTTGTGAAATGACATAGGTGGTAATTCCCAGAGGTGGAACCAGTGCTGTAAATGCAAGTGAATACGTGGGAATTGAACTTGGTGATTTGCCAGTATATGCACTGGTGTAGTAGTTTCTAAGCGCAATAGCGTCATTTACTATGGGCAGAAGTTGATACTCTACTTCTTTTCCATTCGAGTCATAGACAGCAATATTCTCACTCACAACCTGTTATATATTCACATATAATACGCATAATATATTATTATTGTTATTATTATCCCAAAAAAGTGATTTAGATGCAACCAAAAGTTCAAAACCTAAATTGATACTCACTGGAAGTCTTATAACATCATATCTGTTCCACCCTAGGGAATTGTAGACAACAACCACCTACAATATAAAAATCAATATTCTATATTTCCATTTCACATTTATGTAGATATACAGAATATAACAGTTTTTGTTGACTTTCATGGAGAAGATAAAAATATAAAGCATCTCATTACCAATTTTTTGCCAGATGATAGATCCGTTTCAGTTGGAGGGCAATAGCTTATATTCAGAAGTGGACACTGAAAATTGATGAAGAAAAAAATTATCAAGCCCATTTAATAGTGTTATGTTATGTGTGTGTAAAGACAAATACTTGAGTTACATATATATACCTGTTGAAAATTGGTTGCTAAACTTCCACATCCAGGTGTCGAGGATGATACCATACAAGCTATAGACTCTGCAACTACCACTTCAGTCTGCAAGAAATTAATATAATTTTATTTTTCATATATAACCAAATTAAAAAAAGAAAAAACTTTTGATAAAATAAAAATACACAAATAGTTTTCAGTTTTCACATCCTTTTGACCTATAGCCAACTGTTTTGAATAATCATTAGCCAAATGTTGTTGTTCAGTTCCACTAACACCATCATGATGTTGTGCAATCCCTAAAGCATCACCCAAAGAATCTGTAGTGGGCCCCGCTTTGTTCCTCCCCTTCATTACTTCCAATTGCCTTGCTGCCTAAATATTTATTTAAAAAAAATTCAACCTTAAAAAACTTTAATGACTAGATTAAATATTAAATCCACCTACCAAGTAATAGCCGCTTAACATTCTAACATACCCCTTCACACCTGGCCTACTAGTAAAATACGTTACTAGATTAAATCTTAAAAAACAATGGCCCCATATCTTGACTCATAAGATTCATTGAAGTAGGCCCTGCCTCAATAGCATCTTGAAATACGTTACTAGGATCAAGAAATGTGTATGTGCTTTCTATAAATTTTTGAATCCAACCCCCTTCTATATATTGTGAAACTTGTTTAGCATTAATAGGCAATGAAAGATCAAAAGGAATAGGACCACCACCACCTTCACCGCTAAGTAGTGGATTAAAGTTGGAAGTGGTGAAGGTTATGGAGGGTTGATCAGGATGAGGCTTTAGTGTAGAAGGTTTATCTAGACCAACATTTAGAGCTAGAAAATACATCCCTTCACCAGATTCCACTTCATCACTTAAAACTTTATACAAAAAAATCTTTAATTATTACCTCATGTAGAGTAGGGGCATCGTTTGTTCCATATCCAGTAACAACAACAACGTGTCCCCATCACCTGTTTCACTGAACGCTTTGGATGTGGATCACTCTCTCCATATCCTGCTCTGCCAAATGACAGAAAGTAAATTTGCAGCTCTTTAATAAGTTCCTGTCATTATGACAATATATATTAGAAAAAAAGACCAATATGTTAAAGATAATGAATATAGTGTTCATGATACTTAAGAAATTGGGACTTTCATGTCTTTGGAGCTATCAAAGCCATGAATGACAATGATCTTGTAGTTGGATTTATCTTTGGAGACACCCCACTCTCTATAAGATATATGTCTTCCATCATTAAGTTGGATTCGAGGTGAAGTAATAGGAGGTCCACCAGGTGATCCACAAACCCAAGGAGGTGGTGGTTTGATTCGTGTATAAATCCATCCTATAAAACCACCCACCACATCAATTGCTACCTTTGCAATCATTGCTACGTAGAAGAAGAAGAAAACACTGTAAGAACATGTAAGTATGGGATTGAGCTATTCCAAGAAATTTAGTTTGGCTATGTTGAATATATATTTGATTTTCTGATAGAATTCTAAGTTTTACAGAGGGATGTGGGTTCTGAAACTACAAACGTGTTTTTAAAGTTTTGATTCCTCTTTCCTGTAATTTTTAGAAACTCGTATCAACAACTAATTACAGATCGGGTTTACAGAAAGGATTAAAATACCTGGAAAAAAGTACAGAGCATGAGAAGGAAACAACCAAGAAAGCTTGCTCTCCAACGCCATCGTCTTCTTCCGTTGTCGCATAATGCTATTAGGGTTTCATCTGCAATTTATTCTTGAACAACTTCTACTTCCTTAAATTTCTTCAAATCAAAGTTGTTAGGTGAGGGCTATGAGGCAAGAAGAGGCGGTGAGGGTTGGAGACGGTGGAGATAGGTGAGGGGCGGAGATGAACGAGGGGATATGTGAGAGAAGTGATGGAAAAAAGGTAGAAGATAAGCTCATGAGTAGTTTTAGTAGGTGGAGTAATGTAGAGGGGAAGCGGATTCGGGACACAGTCGCTGATGCTGATGAGTCTCAATGGTCGGCGATTAGAGGTGAGCCTGCGGTTGCCAACGAGGTGAGGTGAGACAGAGCAAGGTAAGGAGAGGCTAATCAAGTCGTCGATTACAAAGTGCTCGTGTGGAAGGGGTGGTGCGTAGAATCTGCATATGAAGGCGCTGAAAAAGGTCGATGGAAGAAGAAGGCGCTGAAAAAGATGTGACGTTGGCGGAGGGTCGACGATGGAAGAGGGTCGACAACCAGGAAAGAGCACAAAGTGGTGGTCGGAGTGTGAGGGGAGTAGTTAGCGGTCGATATGGGGAGGGGAAAGAAGTATCGTCGATTAGGGTAAAAAGGGAAGCGAAAGCGGGCTTTTCTAATTTTTGGGTTTTTCTTTTTCCCGCTTGTTTCTAAAGAGCGCGTTTCATTAAAAATTATAAAGCGACATGTTTAGATGACACACATTTTATAATAAGTGCCCTCCGTGTTTTGTTTTTTCTAACACTAATTTTAGGGCACGCAAAAATGCGCGTCCTAAATCCTTAAAATTTCTAGAGAGCTGACATTATTTTTAGGTCACACGCTTTTGCGTATCATAAATCACTGTGTGTCATAAATTGTGCGTCATTAAAGATCTGTTCTCTAGTAGTGGAAGAGATTAGATCCGAAAACACCTCCTTTCTAGAAGACCATGAGCGAAAACTCTTTTCCCTTTGACTATAGATCCGAAAACTCTTTTCCTTTTGACCTTAGAAACGAAAACACTCTTTCTAGAACATATTATGTCCGAAAACCCTCTTTATTTACATAATTTCATCTGTAAACACCTTAAATATTTCATATCTTATCCAAATTTAGCATACCAAGGTGATAAGATTCATTTACCAATGCAACCGCCTCATAAGTTCCTTCATATATAAGATACATCAATAGAAATCACTTTCATTCTACATATTCAGTAAACAAGAACGTCCTTGTTCTCTCTCAAATAGTAAACATTATTCTTTCCATTCACTCTCAAGTATAAGACTCACATCCTTTCATTCCAAGACCAAAACTTCTCCATGAGGTTTTTGCTTCAAGTTTGATATTAGCCTTTGGTAAGTTTCCTATGGAAATCATGTGTTTTCACAACCAACTTATGATTAGTATCATTATAATCACGCATTATTATGTGTTTAAACATTAGGATACGACTATTGTGTCACATTCTAAATCAAAGTTCACTGTTTTCTGTCTCGTTTATCACACCACGACTACACATAAGGTGAGTTCATACCCCTACACTTTTTATAACTTTTTCTATGTTTTAAGGGGGGAATACAAGTAAAACACAAAGAAACTTGTGAAAATATACAAATCATTATTCACGCTTTCTCATCTTTTATAAGCATTTTACGTAATATTATTAAATATGAGAAACAACGTTATTACCAAATTTATAAATTTTTACATGCAATCTACGTTAAAACACAATGGTTTTTCATTCTCAACTAAACATATATTTTAAACTATAATAGGTATAGTTTGGGAAACATTCACATTATTCCACACTTTCAGGGCAAAGAAACGATTATATAAAAATACGGTTATTTTTATATTTTATAAACACAACAAAAAGGGTAACAATTACACACACGAGCACTTACAGGTCAAAAACACGTAAACTCGTTGGAAATTTGTGAGTCAATGTCTTCGTCGTACCTACCAAGGTATACCAGCAAGTCCTATTTTATAACCCGAGTCTCCTTCCGGAGAGCGTGATACTTGTGTATAGATCTATACGGGATTAATGACCCTGCACCCTAGATGTTAGCTACAGCACGACCGGCAGGTTATGGGTGACAAATATCAGACAATACGACGCTTGAAGAACGTCGCGGCAGGCAAATCATTCGTTAGTACGGTTATGAAAACTCACATGATAAACGACTATGCGTGGATTTTTACGTGAAAACACATCTCTTCAAATATTTTTATATACAAATAAAACTAGTTATAACTATTTTAAGTGTTGAAAATACTTTTACTTTTCGGTCTTGGATCATATTAGACTACAACTCAACTTATGGAAAATATAGGATTTTCCAGAATAAACATCATTATTTTACAAGCAAATGATTTACAATCCAACTTTCTGGAAACAAATGCGATTAATTACATAATTTCAAAGCATCATTCTTTAAGTGTAAGAAACTTATACAATTTTTGTCTTAAGGTACTAAGACTACGTTCCATTCAACTAATAAGAATATATAGGATTTTCTGGAGGAACACAGTAACACTTTCAAAGAACAAGGAACATACTTTATAAAACAAAAATGCTTATGAACTCACCAACTTTAATGTTGACATTTTTTTCAAACCACTTGTATTCTCAGGAAAGTTAGTAGACAGGTACCCTCTCAGGTGTTACGAAGACGGAGCATAGTAGAATTACGTCTTATCTTTTGTGACATCCCCTAATTTCTCGGCCAGAAAAGACCGATTTAATTTATGCTTTTTAAAATAAAATCAGAGAAATCTTTTTAAAAGATGTTGCGGAATTGGTCCCTAAAACAAAATATGATAAAAGTTTGTCAAAACCTTTATTTAAGAAATATATAATTTCATTTCATATCAAAACCTCGGGATGTCATGTTCCGATACAGATCAGAAGCATAAACAAGACATTATAAGCCTTTTAACAGTTATTTACAACTACTGGCCTATAATCCAAAATCTCTCATCGTCCACCGACTATGCTTGGGGTCCACTACCTGTAACATAAAAAGTTGAGTGGGTCATGCTTGGGAGCCTGGTGAGCATATAGGGTTTTCAACCCATAGTAATAATAAACTTATTAAGTTCACCAATCAACAATAACCCTGATTACCCGTTCCCGTTATCCTCACTTTACGTCCCTAAACACTTACCACAAGGGACCTAGCCTAAAGAATATCATCGGGATGGACACTACTGCTAAGGGGTTTGCTCAGTCATACATGTCCTAAAGGCAACCATGAGGGGGATGGAGTACATCAAATGAACACTCTAGTTCATTAACACCTACAGGTTGCGGACCTGCTAATGTTTCCCACTGGACTGTCTAGAAAGTCTGTGGTAGTCATCCAAACTCCGCTAGATGACTGAATCACAAATCACATCGAGGCCTCTCATTACTTTTATTTTATCACACATCACTATCTACCCATGTTCTACCCAACATATTTGTAGATAAAAATACTTATACAGTTTAAAACTTGTATAAAACATCAACTCAACAGTTACTTCAAATAAACAATTAATATATTTACACATAGCACGTATTATAAGGTAAATACTATATATCTATGTGTAAAATGAAAGTGACTATACACTCACTTGTTTTGATGAAAATCGGGCAGCAATTCGTTTCCTAAAACGTTCGTTTCTAATAAAACCGGGAGTTTTATTCAGAAACCGGGCTCTACGAGGGTCGGGCTTCGAAACCGAAAAGATAAATTTTCCGGGCTTCTCGGGCTCTTCGTGGCGTATTCTGGGGGTTATAATCGATACCGGGGCTTTGGGGATGTTAAGAAGAAGAAAATATGAAGAAAGGGGCTTAAAATGGCAAAACTCCAAAAGTAACCGAGAAGGCTCGCATGACCCTTCTATTTATAGGGTGCGAAGTCGGTCATAGAAGGAGAGGAGTCGGCATGCGAAGGCAGGTGGCATCAGAAGCGAAGGCCACGCGACAGCAGCTGGGCGAGGGTGCGCATGTGCTCGCACGTGATATGCACATGCGAAGCCTCGGTGTCGCCTCCTGATTGGACCGCGGCCTAGGGTGCGAAGTAGAGGGTTCGTGGCACTCTCGCGAAGGCTCGGACACGCGTCGGACTCCTAGTGGACCCCTTCGGATGACTCAGCAGCTCGGACACGTGGCTCGCATAACTCACCAATTTCGGACACGTGGCACGATCTAAGCGAGGGTGACGTGGCAAAAACGTGACTATGCGAATTTTCTCGATTTTTGTGCAAAAACTTCTAAAATCCATAACTTTCGCATACGAGCTCCGTTTTTGACGTTCTTTATATTCACGCGTAGGTAAAATTACGCTCTACAACTTTCGTTTAGACTTCGTCGGCGAATTTTGACTTTAATTTTTATATTATTATTTTTAACAGACCGGGACAGGAAATCCGTTAAAAATTCATAACTTCTTCATCC
Source organism: Lactuca virosa (assembly GCF_052849685.1). Classification (NCBI taxonomy): domain Eukaryota; kingdom Viridiplantae; phylum Streptophyta; class Magnoliopsida; order Asterales; family Asteraceae; genus Lactuca; species Lactuca virosa. The sequence continues at coordinate 153,174,142 of NC_136427.1, read as the reverse complement.
GACGTCCGTTTTCGTCAGACTTTTTACCGTTGTGCTACTAATGACGAGACCTTCGATTCTCGTTTAGGTCGTGTTGGCTAAAAATCACTCGATCTAAAATTCGAGTTTTTAGCTGTCTACTGCTAAGCTGAAACTTCGAAAAATCATAACTTCCTCATACGAAGTCAGATTTGGGCGTTCTTTTTATACCTACTATCGGTTTAGCAAACACTACGAGTTTCGTTTAGATCACTAAGACCAAAAAGTGGTTTATCAAAAACTCACTTTTTACGACATTCGGCCCCGTGCCGGTTTGTCGCGAAACTTCGACAGGTCATAACTTCTTCGTTATAACTCGGATTTCGGCATTCTTTATATATCCGTAATCCTTGTCACGCCCACTACAAGTTTCTTAATAGATATCGGCTTTATCTAAAATTTTAATTTTGACGCTCATTTTTATTCTTAATTAATTAAACCCTAATAATTAAGCATAAAACACATAAAACACATAATATTCACATAATTCCTTTTCATTTCTTCAAAATGAGTCACAAAGGTTAAACTAGACTATAATGTCAATATTAATGCCTAGCCTAGAAACACGGGCATTACAATTCTCTCCCCCTTAGGATGATTCCGTCCCCAGAATCACACATCAGCAAACAAATGCGGGTAGCGACTCATCATGTCACTCTCCGTTTCCCAAGTGAGATTTGGCCCATTCGTATGTTTTCAACGCACAAGCACTAAATCGACCATCTTGCGTCGCAACTTCTTAGTCTTACGGTCAACGATTGCCTCAGGTTCTTCGATCAACCTCTTGTTTTCATCCAACCTTAACTCAGAAATGGGAATTATGTCGGGCACATCTCCCGTGAACTTTCTCAAATAGCACACATGAAATATGTTATGAATACCCTCCAGTTCTTCCGGTAATTAGCTTGTAAGCTTGATTCCCGATCCTCTGAAGAACTTTAAATGGTCCAATAAACCTTGGACTCAACTTGCCTCTCTTACCAAATCTTATAAGTCCCTTCAACGGCGAGACTTTAAGTAAAACCGAATCTCCAACATCGAAGGATATCGGTTGTCTTTTCTTGTCAGCATAACTCTTTTGTCGATCTTGAGCAGCTAACATCCTTTCCCTTATCACTTTCAACTTTTCAGCAGTTTGATGGACTATCTCAGGTCCCATAAACTGCTTTTCCCCAGCTTCCAGCCAACATGATGGCGTTCGACACTTTTCTCCATACAAAGCGTGATAAGGTGCCATCTTGATGCTTGAGTGGAAACTATTATTATAGGAAAATTCTACTCAAGGTAAGTGTTCATCCCAGTTACCTTGGAATTCTAGGGTACATGCTCTCAGCATATCCTCCAATGTTTGAATCGTTCGTTCGCTCTGACCATCGGTTTGCAGATGGTAAGCTGTACTCAAACACAACTTGGTACCCAATTCCTCTTGTAGACTCCTCCAAAACCTTGAGGTAGAACGGCTGTCACGATCAGATACAATCGTTAACGGAACACCGTGTAGCCTCACAATTTCCTTCACATAAGAATTCGCAAGTTTATCCATAGACCATTTCTCGTTAGCGGCTATGAAATGCGCACTCTTAGTGAAGCGATCAACGACCACCCAAATCATGTCGTGACCGTTCCTTGTTCTGGGCAGTTTAGTCACAAAATCCATAGTGATATCTTCCCATTTACCCATGGGTACAGGTAAAGGTTCTAAACTCCCATACGGTTTCTGATGTTGTGCCTTAACCCTAGCACAAGTTACACACTCGGCTACATACTTAGCAACATCGAGTTTCATCGTCGGCCACCAGTAATAAGGTTTTAAATCCCTATACATTTTCATACTGCCGGGATGAATCGAGTACATGGTATTGTGAGCTTCTTCCATCAGAAGACCTCTTACTCCTCCCGTCTTAGGTACCCAAATCCTATCTTTGAATACCTTCAATCCCTGACCGTTTGTATCAAACACCAACGTTTTTCCCAAACGTTCCTCCTTTCGGTCATTCTTTTCTAAAGCTTCCTCCTGAGCTTTCTTTATACTTCCCATAATTGTCAAGACGACTTCAATTCTCAACGCTCTTGGCCTTCTCTTTTCAAGATTTACCTTCCGACTGAGAGCATCAGCAACAACATTTGCTTTACCAGGGTGGTAAAGTATCTCACAGTCGTAGTCCTTGAGTAGTTCCAGCCAGCGCCGCCGTCTCATGTTCAATTCCTTCTGATTAAAGAGATATTGAAGACTCTTATGATCAGTGAAAAGTTTATACTTAGTACCATAAAGATAATACCTCCATATTTTTAAGGCGAATACTACGCTGCCAACTCCAGATCATGAGTGGGGTAGTTCTTTTCATGCTCTTTCAACTGCCTCGAGGCATACGCGATCACTTTATCCCTTTGGGTCAGAACACATCCTAACCCAACTCCAGAGGCATCACTATAGACTGCGAAGTCATCAACTCCTTCAGGTAACGAAAGAATCGGTGCTTCACACAATCTCTTCTTCAACTTCTCAAAGGCTTCCTTATGCTTCTCATTCCAAGCATAAGTAGCTCATTTGTGGGTCAAAGTTGTTAATGGAGTAGCGATCGAAGAAAAGCCTTGGATAAATATTCGATAATATCCAGCTAATCCTAAAAAGCTTCTAATCTCCGTAGGACTTTTTGGTTGTTCCCACTTCATCACAGCTTCAATCTTTGCTGGGTCAACCATTATTCCTTCTTGGTTAACCACATGACCTAAAAATTGGACTTCTTGAATCCAAAATTCACATTTGGAGAACTTGGCATACAGCTTCTCCTTTTTCAAAACTTCCAGGACTTCACGCTGATGCTTCTCATTCTCCTGCTTGCTTTTCGAATAGATCAATATATCGTCTATGAATACTATCACGGATTTATCAAGGTATGGTTTACAAACCCTGTTCATCAAATCCATGAAAGCTGCTGGGGCATTGGTTAATCCGAACAACATAACCAAAAATTCATAGTGTCCATATCTTGTTCTGAACGCAGTCTTCTCGATATCCTGCTCTCTCACCTTCAGTTGATGGTATCCCGACCTAAGATCGATCTTTGAGAAATAGCTCGAACCTTGCAATTGGTCGAACATGTCATCGATCCTCGACAATGGGTACTTGTTCTTTATCGTCGCTTTATTCGGCTCTCTGTAATCGATGCACATTCTCATGCTCCCGTCTTTCTTCTTTACAAACAACACAGGGGCTCCCCAGGGTGATGAACTAGGTCAAATGAAACCTTTGTCCAATAACTCCTGAACTTGTGTCATAAGTTCTTTCATTTCGGTTGGCGCTAATCGATACGGTGCTTTTGCTATCGGCGTCGTTCCTGGTAACAAGTCGATACGAAACTCCACTTGTCGACCAGGGGGCAATCCGGGAAGATATTCGGGAAAGACTTCCGGATAATCACACACCACCGGAATATTCTGCACCTCCTTCTTCTCCTTCTTAGCATCGATCACGAACGCTAGATATGATGTACATCCCTTGGCCAAACACTTTTTGGCTTTCATTAGGGAAATGATTCCAGAGTTTACTCTGCGTTTGTCTCCATACACCATAAACGACTCTCTCCCTGGCGGGTTTACTTTTACTATCTTCTTCCTACATAATATCTCGGCGTCATTGGCGCTAAGCCAATCCATTCCTAAAACTATGTCGAATCCATTTAACTCGATAGGCAATAATTCCTTGTGGAACTTATTCCCATCCAAGTCAATGAGGATATTTTTCATACGATGGCTAACAGGTACAAACTTGCCACTAGCAATCTCGACTAATAAGGCATTAACTAGTCTATCTACAGGCAAAGCTAGTTTTCTACCAAATTCATGCGATATAAAGGAGTAATTGGCTCCAGAATCAAACAAAATTTGGGCAGGCAATTCATTTACGAGAAAGGTACCTGAAGCGACATCGACTTCTTCTTTTGCAGCTTCAAGGGTCATCTGAAAGGCTCTGGCCTTCGGCTTTGGTGGTAGATTGGGCTTTGCTGCATCCTTCCTCTTTGGACAGTCTTTAAAAACATGCCCTTCTTCATGGCACTCAAAACATACCCTCTTGTCGGTCGGACACACGTTGGCATAATGCCCAGTCTTTCCACATTTGAAGCAAGTCACCTCCTCACTACATTTCCCAGAGTGCTTTTTCTTGCACTTCTCATACCATTTCACTTCACCTCCTCCTCCAAACTTCTTGGACTTTGAAAATTTGCTTCTCTTGTTGGAACCTGAAGTTCCTTCAAAATTTCTCTTTTCACCAACTTCTGCCCTCTCCAGACCCTTCTCTCTGATCTGAATCTCCACACTCTTAGCAGCCCAGATGGCGGCTTTCAAAGTGGTTGCTTGTTTAACCATCGGACCAAAGTCCGCTGGTAATCCGAGGGCAAACTTTTTAACCTTAGAGAGTTCAGTTGGGACTAGATGAGGAACGAGCTTCATCTTTTCCGTAAAACTAGCAGCGTATTCAGTAACGCTTATCTTTCCCTTCTTTAAATTCTGGAACTCATTATTAATTTCCAGAAGATCCTGCTCTGAGCAGTATTGCAATTTCAGTTGTAGCACAAAGTCTTCCCAAGACATCTTACTAGCTTCTCCCTTGGGCATCGAATCAGCTAGTAACTTCCACCAGCTCAACACACCAGACTTTAACAGAGGAATTGCAAGTGCGGTCTTTTGTTTGTCGTTGCACTCACAACTTTCAAACATCGTCTCCATTTCGGAGATCCAATTCATGACTTCCACCGGTGTCGGACTTCCAGATAGACATGGTGGTTTAGATGCCATGAAATCTTTATATTTGCACCCGCGTCCATCAGCTCCTCCATCCTAGTTGTTTTGTCTAACTATCGGTGGGTTGGCTTGACCAAGAGTCCCACTGTAGTTCCCTCCTACTGATTGCCCTTCATTCACTACGGGCTATTCAACAGGTATCGTAGTCTCTTCCCTATGTTGTTGTAGTAATCGCCTTGTCTCCTCCATCTGGCGATCTAACATCATCTGCATCATTGCTTGTACCCCAGCCATCGTTATTGGCTCAGGTGCAGCTCCTACAATAGGTACTTGCTCAACTACTTGAGGTTGAGGTTGTTGATCCCTGTTTCCGTTTGCATTTGCAACTCCACTATGAGTTCTAGCCATTACAATCTATATACCGAATAAGGCGAATTTAGGTGTTTATCCTTGTTAGACATTTCAATTCCCTTATCACTCCGAAACGTTTATATGTTAGTTCTAATCTCGTAATCGTACGGTTAGAATCCTACACACATAAGGTTTCCAGATCCGGTCGGCAACAGACCATAGATCCGAACAAATAATGGCACACATGGCAAACACATAGCATTTAGCACATAAGGGCATTTTAGGCATCTTTCCTAAAATAAACTAGTGCTCGTGTCTAAAATATGGTAGACACTCATCTCACAATCAACACTTAGCATTCTAAGTTTAAGTCTAGAAATCCTACAATTTCTTAGTTCGCTTAAACTAATGCTCTGATACCAACTGTGACATCCCCTAATTTCTCGGCCAGAAAAGACCGATTTAATTTATGCTTTTTAAAATAAAATCAGAGAAATCTTTTTAAAAGATGTTACGGAATTGGTCCCCAAAACAAAATATGATAAAAGTTTGTCAAAACCTTTCTTTAAGAAATATATAATTTCATTTCATATCAAAACCTCGGGATATCATGTTCCGATACAGATCAAAAGCATAAACAAGACATTAAAAGCCTTTTAACAGTTATTTACAACTACTGGCCTATAATCCAAAATCTCTCATCGTCCACCGACTATGCTCGGGGTCCACTACCTGTAACATAAAAAGTTGAGTGGGTCATGCTTGGGAGCCTGGTGAGCATATAGGGTTTTCAACCCACAGTAATAATAAACTTATTAAGTTCACTAATCAACAATAACCCTGATTACCCGTTCCCGTTATCCTCACTTTACGTCCCTAAACACTTATCACAAGGGACCTAGCCTAAAGAATATCATCGGGACGGACACTACTGCTAACGGGTTTCCTCAGCCATACATGTCCTAAAGGCAACCATGAGGGGGATGGAGTACAGCGAATGAACACTCTAGTTCATTAACACCTACAGGTTGCGGACCTGCTAATGTTTCCCACTGGACTGTCTAGAAAGTCCGTGGTAGTCATCCAAACTCCGCTAGAAGACTGAATCACAAATCACATCGAGGCCTCTCATTACTTTTATTTTATCACACATCACTATCTACCCATGTTCTACCCAACATATTTGTAGATAAATATACTTATACAGTTTAAAACTTGTATAAAACATCAACTCAACAGTCACTTCAAATAAACAATTAATATATTTACACATAGCACGTATTATAAGGTAAATACTTTATATCTATGTGTAAAATGAAAGTGACTATACACTCACTTGTTTTGATGAAAATCGGGCAGCAATTCGTTTCCTAAAACGTTCGTTTCTAATAAAACCGGGAGTTTTATTCAGAAACCGGGCTCTGCGAGGGTCGGGCTTCGAAACCGAAAAGATAAATTTCCGGGCTTCTCGGGCTCTTCGTGGCGTATTCCGGGGGTTATAATCGATACCGGGGCTTTGGGGGATGTTAAGATGAAGAAAATATGAAGAAAGGGGTGCGAAGTCGATCTTAGAAGGAGAGGAGTCAGCATGCGAAGGCAGGTGGCATCAGGAGCAAAGGTCACGCGGCAGCAGCTGGGTGAGGGTGCGCATGTGCTCGCACGTGATCTGCGCATGCGAAGCCTCGGTGTCGCCTCCTGATTGGACCGCGGCCTAGGGTCCGAAGTAGAGGGTTCGTGGCACTCTCGCGAAGGCTCGGACACGAGGAATAGGACACACGTCGGACTCCTAGTGGACCCCTTTGGATGACTCAGCAGCTCGGACACGTGGCTCGCATGACTCACCAATTTCGGACACGTGGCACGATCTAAGCGAGGGTGACGTGGCAAAAACGTGACTATGCGAATTTTCTCGATTTTTGTGCAAAAACTTCTAAAATCCATAACTTTCGCATACGAGCTCCGTTTTTGACGTTCTTTATATGCACGCGTAGGTAAAATTACGCTCTACAACTTTTGTTTAGACTTCATCGGCTAATTTTCATTTTAATTTTTATATTATTATTTTTAACAGACCGGGATAGGAAATCCGTTAAAAATTCATAACTTCTTCATCTGACGTCCGTTTTCGTCAGACTTTTTACCGTTGTGCTACTAATGATGAGACCTTCGATTCTCGTTTAGGTCGTGTCGGCTAAAAATCACTCGATCTAAAATTCGAGTTTTTAGCTGTCTACTGCTAAGCTGAAACTTCGAAAAATCATAACTTCCTCATACGAAGTCAGATTTTGGCGTTCTTTTTATACCTACTCTCGGTTTAACGAACACTACGAGTTTCGTTTAGATCACTAAGGCCAAAAAGTAGTTTATCGAAAACTCACTTTTTACGACATTCGGCCCCGTGCCGGTTTGTCGCGAAACTTCGACAGGTCATAACTTCTTCGTTATAACTCGGATTTCGGCATTCTTTATATATCCGTAATCCTTGTCACGCCCACTACAAGTTTCTTAATAGATATCGGATTTATCTAAAATTTTAATTTTGACGCTCATTTTTATTCTTAATTAATTAAACCTTAATAATTAAGCATAAAACACATAAAACACATAATATTCACATAATTCCTTTTCATTTCTCCAAAATGAGTCACAAAGGTTAACCTAGACTATAATGTCAATATTAATGCCTAGCCTAGAAACACGGGCATTACATCTTTTGCTATAGTTTTAATGTAAATAAGGCAATGTTTTGAACACAATGTAAACTTTATATTATTTATACAATGGTTGTTGTTGCTTTGATTACTATTATACAATTGTTGTGATACTGTACATAACGTCCTCCGCCCCTGAACGTTTCTGCCGTTCCGGTTTGGGCGTGTGATAGAAAGTGACTCCATTTTTGCACCAAAATGCCCATTTTCTCACATAAGAAGAGATCTAACAAATGGAAGGCCAAGGTAAAGGCTTTTTACCTTCAAATGCAAGCCAAGACAATGTAGACACTGGATCTACAGGCTTCTTCTCGTTCCAAGCTTCTAAAACTCCAATCTTCTTCAACAAATGCACCAAAAACACACTTTAGCCTCTCACACACTCAAGAATAGGGTTTAGATCGCTTAGGGTCTTCTTCCGGACGTGAAAGGGTGGTAAGGAGGCTGGGAGGAAGGACTTAAGGTCCTTTAAATAGGATGCAAACCTTAAAAATAGGGTTTCATATTCCAGCTTCAACTCGTCGAGTTGGGTCCTCCAACTCGTCGAGTAGGTCCTTTAAGTCACGCGGCCACATCCAATTCTACACGACGAGTTCGGGTATCCAACTCGTCGAGTAGGCCTTTGAATATGAATATAAAGTTGTAAAATTTATACTTGGGAGTCGGGGTGTTACACCTAGCATACTCCTCCTATTCAGCCATCCTTCACATTTAGCCCTTAATCCCTTAAGACACTGCTCTAAAACGTAGATCTGACATCCTTGAGCTGGATTATCGCGTAAAGTTGCTAACTTTACGTTCATGCATGGCTAAATGAAGCTCTTAAGCTTAAAAAGGACTTAATATGTGATTTAATGCATGCATGAGACCCAATACCCCATAAAGCTTGCACCTTTATGCCTAAGGAGTACATAACAAGATCAGATCTAAAAGAATAAGTCATTAAAACATCCCAACTCCTCTAAATAACCCAAAAAGGGACCAAAAGCATAAAAACTAAGATATGAAAAGATCTAAGCATTTACAAGTCAAGGTGTGAACTTGATACCTCAATAGGCTTGCAACAAGGGTGATGATTCTGGATCTGTAACCTTCTCACCAAGCAAAGCACCTTCAATCTTCTTTACTTCCTTTAGAAAGAGCAAAACAACCACCAAATTCTTCTTAAGGACTCAAAAACACCACAAAGGAGGCTAAGGGTTGATTTCTAGGGTTTGGAGGCTTAGAGATTAGTAAAGAGGCCAGCCCTAATGACTTAAGGTGTTTATACAGTGTGCAACAACCTAAATTAGGGTTTTATTAAGTCGCACGTACGCCCCGCATACATGAGTGTACGCCCCGCGTACGTGCCCGGAATCTCGATCAAACCTCGCATCAGTACGCTAAGTGTACCATCTGGTACGCCCCGTGTACTGACTTCTCAGCTAGTACACTAAGCGTACCATGTGGTACTCCCCGCGTACTACCCAAGGACCAAATGTGAAACTTCTAAATAATAAAGGACAATAATGAAACTTACCATGATCCAAGTGCTACATTTATTGTTCAACATAAGCTTGTATTCCCCAATTTTCATAATAGGTGCAGTTCGTTGGTTACAAATTGATCAGTTTCAACTCCCCATGCTTCGGTCTTTAATTTCCTTTAGTTCCTGTAAATACGAGCAAATGTGAGTACCACATCTCGTATCAAGAACCTAATAATTAGAAGTTGACATACGATGAAGTTCAATCATAAAAATACTTGAAGGCGAATGCCCTTGGATCTATTCTTCTTCATGTCTTCAAGGTAGTTTAGGTAGCTACGTCTCCAGTGAACTTTCTCTTGACGATAAAAGCAAATAGCCTCCTTTGAGTCAGTATTAGGAGCAATCTCATAATAGAATTTTATATTAAGTACTTTATTGAAAGGTCCGACCTTGGCTTTGCCTTTACCATGAGAAAACTTTTTCTTCTTGTTCGCACCACCATCCCCTAATGGCCAAGATGGGAGCAGTAGGGTTGGAGCTTTTGATCTTAATCAAAATTGCTTTGTGTGTTTTCAACATTCCATGAAGCTCCATAAGGGTCTTTTCGAGATTATTCATATTATAGTTCATTACGAACTGATGATATGAACTAGAAAGCAAGTTCAAGACTATGTCAATGGCTACCTCCTTTGGAAGTTCGACACCTAAATTCCCTAGTCTATCAATGCACAACTTCATCTTGTGAACATGCGCACATACATAAATCCTATATTGATGCTTACATTCCATTAAGGATTCAACTATCTCGAATCTTTCTTATAGAGCTTGTTCTTGGAACATCTCCTTCAGTTGCTCAGTAATTTCAAACTCCCCAACGTTCTCGAAGCTCTTTTGAAGCTCAAGTGACATGGTCACCAAAATAATGCAAGCAAATTTAGTATATTCTTCGCCATGCTTGTTGTAATCAACTAATTCTTATGGAGTGGCGTTATCATCCATACAAGGGAGATCCTCATTGAGGACATACTCTTTGCCCTCGTATCTAAAGAAAATCCTTAGGTTATAAATCCAGTCCAAATAGTTTCGACTGGTGAGTTCATCCTTATGTAGGATCGAGATAAGTGAGAAGTTCGAGTTTCACGTGGGAGGAAGCGGAGGAGGAAGAGGATTGTTGTTCTCATTCGACATCTATAAGACGAAAAGAAATTTAATTAGTTTGAATTTTGTCCTTAAAATAATTTTCAACCCGAAATGAATTATTAAGAAGGCTAGGATCCATATTTTTCGCTTTGCGATGTGTAAAAGGATGTCATAAACACACAACAAAGTTATTTAGGTAGGCAAAGCAACTTGTCAGTTTGAAACTTTTGAAACTCATGGATCATTTAAGATTCATTGACGTTCAATGACATGTTAATCTTAATTGTGCTCATTGATATGTGCATATCTGCATACATATTTTACATCATATCTTAATACTTTTAGCTATAATTATGCTTATTATAAAACAAAATGTACTTATTATCTTTAATATATGTAGCATAAAAGACATTCTTGGAAGCAATATGGAAGCTGGAAGGAGGAAAATGTGAGCTTAGGCAAGAAGAAGACACAAGAAGGATGTTGTTGGCCATCTTGACCCCTCGTCGGTATTTTGACCATATCTCATGACTAGTAACTCTGATTGACGTGATTCAAAATGATCTAAAAACTAGACACAATTTCGGACAACTTTCTTGTTTTGAGAAAATGTTGATTCTTGATACCCATGAGATGGTGATCCTACCACGACGTGGTGAATGGATTCTTCACGATTTTTGGCGCTGACTTGGAGAATACGGGATATACATGAAGACCATGACGTGGTGCCTATACCACGTCGTGGTGGCCAGATTTTAGGCAAGTTTATATATCCGAACATAATGACAAATTGGGGGACTTCCAGCCGACTTTCTGGAGAAGTATTGTGACAAAAACCCTCTGGAAAACCCTTGGAAGAGAAGAAATCATTTGGAGCTCAAGTGTTGAAGAGATCTAGAAGAAAACATCATTGATTCTTTCGGATTGCTAGTTCCAATCAGGTCTAGTTTTATTTGCATTGATTCTTTGTGTGTTTCTACCTTAGTTATGGGCTAATCAACCTAAACTTCTGTTAGGGATGATGAACCTCGACCCTATGTGTTGATTTTATGCTTCTATGACAATTTATTTGGCTTTTCTTGTGTTTGATGAATTATAAACCTGGCATATTAAAGTTTTAGCTTTTATTGCTTTCCATTTAAGTTATGTGTAGTAGATGAACATTATTGTTGCATTAACTAGGTTCTGGTTGTTTATGACCATTAAATAATTAGATCATTTGATTGACCAAATCATAGAGTTAGGTAAATAAAGTTGATTGCTTTAACTGTGTTAGAGAGCATTAATTATCCATGTTAAGTGCTTGATTTATTTTCTTGACCATAGATTAAGTAATTCTCGATTTCATCATTCATAGTCCAATTTATCTTATTATCAGTTGTGTATTTCACTTGTGCTTGACCATTGCATGGTAATTCATAAATTTATATATCTATTTAATAAATTGGAAGCCAACATAATTTGTCTAGTATAAATCAACCATAGGAGAAAGGGGATTCGGAACTAACGGAAGTGCTCTTTAATCTTGAAGTAAAAATCATTTTCTTTGCTTTGCTTACTTATTATTTGATTTAAGTTCTTCTGATATTGCAAAATCAGTAAAAACCACCAATTTACTTGTTTGATTTAGTTTAGCTATTAGTAGTTATTTTATTAAATAGAATTCCATTCCCTATGATCGACACCCGACTTACCAAGCTATTCTATAATCCGACTAGGTACACTGCCTATAGGTGCATAGTTAGCTTAATTAGTTAGGTTTATAAATTTAAAACTAATTGGTGCATTTGTGCACATCACTCATCTCAAATTTAATGATGGGAATACTATGAACCATTAAATAGATGGTGAGTCAACCATACAAAACCACTTGAACATTGATATAAACCATTCTCATATTGACGTATTAGTTAGCCACACACGCTACATCAACATAATAATTTCACGAGCCACTCATCATTTTAAAATTATATTCTCGCAAATGGTGTGTCAGTTAACCGTACACACTCCATTATCATAATATAACTAAAATGTGTGTTTTTATGTGTAGCAAAAGACTCGCATTTTCGATTTATATAAAACGAGAATTTTGTTTTATTACTTGATTGATACATTTAATCTTGAAAGATAAAATATGATCAAACCCTTTCGATAACTCCACACTCAAAATACGAAAGGTGGTGAGGGTGGTACGTGTGAATCATTTTAAAACCGACCTCATTAGAAATCAATAGACGTCCTTCAACCAGTATTAGAGTGGGTGAGCCTAGTCTTGATTTGCAACAATGTCTTTTATTAGCATGTGAGGATACATATAGTATAATTGTTTTACGTATAGTAAATAATACCATATAGTAAATAAACTCAAGATAAATATTTAAATTTTAAATTTATAATATTGTCTTTCTAATTTAATTCTCTTATTAAATAAATTCAAGATAAATATTCAAATTTTAATTCAAATTTAAATAATATTCAAATTTAATTAATTAATATTTAAATTTAATTTTTTTTAATTGAATAATATTCCAAATTAATTACCAAATGTGAATATTCATATTTAAACAACTAAGATGATATTTGAAAATAGAGGCTTATCTTTAGACTTTCAAAATCAGTCAAAATCCCGAAACTTGAAAATCCGGACAGGCACAGAGCGTTAGACAAAAACCGCATCACGCCAGTCGATTAACAGGTTTCTTTTGTTTTTCTAGTTTTACAAAGTTTTGTGCTCATAACTAAAACAATTAGGCTCTAATACCACTGTTGGGGATTATTATCACCAAGTACATTATCTAAAGGTACCGTAAATATCAAAAGATATACCTAAGTGCACATGCATCTTAGAATCTATGCTTTACTAGTTATGGAAACATACTTTGCAAAACAACAAAAGTTAAGAACTACAAACCTCATATTCACTTGCATGTGATCTCGCACGTGCCAACTTGTTGCAAAGACGAATGATCCAAAAGAACACCCCTCTAATGGAATTAGATCCACCACTCCAAAAAGTAAAAAAATATTTAACCCAAGTTAGGGTTTATATGAAAATTACCAAACCCTAGGAGAGAGGATGTGATTTTTTTCAAAGGAGAGAAAGAGAGGCAGAGGTTGGACGATTTTAACAGATGGAATAATTGTCTCTAGGGTTTACCCTAGCAGTCTATTTATAGTTAAGCAAGGAATATTCCAGAAGGATACAAACTCTAGAGTTAATTCTTATCTGAATCAAACCTGCCTTATCCCTATCAAAGGAATATGAAAACCGTCACTTGCACCTCTCTAGGTTCTGAAATATTCCAGTTAATCCATTAGATTAATTAATATTAAGCCTCCTTAATTAATTAAATCATTTTAATTAACTTATCAAGATAATTTATAATTAATATATTAATTCCTTAATAAATTAACATATTATTAATCTCCCTTTCCTTATGTTATTTGGGTCATAAGTGTAACACCCGTAGATCCGGGCTAGTCAATTTAGAGACGATAAGCATCAAAAATGACTTTTTGATGGAAGATTATCTAGAAGGATTAATCTTAACTAAGTTGTAGTATATGTTACAAGGATTCCGTACATATAAAGAATGCCGAAATCCGAGTTATAACGAAGAAGTTATGACCTGTCGAAGTTTCGCGACAGAACCGGCACGACACAGCGCGACGTAAATAGTGAATTTACGATAGAGCGATATTTGGATTTAGCAATCTAAATGAAAGTCGTAGAATACGTTAAACCGAGAGCGTGCATAAAAAGAACGTCTAAATCTTACTTCGTATGAGGAACTTATGATTTTTCGAAGTTTCGACTTAGCGGTATGCAGCCCGAATACTCGAAATAGAGGTCGAGTGATATTTAGCCAAAACATTCTAAATGAGAATTGAAGATCTCATCGAGTAGTCCAACGATAAAACGACAGACGAAAACGGAGTTTAGATGAAGGAGTTATGAATTTCTAACGGAGTTTTCCTGTCCCGGCCTACTAAAAATAATATATTAATAATATATTAAAATTAAAGTCAAAATTAGCCAACGGAGTCTAAATGAGAGTTGTAGAGCATAATCTCACCTACGCGTCGATATAAAGAACGTCGAAAACGGAGTTTGTATGCAAACGTTATCAATTTCTGAAGTTCGAGGCGCGAAACCCCAAAACTGTCAGAGACCACGACGTGGCAATAGTGGCCACGACGTGGCATGGCTTCTGACGCCTTCTGGAGCCTGACAGAGCAAGCGGACGATGACGCATGCAGTGACGACCAAGCCCACAACGTGGAAGAAGTGCCCACGACGTGGAAAATGAGAAAACAGCCCTATAAATAGATTTGAAGGGGCAGCCGTTTGTGGTTGCCAAATCTCTTCTCTCTCACCCATATTACCTCGATTTACGTGCAAAGAAGTACCCCTAAAGCCCCGGTATCATCCCGAGACCCGAAGCAAGTCCCGAAGCCCCGAGGATCCCGAGAAGTAAAATTTCCGAGCTGAAGCTCTGCCCGCGAGAAACCCGGTGTGTGAAGATATCCCGGTTTCACCGAAGAGTTACTACTTGGAGAGCCGTAGTGCTGTCCGACAATCGTCTTAACAAGTGAGTGTATAGTCCCTTTCATAAACACGATCTTAGTACAAGTATTGGTTGAATGTATTATATCTATGTTATGAGTGAGTGTGTAGTCACTTTCTTCTAACATATAAGTATTAAGTATTTGCTACGAAATACGTGTTATTTGTTTATATATTGTTGTTTATTTGAGATAAGCATGGAATGGATGTTTTATATAGGTATTAAATGAGTTAAACTGTATATGTATGTTATATCTACAAATATGTTGGGTAGAACATGGGTAGACGAATTAGTTGGTGTGTGATGACGGATGAGTTTGAGGATGAGACGAAAGATAAACCTCGGTAGCTATAGATTTAGTACTGTAAAGATAAACCTCGGTATCTATGGATTTAGTACTGTATAGATGAACCTTGGTAGCTATGGATTTAGTACCGTATAGACGAACGCTGGTAGCTATGGATTTAGTACTGTTAGATAGACGATAATAACTATGGACTTAGTACCTGTTAGATAAACGTTGGTAGCTATGGACATAGTACCTACACTCGTAGCTATGGATTTAGTACCCGATGAATGAACCATAACAGCTATGGAATTAGTGCTTTACAAAAGAACCATGGCAGCTATTGTCTTAGTGCCTAATAAAGAACCCTGGCAGCTATTGTCTTAGTGCCTAATAAAGAACCCTGGCATCTATTGTCTTAGTGCCTAATAAAGAACCCTGGCAGCTATTGTCTTAGTGCCTAATGAAGAGCCTTGGTGACTATGGAGTTAGCGCCTGTTAAGTGAACCTTGGTGACTATGGAGTTAGCGCCTGATAGCTATGGATTTAGTACCTGATAGATAAACTTTGGCAGCAATGGACTTCGTGCCAATTCCTTAGGTCAATCCTTAGGAACGAATGAATAAAGGATAGTTGATTCTTAGGGTAAAATCTTAAGAAATAAAGAAGATAATGGGGATGGGTAATTGGGTTGATTGTTTGATGATTAAATATAATAATTATATTATTGTGGGTTGAAAACCCTATATGCTCACCAGGCTCCCAAGCCTGACCCACTCAGTTTTCTTTGCATTACAGGTAATGGCACAAGAGTATAAGTTGGTGGACATGACCAGAGATTTTGGATTATAGATCAGTAGTTATAAATAACTGTTGTAAGGACTATTTTATACTGTTTATGCTTTTGGTCTGTATCGGAACATGACATCCCGAGATTTTGTTATTTAATGAAAATACATTTCTTAAAAGAAATGCTTTGATAAATGGTTATCATATTTTGTTTTTGGGACAAATTCCGCAACTGTTTTCTTTAAAAGATAACTCTGATTTTAAAACAAAGCATAAACAAACCGGTCTTTTCTGGCCGTGAAATTGGGGATGTCACAGTTGGTATCAGAGCATTAGTTTAAGCGAACTAGGAATTTGTAGGAAATTTCTAGACTTAAACTTAGAATGCCAAGTAATGATTGTGAGGAGTGTGTCCAAGATATGTTAGGTAGTACACCTAAATTGACACAAGCACTAGTATATTTTAGGAATGATGCCTAAAATGCTTTTATGTGCTAAATGTTATATGTTTGCCATATATGATGTTATTTGTTCGGATCTATGGTCTGTTGCCGACCGGATCTGGAAACCTTATGTGTTTAGGATTCTAATCGTATGACGACGGCATTAGAACTAGCATGTAAACGTTTCGGAGTGATAAGGAGATTTATACGTCTATCGTAAATAAAGCTTTCTTATCTTAAATTCTCGTCTGGTACACCGAACGTCTACTTGGGTGTACAAAACGTTATGGTGGAGACTCGTAGAGAATTGAGTAAATGGAGGAAATGAAAGGCTTATGATAGTGAATGACACCTATCGGAAGATATCTTAATAGTGGTATCTTGCCTTTAGAATATGTTTGATAAAATAACGGAACGTTTAGGGGAGTACGGTACGTCAGAGGTACACCTTCGATTGGCAGGATGGTGGAACGATTGGTGTAATTCTTGAAGTTGTCCCATAGTCTGAAATTTCCATCACCAACCGAGTTGAAGTAGAATTGATGATTGAAGATACGCATGGAAGAAGTCCTAGTAGAGTCTAGGAAAATTTTATGATTAATTAAACACATTCGTATGTGTTAAATTGTTTTGTGGTTTTAGGACTTGGGGACTACGAGACAATACTTGGGACGAGTATGAGTAGGTTTGAATATTAGTAGAGATCTATACTACTGGAAGCACATGACTCACGCTTGGATCAGGGAAAGTCACAAGGTTACCAAGAAGCTAGTGATTTATTCTGTTTTTATTCAAGTATGTTGTTACCATTGTTTCGGTAATGACTAATGAGGTAATTGATATTCCGACCCTAGTGGTAATATCAAATTGAGTCCGACTATGATGAGTTTGTTACATGGTTCAGAGGACCATGTTCGATGTAGCATTTGACTAAAGTCAGAAGATTGAAATCAATGCGATCGATGGCATCGCGCTCGTTGTTAAGGAAGATTGTAGCTAGAAATGCTCCATGTAAAAATGTGATTATATCACATTAGAATATGAAGGAAGGTATATTCCATTATGGAATTTGACTCTAAGAGACTTGAGTCTAAGAGTTGCATCATACGATGAGAGGTCATTAGAACATGACCCATCGATCTGTTACAATAGATAAAGGAAAGTACTTATCCTAAGAAGAAGAAGGAGTCCTCAATAAGGATTTATTTTGTAACTCGTAGGTTACGATTGAAAGTCCAACATAGTACGAAAAGCAGATGCAAGATTGAGCATCGTCTGCAGTCAAGAAGCCCTAGAGTTAGATACTCTTTCGAGGAAACATAGAAGTTACGGTTATTACCTAGGATGACGAGATAACGTATGGAATCATTATTCAAGTCCTATTTCGTTGATGATTACGGGACGTAATCATCCTAAGGGGGATATAATTGTAACGCCCGTAG
The DNA here is from genome assembly GCF_052849685.1 of Lactuca virosa. Classification (NCBI taxonomy): domain Eukaryota; kingdom Viridiplantae; phylum Streptophyta; class Magnoliopsida; order Asterales; family Asteraceae; genus Lactuca; species Lactuca virosa. The sequence goes on along the minus strand of NC_136427.1, from coordinate 153,156,183 downwards.
ATCCGGGCTAGTCAATTTAGAGACGATAAGCATCAAAAATGACTTTTTGATGGAAAATTATCTAGAAGGATTAATCTTAACTAAGTTGTAGTATATGTTACAAGGATTCCGTACATATAAAGAATGCCGAAATCCGAGTTATAACGAAGAAGTTATGACCTGTCGAAGTTTCGCGACAGAACCGGCACGACACAGCGCGACGTAAATAGTGAATTTATGATAGAGCGATATTTGGATTTAGCGATCTAAACGAAAGTCGTAGAATACGTTAAACCGAGAGCATGCATAAAAAGAACGTCTAAATCTGACTTCGTATGAGGAAGTTATGATTTTTCGAAGTTTCGACTTAGCGGTATGCAGCCCGAATACTCGAAATAGAGGTCGTGTGATATTTAGCCAAAACTTTCTAAATGAGAATTGAAGATCTCATCGATAGTAGTCCAACGATAAAAAGACAGACGAAAACGGTGTTTAGATGAAGGAGTTATGAATTTCTAACGGAGTTTTCCTGTCCCGGCCTACTAAAAATAATATATTAATAATATATTAAAATTAAAGTCAAAATTAGCCAACGGAGTCTAAATGAGAGTTGTAGAGCATAATCTCACCTACGCGTCGATATAAAGAACGTCGAAAACGGAGTTTGTATGCAAACGTTATCAATTTCTGAAGTTCGAGGCGCGAAACCCCAAAACTGTCAGAGACCACGACGTGGCAATAGTGGCCACGACGTGGCATGGCTTCTGACGCCTTCTGGAGCCTGACAGAGCAAGCGGACGATGACGCATGTAGTGACGACCAAGCCCACAACGTGGAAGAAGTGCCCACAACGTGGAAAATGAGAAAACAGCCCTATAAATAGATTTGAAGGGGCAGCCGTTTGTGGTTGCCAAATCTCTTCTCTCTCACCCATATTACCTCGATTTACGTGCAAAGAAGTACCCCTGAAGCCCCGGTATCATCCCGAGACCCGAAGCAAGTCCCGAAGCCCCGAGGATCCCGAGAAGTAAAATTTCCGAGCTGAAGCTCTGCCCGCGAGAAACCCGGTGTGTGAAGATATCCCGGTTTCACCGAAGAGTTACTACTTGGAGAGCCGTAGTGCTGTCCGACAATCGTCTTAACAAGTGAGTGTATAGTCCCTTTCATAAACACGATCTTAGTACAAGTATTGGTTGAATGTATTATATCTATGTTATGAGTGAGTGTGTAGTCACTTTCTTCTAACATATAAGTATTAAGTATTTGCTACGAAATACGTGTTATTTGTTTATATATTGTTGTTTATTTGAGATAAGCATGGAATGGATGTTTTATATAGGTATTAAATGAGTTAAACTGTATATGTATGTTATATCTACAAATATGTTGGGTAGAACATGGGTAGACGAATTAGTTGGTGTGTGATGACGGATGAGTTTGAGGATGAGACGAAAGATAAACCTCGGTAGCTATAGATTTAGTACTGTAAAGATAAACCTCGGTATCTATGGATTTAGTACTGTATAGATGAACCTTGGTAGCTATGGATTTAGTACCGTATAGACGAACGCTGGTAGCTATGGATTTAGTACTGTTAGATAGACGATAATAACTATGGACTTAGTACCTGTTAGATAAACGTTGGTAGCTATGGACATAGTACCTACACTCGTAGCTATGGATTTAGTACCCGATGAATGAACCATAACAGCTATGGAATTAGTGCTTTACAAAAGAACCATGGCAGCTATTGTCTTAGTGCCTAATAAAGAACCCTGGCAGCTATTGTCTTAGTGCCTAATAAAGAACCCTGTCATCTATTGTCTTAGTGCCTAATAAAGAACCCTGGCAGCTATTGTCTTAGTGCCTAATGAAGAGCCTTGGTGACTATGGAGTTAGCGCCTGTTAAGTGAACCTTGGTGACTATGGAGTTAGCGCCTAATAGCTATGGATTTAGTACCTGATAGATAAACTTTGGCAGCAATGGACTTCGTGCCAATTCCTTAGGTCAATCCTTAGGAACGAATGAATAAAGGATAGTTGATTCTTAGGGTAAAATCTTAAGAAATAAAGAAGATAATGGGGATGGGTAATTGGGTTGATTGTTTGATGATTAAATATAATAATTATATTATTGTGGGTTGAAAACCCTATATGCTCACCAGGCTCCCAAGCCTGACCCACTCAGTTTTCTTTGCATTACAGGTAATGGCACAAGAGTATAAGTTGGTGGACATGACCAGAGATTTTGGATTATAGATCAGTAGTTATAAATAACTGTTGTAAGGACTATTTTATACTGTTTATGCTTTTGGTCTGTATCGGAACATGACATCCCGAGATTTTGTTATTTAATGAAAATACATTTCTTAAAAGAAATGCTTTGATAAATGGTTATCATATTTTGTTTTTGGGACAAATTCCGCAACTGTTTTCTTTAAAAGATAACTCTGATTTTAAAACAAAGCATAAACAAACCGGTCTTTTCTGGCCGTGAAATTGGGGATGTCACAGTTGGTATCAGAGCATTAGTTTAAGCGAACTAGGAATTTGTAGGAAATTTCTAGACTTAAACTTAGAATGCCAAGTAATGATTGTGAGGAGTGTGTCCAAGATATGTTAGGTAGTACACCTAAATTGACACAAGCACTAGTATATTTTAGGAATGATGCCTAAAATGCTTTTATGTGCTAAATGTTATATGTTTGCCATATATGATGTTATTTGTTCGGATCTATGGTCTGTTGCCGACCGGATCTGGAAACCTTATGTGTTTAGGATTCTAAGCGTATGACGACGGCATTAGAACTAGCATGTAAACGTTTCGGAGTGATAAGGAGATTTATACGTCTATCGTAAATAAAGCTTTCTTATCTTAAATTCTCGTCTGGTACACCGAACGTCTACTTGGGTGTACAAAACGTTATGGTGGAGACTCGTAGAGAATTGAGTAAATGGAGGAAATGAAAGGCTTATGATAGTGAATGACACCTATCGGAAGATATCTTAATAGTGGTATCTTGCCTTTAGAATATGTTTGATAAAATAACGGAACGTTTAGGGGAGTACGGTACGTCAGAGGTACACCTTCGATTGGCAGGATGGTGGAACGATTGGTGTAATTCTTGAAGTTGTCCCATAGTCTGAAATTTCCATCACCAACCGAGTTGAAGTAGAATTGATGATTGAAGATACGCATGGAAGAAGTCCTAGTAGAGTCTAGGAAAATTTTATGATTAATTAAACACATTCGTATGTGTTAAATTGTTTTGTGGTTTTAGGACTTGTGGACTACGAGACAATACTTGGGACGAGTATGAGTAGGTTTGAATATTAGTAGAGATCTATACTACTGGAAGCACATGACTCACGCTTGGATCAGGGAAAGTCACAAGGTTACCAAGAAGCTAGTGATTTATTCTGTTTTTATTCAAGTATGTTGTTACCATTGTTTCGGTAATGATTAATGAGGTAATTGATATTCCGACCCTAATGGTAATATCAAATTGAGTCCGACTACGATGAGTTTGTTACATGGTTCAGAGGACCATGTTCGATGTAGCATTTGACTAAAGTCAGAAGATTGAAATCAATGCGATCGATGGCATCGCGCTCGTTGTTAAGGAAGATTGTAGCTAGAAATGCTCCATGTAAAAATGTGATTATATCACATTAGAATATGAAGGAAGGTATATTCCATTATGGAATTTGACTCTAAGAGACTTGAGTCTAAGAGTTGCATCATACGATGAGAGGTCATTAGAACATGACCCATCGATCTGTTACAATAGATAAAGGAAAGTACTTATCCTAAGAAGAAGAAGGAGTCCTCAATAAGGATTTATTTTGTAACTCGTAGGTTACGATTGAAAGTCCAACATAGTACGAAAAGCAGATGCAAGATTGAGCATCGTCTGCAGTCAAGAAGCCCTAGAGTTAGATACTCTTTCGAGGAAACATAGAAGTTACGGTTATTACCTAGGATGACGAGATAACGTATGGAATCATTATTCAAGTCCTATTTCGTTGATGATTACGGGACGTAATCATCCTAAGGGGGAGATAATTGTAACGCCCGTAGATCCGGGCTAGTCAATTTAGAGACGATAAGCATCAAAAATGACTTTTTGATGGAAGATTATCTAGAAGGATTAATCTTAACTAAGTTGTAGTATATGTTACAAGGATTCCGTACATATAAAGAATGCCGAAATCCGAGTTATAACGAAGAAGTTATGACCTGTCGAAGTTTCGCGACAGAACCGGCACGACACAGCGCGACGTAAATAGTGAATTTATGATAGAGCGATATTTGGATTTAGCGATCTAAACGAAAGTCGTAGAATACGTTAAACCGAGAGCATGCATAAAAAGAACGTCTAAATCTGACTTCGTATGAGGAAGTTATGATTTTTCGAAGTTTCGACTTAGCGGTATGCAGCCCGAATACTCGAAATAGAGGTCGAGTGATATTTAGCCAAAACTTTCTAAATGAGAATTGAAGATCTCATCGATAGTAGTCCAACGATAAAAAGACAGACGAAAACGGAGTTCAGATGAAGGAGTTATGAATTTCTAACGGAGTTTTCTTGTCCCGGCCTACTAAAAATAATATATTAATAATATATTAAAATTAAAATTCAAAATTAGCCAACAGAGTCTAAACGAGAGTTGTAGAGCATAATCTCACCTACGCGTCGATATAAAGAACGTCGAAAACGGAGTTTGTATGCGAACGTTATCAATTTCTGAAGTTCGGGGCGCGAAACCCCAAAACTGTCAGAGACCACGACGTGGCAATAGTGGCCACGACGTGGCATGGCTTCTGACGCCTTCTGGAGCCTGACAGAGCAAGCGGACGATGACGCATGCAGTGACGACCAAGCCCACAACATGGAAGAATTGCCCACGACGTGGAAAATGAGAAAACAGCCCTATAAATAGATTTGAAGGGGCAGCCGTTTGTGGTTGCCAAATCTCTTCTCTCTCACCTATATTACCTCGATTTACGTGCAAAGAAGTACCCCCGAAGCCCCGGTATCATCCCGAGACCCGAAGCAAGTCCCGAAGCCCCGAGGATCCCGAGAAGTAAAATTTCCGAGCTGAAGCTCTGCCCGCGAGAAACCCGGTGTGTGAAGATATCCCGGTTTCACCGAAGAGTTACTACTTGGAGAGCCGTAGTGCTGTCCGACAATCGTCTTAACAAGTGAGTGTATAGTCCCTTTCATAAACACGATCTTAGTACAAGTATTGGTTGAATGTATTATATCTATGTTATGAGTGAGTGTGTAGTCACTTTCTTCTAACATATAAGTATTAAGTATTTGCTACGAAATACGTGTTATTTGTTTATATATTGTTGTTTATTTGAGATAAGCATGGAATGGATGTTTTATATAGGTATTAAATGAGTTAAACTGTATATGTATGTTATATCTACAAATATGTTGGGTAGAACATGGGTAGACGAATTAGTTGGTGTGTGATGACGGATGAGTTTGAGGATGAGACGAAAGATAAACCTCGGTAGCTATAGATTTAGTACTGTAAAGATAAACCTCGGTAGCTGTGGATTTAGTACTGTATAGATGAACCTTGGTAGCTATGGATTTAGTACCGTATAGACGAACGCTGGTAGCTATGGATTTAGTACTATTAGATAGACGATAATAACTATGGACTTAGTACCTGTTAGATAAACGTTGGTAGCTATGGACTTATTACCTACACTCGTAGCTATGGATTTAGTACCCGATGAATGAACCATAGCAGCTATGGAATTAGTGCTTTACGAAAGAACCTTGGCAGCTATTGTCTTAGTGCCTAATAAAGAACCCTGGCAGCTATTGTCTTAGTGCCTAATAAAGAACCCTGGCAGCTATTGTCTTAGTGCCTAATAAATAACCCTGGCAGCTATTGTCTTAGTGCCTAATGAAGAACCTTGGTGACTATGGAGTTAGCGCCTGTTAAGTGAACCTTGGTGACTATGGAGTTAGCGCCTGATAGCTATGGATTTAGTACCTGATAGATAAACTTTGGCAGCAATGGACTTCGTGCCAATTCCTTAGGTCAATCCTTAGGAACGAATGAATAAAGGATAGTTGATTCTTAGGGTAAAATCTTAAGAAATAAAGAAGATAATGGGGATGGGTAATTGGGTTGATTGTTTGATGATTAAATATAATAATTATATTATTGTGGGTTGAAAACCCTATATGCTCACCAGGCTCCCAAGCCTGACCCACTCAGTTTTCTTTGCATTATAGGTAATGGCACAAGAGTATAAGTTGGTGGACTTGACCAGAGATTTTGGATTATAGATCAGTAGTTATAAATAACTGTTGTAAGGTCTATTTTATACTGTTTATGCTTTTGGTCTGTATCGGAACATGACATCCCGAGATTTTTTATTTAATGAAAATACATTTCTTAAAAGAAATGCTTTGATAAATGGTTATCATATTTTGTTTTTGGGACAAATTCCGCAACTGTTTTCTTTAAAAGATAACTCTGATTTTAAAACAAAGCATAAACAAACCGGTCTTTTCTGGCCGTGAAATTGGGGATGTCACAATAAGACCAACCCAAAAGGACCCCGCTATTATTAGAAATATTAACAAAACAGTTAATGACCTTGGATAAATAGAGACACCCAATTCCCTTCTAATATATATGATATTAGGAGCTGAATTCAATGTTGAAAGCTCACACTTATAGATTGGAACACTTCAATTATTTACAGTTGACCAGGTTGAAGTTTAATTTCTTAATAATTCATTTGATAAAATGTATATGGAGATACATGAACTAAAGGAATTCAATGTTGAAAGCTCACACTTATAGATTTGATAAAATGTATAGATGATTGAAACATCCCAAAAATAAGGTCCAAAAATTCCGTTTTAAAATCATTATTCAAACCATAAAACATCCATCATCATAATAAAACAAGAACCATGTATCTCAAAAACATCATGTCAAATACTGTATCAAATCATATAAGTAATCATCAGAGTCTAAAACAATCCCAGGCTGAAACTGTGGTGTATGTCATGTGATCATCCCGAGCCCTTCCCCTTGCTAGTGGAAGTACCTGAAACCAAAACTGAAAACTGTAAGCACGAAGCTTAGTAAGTTCGCCCAAACTACCACATATCATACAAATATCATGCAACTAGGAGATACGGGCCCCGCCCACTCTCATGGAGATTCGGGCCCCGCCCACACTCCGCTGTCTAGGAGATTTGGGCCCAGCCCACACTCTGCTATCTAGGAGATTCGGGCCCCGCCCACACTCCGCTGTCTAGGAGATTCGGGCCCCGCCCACACTCTGCTACTAACATGCATACAAGTATCACACAGACAACAAGTACATCTACCAAACAATCACATATCTATACTCAAATAATACTATGAGAATCGGGCCCCGCCCACTCTAAACTACTACTACATATAAGCATCGGGCCCCGCCCACTCTAAGCTACTACATATCACTTATACGGCCCGGCCTTGGTGTCATAGATGCGATCCTACTGAAGGAAACTCACCTCGCAAGAACGACTGCTCAAAGCTCGAGTGAGGAATCCCTGTCTGCTGTCCCGACGACTCTCCGGATATAAATCCATAAAAACACTTAATCAAAAACTGATAACTCTTCATAGGGTAAAATGACCATATTACCCCTGGTCAAGGTCAACGCTCTGGTCAAAGTCAACATTCTAGTCAACCTCTCAACTCGTCGAGTTCTATAACTAAGAAATCCTGAAAACGCGATCCAACTCGCTGAGTCATTCCACCGACTCGTTGATTTTCTATCGGGCTGCTTAGTCGCGACTTGGATTATCCACTCGTCGAGTCCTTCAACAGACTCGTCAAGCTATACTACTGTAATCGGGATAAAACAATACGACTCGTCGAGTTCCCTTATGGACTCGACGAGTCCTTCTGTCTGTTTGGCCATCTTAACAGATTAAGCCCATATCTCTACTAGATCCAAGGTTCTTATCTTGTTTGTCCACTGGAAAGGCCCTCCTAAGGGTAAAGTTTCCAACTTTACCCATTCATAGCTTTTCTAAAAGGGTTTAGACAAAACCCTAATTCCTATAAAACATGAATCTTGTCCAAAAGGCCATATAATCTCAAATCCACGCATACAAACCCAGATCTATGGTTTTAGCATCTGTTGGACACATAAAGCTCCGAACTTTCCTTCCATGCATGGTCTTTTAGGGCTAAAAAGACCATAAACTTGCTTATATGCTTGCATGGAGCTTCCATGGTCATAAATTTTGCACCTTTATGCCATGGAACCCTTTCTAGATCCTAGACCTAAGATATAAGTCACTTGGGATGTCCCATCCCCAAGGACCAAGGTTCTTGACCCAAAACTTTCATAATATGGAGATAACTATATCTAAGAGAATAATGATCAAGTTGGAAGCTTGATTACCAGAAAATGCAGTAAATGAAGTGTAGCTCTTGGATCTACTTCTTTGTCACACCCCCAAACCAAGGATGGCGGAAACGTCCGGGGCTAGCGGACTTCATGTATAGTATCATAACAACGAGTATAATAGTGACCAAAGCAAATACAACCAACATAACATAAATGAAAAAGTTACACCGTAGTATGAGTTTACATATTCCAAAATCATTTACACTATGATGATAAAATGAATTGTTTGACGCCTTAGCGCCCCATCCTCAAAAGCTGTGGTTTACCTATTTTACTGATTTCCTGAGAAATCAAGTAGTTTTGAAAAAGTGTCAACAATTAAGTTGGTGAGTTCATAAGCTTTTGGATGTAGAATTTGAAAACCCTGGTTACTACCAGTATGTATAGTAGTTTCTGTTTGAAATAAAACCGAGTATTGTATCCCGAGTTTGAAAACCTTTGTTTGTAAATGTAATGTATACTTCAAGAAAATCCAATGTTTTCCTTATAAAATGCTATGTAGTCTTAAATCCCAAGACTGAATGTATGCGTGTGAGTTGTACTTGTAACGTGTTTGTAGTTCTAATGAATACCCAAGAAAATCCAATATTTTCCTTATAGAATGCTATGTAGTCTTAAATCCCAAGACCGAGTGTAAGAGTGTGTGTTTTGTACTTGTAACGTGTTTGTATGCAGTTTCAAAATAAATAAAACCCCTTTTTAAAGTAGAAATTCCCGTAAACTATATGTGTCGTTATCTCCCTATGTGAGTCGCTATAACCATACTATAACAGAGATTTCTGCTGCGACGTTCTTCAGGCGTCGGAATCGAAATGATATTTGTCACCCCCGATCGGCCGATCGGGCTTATGCAAGCAGGATGGGTGTGGGTTGTCAATCCCAATATAGATCTATACACAATTATCACACTCTCCCTACAAGAGACTCTGGTTATAACTATTCAGGAATTTTAACCTGTACTCTAAGAGTACAATGAAGACGAGTCTCACAATTTACGATAACTAGTTTACGTGTAGTGTGCGAGTAAAACCTTTTATGTGGTGAAATTGAAACCCCTTTTTGTGCGGTATGTTTGAAATGTGAACTCCCTAAACTATACCCTTTACAGTTTATTGTGTAGTAAATGAAAAACCCATTTGTATTGAGAGTAAAACCCTTTTCATGTAGTATGCTTGTATTGTAAAATCCATAAACTATACTTATTATAGTTTATTGTACTTATTAGAAGCGCATGAAAACCCTTATCATGAATGTCTAATTTCTGTTTATGATGTTAGACTAACAAGAAATACATTCAAAATTTAGAAACTTATTGTTATACACTTTGCTCAACATGCTACAAAGTGTTGATAATACTGTAAGTTATGTAACTAGATTTTAACTTTTCTGCACTGTCCTAGAAAAATCATAGAAAAATCATACGAAGTCGAAAACTGAATCCGTAAACTCTGAGAGTTTATAAAATGTGTCTAGCTTATTCATAATTTTTATTGTGATATTTAGAAGTCTCTAACTTGTGTGAAAATGTTCATATTCACGGACTGGTCCGAATCCGTTTCTGAAATGATAGGCGGTTTTTCTAAAAATCACCATAAATTGTAGAAAAATCGTATGGAGATGTGCAAGTAGTCATTAGAAAGGTATAAACCTGAACTACTTGTATATTAAACAGTTTTGAAAAATATTAAGTTTAAGATGGTCAAAACAGTCCGTGAATAGGACTCAACTTTTCTGTGAGAAGCTGAAGTATGCGTTTGAGTTATATTAAGGTGTGTAAACTTGTATTCCCCCCCCCCCCCCCCTCTAAAACTTGAAGAAAACATGAAAATGTAGGGTGATGATATATGGTCCATTAGCATGGCCTAGACTGCTCTAGTGCGCCAGCCTGGCCTGACGCGCTCCTGCCGGCCCTGTCTGGTGTTCCCTTGCCAGCCTTGCTGGGGACTCCCTTGCCAGCCTTGTTGGGGACTCTCCTACAGGCCCGGCCTGGCGCTCCCTTGCCTGGCACCCCTTGCCGTCCTTTCCTGGTGCGCGCCCTTCAGTCCGATGTTATTGGTACGCGGCAAATGACATTGGACTGGACTCAGTCATATAAACCATGTGTCATAGGGCTGGCAAGGGAGCGCCAAGCCGGGCCAACAGGAGAGTCCCCAGTAGGGCTGGCGAGGGAGCGCCGGGCCAGGCCAGCAGGAGAGTCCCCAACACGGCTGGCGAGGGAGCGTCAGGCGAGGCTGGCGCGCCAGAGCTATCTCGGCCATGCTAATGGACCATATATCATCATAGGGGTATGAACTCACCTTGAGTGATTTCCTTAGGTGAATGCTGAAGAAATGGGGTTTCCAAGTCAAGAACACCTGGTAAAAACTTGGAGAGTTGAAGATCTAGGAACAAATATGGCGATATTTGTTGTGAGAGATCCATAATTTTGAGTGAAGGTGTGAAGAATGTTCAAATGTAGGATGAGAATACTTACTAGATGTGAGTGAAAAGCTCAATATCAGCCTTGGAGTCTCGAGTTGTTAGAGAGAGAAAGTGAGAGAGATGTGTTTGCTTTTTGGTGAGAGAGTGAGTAAAGTGGGAGGAGAGATGAGGGTTTTCCAGCTTTTGATCAAAATCTCTTGTTGGAGGGGAGTGTGAGAGGACAAATAGTTGACTAGGTAGGGAGGAATAGTGACTGGAGGTTGTCATAAGTGGGTATGTGGGATAGCTTGTGTCATACTTTACGAAAAGTCAACACTCCACATCCATATCTTACACAATAGATATTGTTCTTAAGTTAAGATTTCCCCCAAAATGTGATTAAAATATGAATATATAGGGTCTTAAAAGCCAACATATGAGTTTGGGTGAAAATCCCGTGTTAAAATCATGAAAAACGAGCTTAAAACTCGAAGATGATCGAAAACCGGAAGATGAGGAGCGAACCTGCGAGGGTTCCAGAGTGCTTAGGGGAGTTCCGGAGCCTCTTAGCAAAAATTCGGAGTCAACTGGGGCATTTTGAAGTCATTTGCTCAATTCCGGAGGTCCGGACCGGAGGGTTCCGAAGCCGGCTTGAATTTCCGAAGTGGGACTTGTTCTTCCGGTGCGAGGTTCCGAGGCAGTTGAAGACTCCGAAATGATGTGGTCCGGATGAGACGCTTATTCCGGAGTCAACCTTCCGGGGCTTGCGAGATTGTCCGAAGCAAACTAGGGCATTCCGTAATCCATCAGAAGCTCCGAAGTAGAGAGGGGATCCGGCCCAACAGGATTCCGGACGAAGAGGGTTCCGGACCAAGAGGGTTCCTTTTGGGTTTTCTCCTTCGGTTTTGGGTTGTTTTCGGCTGAGGAAGGTACATAGAGAGATTTGGGAGAGATTTCACATACTTGGAGAGATTTGGGAGAGATTTCATATTCTTGGAGAGATTTGGGAGAGATTTCATATTCTTGGAGAGATTTGGGAGAGATTTCACATACTTGGAGAGATTTGGGAGAGATTTCACATTCTTGGAGAGATTTGGGAGAGATTTCATATTCTTGGAGAGATTTGGGAGAGATTTCACATACTTGGAGAGATTTGGGGAGAGAGATAGATACAATGGGAGAGATTGAGAGAGACTTTGTCGGGGGCCTTTATTAATGTTTTTCTTCGTAGTTCAAAGACCGTAGACTTAGTTACATCCCATTTTGAGTGTTAAACACCCCCAAAGGGCACGTAATAGTGTTTTATAGAGTTGTTACTTCCCTCAATCTGATTAGGGTTTAGAATTTTGAACATTCGAAACTTTCAAATGTTACTTTGTATTAAGATTTAGAGTCATACATTAGTAAACATAAAGTAATCCCTAACATACTAGCACTAGTTGAGTTAACCAGTTTGACTTGTTGACTTTATTTGACTTTGGCTTGACCAGAAAGTGACGGTCGTCACATTCTTCCCCTTTGAGCTTTCTATCTTCTTCTTCTCCCACAAGCTTCACAATGCACAAAAACACTCAAAATGGAAAGAACTAGCTCAAGATCACTTATGGCAGATTAGGGTTTTGATAATAGGGTTTGGAGGTGAAGGAGGCTGGGGTGGAGGCCAGATATGATGTTTAAATAGGGCGCAAAAACTGAAAATTAGGGTTTCCTCCTGATGGACCTACTCGCCGAGTCCAGGCTCGGACTCATCGAGTAGACCATTTAAATCTCGCGACCAAGCTGGCACCTACTCGACGAGTTAGGGATACCAACTCGTCGAGTAGCTCTTACAAAATGAATATTTTTAAAAAATTAAATGCATACCAGGAACGGGGCGTTACAATTGTCCCCCAATTGACTTAGACTTCGTCCTCGAAGTCTGCTGCGTCTGAAAACAACTCTGGGTAGTGCTCCCTCGTCTCCTCCTCGGGCTCCCATGTCCACTCTGAACCCTTGCGGTGCTGCCACTGCACCTTAACTAACTCCACCCTCTTGTTCCTCAGCTCCTTCATCTTGCGATCTAAAATCGCCACTGGTCTCTCGATGTAGTTCAGGTTGTCATCAACCTGAATATCCTCCAGGGGTACCACTATTGAATCATCCACTAAGCACTTCCACAACTGAGAAACATGGAAAGTGTTGTGGATCTGGCTGAGCTCTGCTAGAAGATCTAACCGGTAAGCAACCCGACCCACCCGGACCAACACCCTAATCAGACCTATGAACCTGGGGCCCAGCTTGACCCGCTTCCGGAACCTGATAACACCCTTCCAGGGTGACACCTTCAGGAGGACCATATCGCCCACCTCGAACTCCAAGTCTGAACACCGCTTGTCGGCGTAGCTCTTTTGCTGACTCTGAGCAGTCTGGAGCCTTCTCCGGACCTGCTGGATCCGCTCGGTGGTCTTGAGTACTACCTCTGTACTCCCCATAACTCTTTGACCGACTATGTTGGCATGGTAACTGTTGTTATATGAAAATTCCGCTAACGAAAGATACGTATCCCAACTGCCACCGAAATCTAACACGCATGCATGTAGCATGTCCTCGAGATTTTGAATCGTCCTCTCACTTTGCCCGTCCGTCTGGGGATGGAAAACGGTGCTGAAGTGGAGAGGAGTACCCATCTCCTCGTGAAACCGCTTCAAAAATCTGGAAGTAAAATGGACATCTCGGTCTGACACTACCGAGACAGGCACTCCATGACGTGCCAATATCTCTCGAACATAAATCTCGGCTAACTTCTCGGCCGAGATGCTCTCCTAGATCGGTATGAAATGGGCGCTCTTGGTCAACCGATCCACGATGACCCAGATCGCATCAACCCCACGTGCGGTCCTGGGAAGCTTAGTGATGAAATCCATGGTGATATGCTCCCACTTCCATACGGGAATGTCTAACGGCTACATCTTGTCGTGAGGTCTCTGGTGCTCTGCCTTGACCTTCCTGCAGGTCAGGCATCTCTCCACGTACCAAGCTACGTCCCGCTTCATGCAGGGCCACCAGTAATCGGGTCGAAGATCTATGTACATCTTCGTCGCTCCCGGATGGATGGAGAACCTGCAATTGTGGGCCTCATCTATCAATACATGTCGTACTCCGCCCCAGTACGGTCCCCAGACCCTCCCATGTAGGGTCAACAACCCTCGGCTGTCATAATCAAACGAGGCCACCCAACCCACAATCCTTTCGTACTTCTGCTCCAATAGTGGAGTAATCACTGTCATCCTTAGACAGATCTCTCGGATCGGGGCCACTACCGCCTTGCGGCTCAGGGCGTTGGCCGCTACGTTGTCCTTGCCCGGGTGCTAAATGATCTCACAATCATAGTCCTTCACCACGTCTAACCACCGACACTGCCTCATGTTCAGATTCGGCTGATCCATGAGGTACGTCAAACTCTTGTGATCCGTGTAAATGGTAAATCGGACCCCATAGAGGTGATGCCGCTAAATCTTGAGGGCAAACACCACTGCCCCCAGCTCTAAATCGTGTGTCGGATAGTTAGCCTTGTGAGGCTTCAACTGTCTCGAGGCATAAGCTATCACATGACCTCACTGCATCAACACTACTCCCATGCCTGTGATCGAAGCATCAAAGTAGACTACGAATTAATCTACACCCTCTGGCAGAGTGAGAATCAGTGCCTCGCACAATCGCTGCCTGAGCGTCTCAAAGGTTGCCTGCTGATCAGGTCCCCAACGAAAAACTACCGACTTCTTGGTCAGTCGGGTCAACGGAACTTGAATCTTGGAGAAGTCCTGAATAAATCTCATGTAATACCCTGGCAGACCCAGGAAACTCCGAATCTCAGTTGGAGACCTTGGAATCTCCCACTGCATCACGGCCTCTATCTTGGCCGGATCGACCAGAATACCCTTGTGGTTGACAAGATGCCCAAGGAACTGCACCTCGCGCAACCAGAACTCACACTTGGAGAACTTCACATAAAGTCTCTCCCTCCTCAGTGTCTCCAACACCTCCCTCAGTTGCTCCTCATGTTGTTCCTGAGTCTTGGAGTAAACCAAGGTGTCATAAATGAAGACTATTACAGACCGATCCAGCATCAGTCTGCACATGCGGTTCATAAGGTCCATGAACGCGGCTGGAGCATTGGTGAGCCCAAATGGCATCACCACAAACTCATAATGACCATAGTAAGTCCTAAAAGATGTCTTCTGCACATCATCATCCCTGACTCGCATCTAGTGATATCCTGACTATAGATCAATCTTGGAAAACCAAGATGCTCCCTGAAGCTGATCAAACAAATCATCTATCCTCGGAAGTGGGTAACGGTTCTTCACCGTTACCTTGTTCAGCTCCCGGTAATCGATACACAAGCGATCTGACCCGCCCTTCTTCTTCACAAACAAGATCGGGGCTCCCCATGGTGAACTTCTCGGCCTGATGAAACCCTTGTCTAGCAGCTTCTGCAGCTGCATAGACAACTCCTGCATCTCGGGAGGAGCCAACCGATATGGTGCCTTGGCTATCGGAGCCGCACCAGGGACCAGGTTAATCCTAAACTCAACCTGTCTCTTCGGAGGTGCCCCATGTAAATCCTCCGGGAATACGTCTGGGTACTCTCGCACTACCGGTACATCATCAACGATCGCCTTACCCTTATCCCGAGTATCCATGACATAGGCGACGTATCCTGCGCAACCCTGTTAGAGGTGGCACCTCGCCCTCGCTGCTGAACATAAGATCGGTCCGCGATGTGGCCTCTCGCCCTGAATCACTAGCTCTCCCCCACTAGGAGTACGAACCCTCACTAGTTGCTGCTCACAATCAATCATTGCCCCATTGGAGCTCAATCAATCCATACCCAATATGACCTTATTCCCACGCAGGGGAATAGGAACCAGATCCACTGAAAACAACTGATCGAATAACCGTAGCGTACATCCTCTATGAACCCTCGCAACCCTGACGGTCCTATCATCGGCTATCTCTACAGCAAATGGGCAATCCATCTCCCTTGGAGCTCTACTAAATCGCTTGCTAAGTGCGAGCGACATAAAAGATCGGGTAGCCCCCGAATCAAACAATACCATAGCTGATATGTCGTTCACTAAGAACGATCCTATAGAAAAACACACAAACATGAGTAATAATCAGAAATAATAAAGAGATAATGGAGAAGATACATACCCGTAACCACATCAGGGGCTGCACGTGTAACATCCATAAAATTCATGCCAAATTTAAACTTTTAAAACATTTCAAATACTCAAGGTTATTACAAAAAGTTTCCAAAATTGTTTATATCAGAGTATCCCAGAAATCCAAATCAAATTATGAGGAAGTGTATGATCACGACTTCGCCTTTCCGCGGTCATCCGCTGAACCTGAAACAATAAACTGAAACTGTAAGCTCGAAGGCTTAGTGAGTTACCCCCAAAATACCAACCTCATATAACCATAATCATATCATATCGACAAATACAGAACAACCATGCATCTCGAGTCTACAGTATGACTGGTCCGCCCGCACCGGGCCTTCAGTCCACCTGGTCCACTCTCTGAGTCTACAGTATGACTGGTCCGCCCGCACCGAGCCTTCAGTCTATCTGGCCCACTTTCCGAGCCTCGGCACGTCTGGTCTGCCCTCTCGGGGCCTTCAGCCTATCCGGACCGCTCGCCGGGCCTTCGGCCTGACTATGTGCCCTCCCGGGTCTGCAGTCTATCCGGTCTGCCCTGGGTATGTTGGCCTACAGCACAAAGCAGGACCCGCCTCAACCCAACCCCAATCAAACAACCATGTGCACATATAACATATAATCACGTAACAGTCCATAGACAAACAAACCGATCTAGCAGATCATATAGCATAGCAACATCCTAACCAGGATAACGACCTAACCGGTCACTAACATAGCATCATCCTACACACCAGGATACCGACCTAAACCTGGTCACTAACATAATATCGTCTTAATTACCAGGATGCCGATCTACCAGATCAATAAGCGTATCAAACAAATACCAGCATACAATCTGAGAAAGGGCCGGCCTTGGTGCCTTAGACCCTGTTGATATAGTGAGAATAATTCACCTCGCAAAGCCGATCTGAAATGAAGAATCAAACTCCCGGATCATCGACTCGCCAAAAATCCCGAACTATCCAAAATAGCGAGCAATAAGTCAAAAAATAGGATTATTAATCTTGACCAAGAATCCCACAAATAATACTAGCCCAATTTGCCTTTTCTCTCATTTGGGCCAAGGCCCAATACCAATCCATGATCTACAAGTCCTTATGTGCAAGGCCTAATATTGGCCCAATTACCAAATTGGGCCCTACTTGCTAAATGGGCCCAACTCCAAGATCCACTATCAAGACTTGGCCCAAAACACCATATCAATAAAGTCCAGAAAAGGCCCAAGCCCAACTAGTCCATAAACAGCCCAACACTCGAAGCCCAAATCACAAAAAGCCCACAGAAGGCGTATGATGGGCGTACCCCAAGGCTACGTCAGGCGTACATGAGTCTCGCATTGACTGGAAAACGGGGTCATTAACCCAGTACGCTGGGCGTATAGAACCTTACGCGGGGCGTACGTGAGTTTTGCAAAAACTCTAACAGGTGCTTAATGGCTTAAGCACTTAAGCCCAAACCTCAGATCTAGTGACCAAATGTGCCTAGGACTCATAAAGTCTCGAACTTTAACAATTTGGACGTCCAGAAAGCTCTTAATCTAAGGTCCTAATCCATTAAGACCTTCCTACTACATGCATGGGACATCTTAAGCCATTGGGACCTCATTTTTAACACTCAAAACCCCTTCAAGAGTCTAAAAGGACAACTTATCTCGTCCAAATCATCACATGCACCATATAGGGGTTTTTGGGACAAGAAATGGTTCCATAATGCTAGAAAGGCTAGATCTATGACCTACAAGCATGAAGTTTGAAGATTTTTACCTTTTGGAGCTTCTAGGGCACAACACAACTTCAGATCTACAAGCCAATCTCCTTCTTCAACTATTGTTGCAATGGATTCACCTTCAAGAGCTCAAAATACCCACCAACTCACTCTCACACACAAGAACTAGGGTTTGGGGACGTTTCTGGAAGATGGAGACTGAGAAGGAGGAGAGAAAATGAGCCATAAGGATGTTTATATAGCCCCCAACCCGAGATATTAGGGTTACCTTCTGATATGAGTACGCCCAACATACACAAGTGTATGCCCAGTGTACTAGGGCGCGCCCTAGTACGCTCAGCGTACCCTTATGTACGCGCAGCGTACTCTTCCTGGCCCCAAAATTACAGTTTAGCCCTTAGGCTCTTCATGGATTTACCCTTCCATCCCCAGGGACTACAAATGACAAAACTTGGTATGTTACAACTCTCCCTCACTTAAATTCGATTTCGTCCTCGAAATCATTCCTTACCATCCCTGGTAACCCGACATCCTGAGGGGCACCTCCACAACCATGACATCTGACGACTTTCGAAGGAGACTAAACCCAGTGGGAATCTTTTCATTCCAGAGAAGTCGATTCCACGATCCCATGCGGCACACCATCCTTCACCACCTAAATCCTGCAATATGGAAACCTGGATTCGGTCTGACTCCCTGGCCGACCACTCACACTATCCAGCGCTAGCTCTTCTTCCCATTACTACTAACGGACTATTCAGCCCTGGGAACCTAAAGTTCCTACCCGAAATAGAACCATGGGTCATATTCTGCTGAATCCCTGCCCCTACGACTCAACCGTTGGCCCGCACCGGGTATCTTGGCCTACTGCATAGAGCAGAACCGCCTCAGCCCGATCAAGCACAACATGGCATCTAATAGACCATCAGAAAAAGATGTCCACTTAATACCGACGATAATTTACCATGTCGTTCCTTGCCTTCCACCACTTCCATAAAATACAGTCCCACAAGCGATTACCACCAACAACATACCTACCACTACCGGCCCACCAGTACGGCACTCATATCTATCCGATACCACCCTTCGGGTGGGAATACCAATATGCCAAGTTCAATTGATCATAGGGTCCGGTCATCCTCGGGATGGAATACCCTAGATTGAAATACCAACATGTCGAATCAATTCAACCATTTGAAACTCTCAGGGTTTGTTGGCCTACCGCCTCAACCCTACCACTCCTTTTTGAGCCTCCGTGCCTACGAATTTCAGTCGGCCCGCACTGGGTATCTTGGCCTACTGCATAGAGCAGGACCGCCTCAACCCTACCCACATATAATATGTCACCATAGACGATCAGGAGAAAGATCTAACCTGAACGCGCTCCTACAAAAGACATAATCAACACAATCTCTATGCCCACAGCCTATGACTATAATGTTCCCGATAACCTATCGACACTGATTTCATCACTTCAGTTGTCCCAACGCTCCATCCCAGAGATTCTCATCTCCTCCATTGCCCCAAAGGGCCTAATCAATGTCCTTCATAACACCAACAAGCGTCACAGCACTGAAACCTCACCCCACACTATCCACTTGTAGAACAAGTTGCTACCCCATAACATATATATATATATATATATATATATATATATATATATATATATATATATATATATATATATATATATATATATACTCAAAACCTGATCATATAACTAACAAAACCCATACAAAGTCTTCAGCATACTCCATCAGCATGTTCAATACTTGGGGACAGACCTACTAATTGCAATAGCATAGCAGCATACTCAATACTCGCATATAGATCTACAAACGCATACAGTCTTCAGCATGACTGGACCGCCTCGCCCGGCCTTCAGCCTGTCTGGACCGTTCTCCGAGCCTTCGGCCTGACTGGTACACCCCACCGGCCTTCAGTCTATCCGGACCACTCAAACTGTTGAGCATCTCCCTAGACCAACCCCTCCTGGTGCTTCCTCCCATGCTGCCTGTTCTCACCCACTTAGGCTTCGAACTCCTGATCCATTCTGTAGACTATAACCCCCGGCCTATCCCTAGGCCTCATGACGATCGTCCACCCCTTTTGGAAAACTGTGGTCTGTTCCCTAACCCGCGTATCTACCACACACGCTAAATTACCTGCATACTCATGTTGAATGTATTGCCGAGCCCTGGCAGCTAACAAAGCCCTCAACGACTGATGCTCCATCTGAGAATTCCTAATTCTCCCCCACTTGGGACACTAACCACTACCTACTAGTGGCAAAATCAAAACACTCCTTAATCGTCCAAACCAAGCATTTCCACACTTCACCATAGAACGATGAATCCTGAAACGAACAATCTCCACAAAACAACCCTCCTGGCATGGAGCAACCGAACTTCAGAAGAACCCGAATCCCAGTTGACACTTCTGCATCTCCAATTCATAGTTTTCTGGCCCTGGAATGGTGATCCTATATCCTAACTTCCCGATCTCAAAACATCCATGGATCCTAACCGTCTACAACCCCTCTCTACTAAATTCCTCAAACCCTCCTATGTCCTAATGTCATATGCTGAAGGAGATGGAAAATTCACAATATAATTACAAACAGTAAGATAAGAGGTAGAAAGCATACCATCAACTGCATATGGCGCTGACCTGGCCTCCTCTGCTGTAAGCTGGAAGGCACGTCCCTGAGCCCTCAGGAGCTCTGCTCTACCCTGACACCCGTCAGTAATCCTCAATGTAGTCGGCGCTGGAGCCTGCACCGGTCTAGCAACCAGCTATGGACAGCTGGTCTTCATGTGGCCAACCTGATGGCAATGATAACAAATCCTCATGTCTTAAACCGGGGCCAACTGGCGACAATCCCTCGCATAATGCCCCTCCTTTCCGCACTTGCGGCACGCACCACCGGACCTACAAAGTCCGGAGTGACCCTTCCCACACTTCTCACACGTGCGGCCGCTCTGGCCTCCAAACCTAGAGTCAGCAGTCTTGGGCCGCTTTGGCACCGGCTGCAACTGCACCGGGGCCTGCCTCTGCTCTCTCTCCAGCTCACGCCGCCTAGCGGCATCCTGTAAGTCCAACAACATATCACATCACTGGGTAGCAACAAACTGTCTAATGTCAGTCTTGAGCATGCTCAGATAACGCGTCATCTGAGCCTGCTCGAAAGCAAACTCCGGGCAGAACATCGCCCTCTCGGTGAACATACGGGTGATCTCAGTCACCGACTCTGTACCATGTCTCAACTCCAAGAACTCCTGAGCTAACCGCTCACGCTCGACTCGCGGAATGTAACGGGAGCAGAACATCTCCCTAAACCGATCCCAAGAAACTGTAGCTCTCTGCTCATCTGAATAAGATCCAATCATCAACCTCCACCAGTCCTTCGCCCCGGACCTCAACATGTTCAGGGCACACCTGACCTTCTAGTCAGTCGGGCAGGAACATGTGAAAAAGCATCCCTCGATGTCCGATAGCCACCTCATGGCTATGATAGGGTCCTGAATCCCATCGAAAGTCAGGGGCTTCGTGTTATCGAAGTCCCGATACTGAAAAGCCCGACTGGCTCCTACCCCTGCTGTTGTTACAGTTGCAGTAGCTGCCGCGGCAGCCGCCTCCGCAAGGGCTGCATAGCGCTCGTCAAAGTGCTCGACCATGGCAGTCTTGATAGATCCAAACATCTCTGGTAGTTGTGCCCGAAACATAGCGGCAACCTCATCATGCAGGATCTCTCGAATCCTGGCATCTAGCTCCTCTTTCCCCCGTCTGTACCACAGTCTCGGGTGCTGCTGGCCCCTCCTGGCCTCTATCTCCTGATCCTAATCCTGACCCGGATCCAGTCACCAAGCGTCTCGTAACCACCATTCTGAAAACATACCAAGGAGATATCAAATAATCCGCATAATAACAAGGAACCAACCTCTAACTAAACCCTAGGGGTTGACTTCCTTGCTACGCATATGGGTCATGTGCTTTCAGTAGTACGGGCCCATACTACCTTCCACACCTACCCATATTTGTCTCAAGTATCATCACAACACCCTAACAATATACATAATCATAGCGAGCGCTCAATCCTCACTCCTAGAGGGATGATAAATATCTCGTAACTGCCCTCCAGGCCTCTAACTACCCACCCATCCATGAAACTTCCACCAACCCTGCAGCACTAGTGTATGCTAGCCATACATAACGCTGGACCCTATAGACTTTCAAATACCTTATCCTACCCTAAGCCCTTCATTATACAAGAACAAGAAATGAGGCCAAACCAAACATTCTCAGGCTATAAGATCTTAATTATGTATAGCCGTGATGTATACACTAAGAAACTACAGTAATGATGTCAATTTCATATAAGGAAAACTCTAGGCTATCAGGCATCATGTAATCAGGCAATTCTATCATTAAATTCTTGAAGATGCCTAGCCTAGTATTAGCATGCTGTTCTAAACATATCACATAATCAAATAACTGCATGGTATTTTGGGGTCTACTTACTGGCTCCGACTAATCGTACACTTCGCATCCTCCTTTCTTATTTTGAAAACCATTTAAAATCATTTTGAAAGCATTTTCCTTAGTTTGAGACTGGATTCACATGAGTGTTCCTCCAATTCACTCAAACCAAGGCTCTGATACCAACTTGTAACATCCATAAAATTCATGCCAAATTTAAACTTTTAAAACATTTCAAATACTCAATGTTATTACAAAAAGGTTTCCAAAATTGTTTATATCAGAGTATCCCAGAAATCCAAATCAAACTATGAGGAAGTGTACGATCACGCCTTCGCCTTTCCGCGGTCATCCGCTGAACCTGAAACAATAAACTGAAACTGTAAGCTCGAAGGCTTAGTGAGTTACCCCCAAAATATCAACCTCATATAACCATAATCATATCATATCGACAAATACAGAACATCCATGCATCTCGAGTCTACAGTGTGACTGGTCCGCCCGCACCGGGCCTTCAGTCCACCTGGTCCACTCTCTGAGTCTACAGTATGACTGGTCCGCCCGCATCGGGCCTTCAGTCTATCTGGCCCACTCTCCGAGCCTCGGCATGTCTGGTCCGCCCTCTCGGGGCCTTCAGCCTATCCGAACCGCTCGTCGGGCCTTCGGCCTGACTATGTGCCCTCCCGGGTCTGCAGTCTATCTGGTCCGCCCTGGGTATGTTGGCCTACAACACAAAGTAGGACCCGCCTCAACCCAACCCCAATCAAACAACCATGTGCACATATAACAGATAATCACGTAACAGTCCATAGACAAACAAACCGATCTAGCAGATCATATAGCATAGCAACATCCTAACCAGGATACCGACCTAAGCGGTCACTAACATAGCATCATCCTACATACCAGGATACCGACCTAAACCAGGCCAATAACATAATATCGTCCTAATTACCAGGACACCGATCTAACAGATCAATAAGCATCTCAAACGAATACCAGTATACAATCTGAGAAAGGGCCGGCCTTGGTGCCTTAAACCCTGTTGATATAGTGAGAATAACTCACCTCGCAAAGCTGATCTGAAATGAAGAATCAAACTCCCGGATCACCGACTCGCCAAAAATCCCGAACTATCCAAAATAGCGAGCAATAAGTCAAAACATAGGAATATTAATCTTGACCAAGAATCCCACAAATAATACTAGCCCAATTTGCCTTTTCTCTCATTTGGGCCAAGGCCCAATACCAATCCATGATCTACAAGTCCTTATGTGTAAGGCCTAATATTGGCCCAATTACTAAATTGGGCCCAACTTCCTAAATGGGCCCAACTCAAAGATCCACTATCAAGACTTGGCCCAAAACACCATATCCATAAAGTCCAGCAAAGGCCCAAGCCCAACTAGTCCATAAACAGCCCAACACCCGAAGCCCAAATCACAAAATGCCTACAGAAGGCGTACGCTGGGCGTACCCCAAGGCTATGCGGGGCTTACATGAGTCTCGCGTTGACTGGAAAACGGGGTCATTAACCCAGTACGCTGGGCGTACAGAACCTTACGCACGACGTATGTAAGTTTTGCCAAAACTCTAATAAGTGCTTAATGACTTAAGCACTTAAGCCCAAACCTCAGATCCAGTGACCAAATGTGCCTAGGACTCATAAAGTCTCGAACTTTAACACTTTGGACGTCCAGAAAGCTCTTAATCTAAGGTCTTAATCCATTAAGACCTTCCTACTACATGCATGGGACATATTAAGCCATTGGGACCACATTTTTAACACTCAAAACCCCTTCAGGAGTCTGAAAGGACAGCTCATCCCGTCCAAATCATCACATGCACCATTTTGGGGTTTTTGGGACAACAGATGGTTCCATAATGCTAGAAAGGCTAGATCTATGACCTACAAGCATAAACTTTGATGTTTTTTTACCTTTTGGAGCTTCTAGGGCACAACACAACTTCAGATCTACAAGCCAATCTCCTTCTTCAACTATTGTTGCAATGGCTTCACCTTCAAGAGCTCAAAATACCCACCAACTCACTCTCACACACAAGAACTAGGGTTTGGGGACGTTTCTGGAAGATGGAGACTGAGAAGGAGGAGAGAAAATGAGCCATAAGGATGTTTATGTAGCCCCCAACCCGAGATATTAGGGTTTCCTTCTGATATGAGTACGCCCAGCGTACACAAGTGTACGCCCAGAAAAACGTCTGGTACACATTTATTACAGAAAAACGTCTTGTACAACTCGATATACTTGGTCGTGAACTCTGTGGCATCAACAACTAACAATGACCTACGACACCTCTATATATAGGGAACCTGGGCTGGAAACTGGGTTTACAGCCGTAAACAGGTTTACGGTCGTAAACTACCAAATAACCCACTAAACCACAATAAAGACTCAAAAGAACTATTACATTGAAAGCCTAGACCAAACCACTAACTGGACCCTTCAATCTCCCCCTTGGTTTGGTGCTAGTTTGGACTCAGTCTTTATCAACCACCAGTACGTCTGACTTCTCCATAGCTCCGTTCCACATCTTCTTAGCAATAATCTCGGCAACCATAGCTGTGTACTCCTTCGCAGCATGCTCAAAGATATCTTCAGCAACCTTGATCTGATGAAGACTCAGCTGATGAATATCCCATTTTCCAAACTGAAGTAAATCTCTTTTGTCATATAGACGAATGCATCCATTTTCAAGCTTTATGACAGCAGAGGCTGTAGTTTCATCAAACACCCAGTAAAGCATGGACTTTAAAGATCCATCTGGATAATTCTGAAGAATAGGAATCTGCTTTACTTGATCGGTAGCAGGCCACATCACAGATCGAAGAGGTTGATTGGTTTTAGGATCAATTACACTTGGGTATACTTTGATAATCGACTCTGCAGTCTTCATTGAAGGAAAACCCTTAAGCACTTGATCTTCCAAGAAATGCTTGAATTGTGTAGCCTTGGGATTTTGAGAGGGATTCGCAAAATGAGCCTTTGAGATGAACCGAACGATTTCACAAAAAAAACGAGAAATTTTTTTCGAGAGGAGAGAGAATGTGAGAGGGTTTACGGCCGAAAAGAAGAAAAATGAGGAGTGAAAGGGTTTCCGGCTGTAAGCTCTCCTTTTATACCCTATGCGATTTTACCTGTCTTCCACACAGTATAATGCACAGTCCAACTCCCAAATATTTTTCAAAAATAAAACTTTTTGAGGATTTTGAAAATTAAAATTAAAAATAGCATAAAATAAAATAAAAATAAAGACAATTTCAAAAATTTAAGAATTTAAAAAATTTAAATTTTGACAATTATAAAATTAAAAATAAAATAAAAGTAAAAAATAAAAAATAAAAATAAAAATAAAAGAAGACTATATTTATCTCAACAAACACTGAATATAAATTTGTGACATTGGGATCAAAGTTGTTAGACAGCCTTAATCCACTTGTCGGTACCTCTACCTTGATGTCTATGTCTGGTCGATCGTCGGTATTGTGATCCACTTAAACACGAAAAATTTGTGATAACTTTGGACAAGCTAAGAAAGACAAGACATTTTTGATCCTATGTACTTAGATAAATTTCCTAGGGACCATTTAGCTGACGACGACCAGGGATATTGTTGTCCACCTAAATTGAGCAGCGAGATCTACAGACAACCTAGTGATTGTTCAATTTTAAATGTACTAGAACATGTTTCCCGCTTCCTGATATGCTCCAATAATCAGGAACTTCCAAAGTGCTCCTTACTTTAGGTGAGCAGACAATTGTTATGAGAGAAGTCAGATTTAGAGTGCATATGCTATACACCCAGGTCGGATCTCTTCCAATCTCGCAGAGGGTGAAACATATGACTAACCAGATTTAGAGGGATGGAGAAGTAGAATGGTGCATATGTTGTGTACCAGGTCGGATGTATTTCAATCACGCAAAGGAGACAACATATGACTAAGAGACAGGAAGAATTGCATAGATAGAAGATGGAGAGAAATAGAATTGCATATGTTACAGTCTAGGTCGGATGTATTTCAATCACGTAGAGGAGGCAACATATGACTAACAGAAAGAAAGCAAGAAAATAATTTCCTACAGACCTACTTTATCAGAATTCCCCAGTCGCCTCATCAATATCGGAATTAAGGACAAAGTCCGTACATCGAGGAAGAGTTAAACCACGGTTCTGGATACAGATTATTTTAGTGTGACCGGTGGATTATCATGTATATCTCCCTGCTCAACCTATCTGAGCGTCGTATTGTCAGGCTAAATGGATTTAACTATGTCAAGATTTGTCAAGTCTTTGAATTCCTAAAGTTCAACTCTGCCTAGTCAAGTCCATTTAGAATCTTTCGTGCCTACCAGCGTATCGAATCACAGAGCATAGACGATTTAGTTTTGGTACGTTACGCAGATTCAGATTGCATGTTATCACATGACTATATCACTTCCCAAAACATCTCCCTCAAGCACATTTCATTAACACCATATTTTTGGATTTTCTGATTTTCTAATGTTTTTGGATTTTTTTTTGTTTTTATTTCTCCCCCTAAATTTGTGCATAGGAGAGAAACGAAAGTAAATGCACAAATTTAAACTATCCTAAAACAAAAATTAGTCTTTAAAGCGAATCAGCTTAAGAAAAACTCAAGAGTATAGAGAAGAAAACTCAAACCGTAAGTCACCGATTGAATTTGCATCCAGAAGGTCTGAGAACAGCATGCATAATCTCATAACAGATCCAAAAATTCTTCATGTCATTAAGCACTAACCCCATTTGTGATCTCTTCCTTTCCTCCTTTCCCGCAAAAGGACACATACTCTCAAACAAAGGTCTGAATGTTGTACAGTTGAGAGATGTCCCCTATCATGTGCCTGGAACAGCCACTACCAACAAACCAAAGTCTGATGATATGCCTCCATAGCTGCTCCGACACAGAGCGGGATCAGTTGGTCTTTGGAACCCAGTCCATTTTGAAACTGGGTTGACCTTTTTCATCCTTGCACGGTACTCTCTCCCATGACATATCCTGTTTATCACAAACAGAAGATGAAGAAATATTAGAATCATTAGAAGATTTGGGAGAGTGAGCCTTTGGAACCCATTTGTAGTTGGGTCTAACCCATTTCTTTTTTGATCCGATGGGTGCCTCGGCACTTGATTTGGAACTTGAAGCCGATCTTCGAGATGAGTTTGACCTAGCCGGTCTTGGTTTCGCTGGAGCATCTCTTGGATTGGACTTCTTGGCTGGCATTCCCTTCTTGTTCTTGGGAGTTGATTTCTTGGCCTTGGGAGTTGAATTCTTGGCCTTGGGAGTTGGATTCTTGGCCTTCTGCGCGTTCCAGTCACCATGGTCTGAACGTGACCTTGAGGGGTTTCTTTTGAAGTATCTCCCTCTTGGCGCGTTCTGCCACCCTTGTTCATAGTAGGGAACGTATGCGCGATTAGGACAATTTCTGGCAATGTGTCCAAGTGTTCCACAGTGAAAACAAGTCTTTTTCTTCACTGGGAAATTGTTTCTTCCTGCCCCTGGTGACGTGTACTTGCCTTGTCTCTTATTTTTCCCACAAGCACAATTACAACAGGCACTCTGTTTCATTGGAATTGGTGGCCTGTATTTCTCAACAGCAGGTTGATCAGAAGCAGCTGAGTTCGAAGCAACAGATTCAGAGTTCAAGGAGATGTTGGTTTGTTCAATGGTGTTCTCCTTGTTCTCATCCTCTGCTACTTTACCTGCATATGAAGTAGATGTGCTAGAAACAGGAACATCAGTATTTTCAAACAAATCATCAAATATGTTAAAAAAAATTTAACTCAACATGATCCGGAGCAGAAGCATCACAAGATGTATCATTGATTTTAACATCGGAAACAAAAGAGTAATCATTTGAAACAAAAAAATCAGGTTCAGACTCAGTTTTGTTATCAGAAACAGATCCTTCAACTTCGTGCTTTGACTGATCTAAGGATTGATCTGCAAGGGAAGTAGAAACGTTAGTACTTTCAACATTAATAAGTCCTCCTGAAACAAAACCAGATGGCTTGCCATAAACCATGAATGGTTCGTTGGCAATCTCCTCTTTCGTCAAAGGGTGATACTGATATGTATGATTAAAAGGAGGAGGTACATTATCGTATCCTAAACCCTTTTGCTGGTTTCGTCTGAACTGCAGGCAATGGTCAATCATGTTGGCAACTACCTCGCTTGATACATCAAGCCTTTTAAAATCAAAATTTGCAGTTTCAAATTGCCCTTTTAATGTATCAAGCTCAGTAATTAACTCAGCATTCTGTCTCTTGATATAATCATAATTTTCACATTTGTTACTATAGTCTTCCTGAAGTCTCCTAAAGTCCTTTATTTTTGTTTCTAACTGGGCCTTTAGGGGTTTTTGTCCTTTTCTAAGTTGATATCCTTCATATCTCAGGTCCTCAACTTCTCTTTTTAATAAATCAATTTGTTCCCGAATAAATTTAATCGTAGCTTCACATGATTGAGAACATGAAACTTCATTGACCGGAAGGTTTGCGGAACTCATTGTTTTTCCACACTTCAAAGCGTTAAGTTCTTCAATTACAGCAGCAAGACTAAGACGATTGAGATCTTTTGTCTTCTTGATGACATCCACGTTCATATCCCACGACTTTGGAAGTGCATTCAGCAGCTTTTTATTTATCTCAGATTTAGTCAAGAAAATACCAGCTATACTCATCTCAGTAGTAAGTGTAGTAAATCGCTGCAACTAAGCTTCCAGGGTTTCTCCAGGGATATAGTTGAACATGTTGAATTTTTGTCTTAACATATCCTGACTCTCTTTCATGTCTTCATTTCCCTTGTTGACCTCAAAAGCCATTAAAACACAACTAGAAGCTAAAATCAAACTTAAAAGTCAAACTTAAATTAAAAATGCCCTTTGACTATAAACCTCAAAAGTCAACCTTAAAAGTCAAATTTAAAAAATCAAACTCAAAAGTCAAACTTGAAAAGTCAAACTTAAAAGTCAAACCGAAAAGCTAAATTTGAAAATTTAAAAGTTAAACGAACAAGTCAAAGTTCAAATTTTAAAAGTCAAAGTCAAAATTTTAAGTAAAAAGTCAAAAATAAAAGTCAAAAATTAAAACCTTAAATTTTTGGAAGAAAAAGGAATTTAAAAATAAAAGAAATTGATTTTTGGGTTAAAAATGTAAAAAATTCGAAATTGGAACCGACAAGGACGCCTTATGAATTAAATGTGAGAGGAGTGACATAAGGAATCAGCTAGTCGAGTTGGGTAACGCGTTGAGTTTATGAACCAGAGGTCCCGGGTTCGATACCCGGCACCCTCAATTTCGCTTCGATTTTTTTTAGTAAAGCGCTGATGCGAGCTTCGGATGTGCGAGGCCGAGATTGCGATGCGAGGACAAGATGTAATCCGAGGCGAGAACCGTAAGCTTCGACCGTACACGTGCGATGCGATGCTGACCGTGAACCACGGACCAAACACGTGACTGTGAACTTCAGACCGTAAGCTCGCACCGTAAACCTCGGAGGGTCGTAATCTCGGACCGCAAACTCGGGCCGTAAACTCCGGAAACCCTAGCTGCTGGCCGTAAACGCCGCCACCCCTCGCAAGCGGGTTACGACCAAAAACAACGATTTTTGCCCCTTTTTGCTCCAAAACTCGATCAAAAACCCGTTTTTATGAAAAACGTGAAGAACAAACCCCCCCTAATTTTCAGAGATCTATCCAAAAACGCAAAAATCTTTCGAAAATAAGATCAAATAAGCTCCAGATCTGACAAAATTGCCTGATACAATCCAGGCTCTGATACCAATTGTAAGGTCCTGAAATGGATCTTTACCAATGATCAAGCAATCAAGCAATCAAAAGAAACTAGAATATGAGTAGAAGAAGAAACGAAATCAAGCTTGCACACGTTTATTACAGAAAAACGTCTGGTACAACTCGATATACTTGGTCGTGAACTTTGTGGCATCAACAACTAACAATGACCTACGACACCTCTATATATAGGGAACCTGGGCCGGAAACTGGGTTTACGGCCGTAAACTCACTACAGGGCCGTGAACTACCAAATAAACCACTAAACCACAATAAAGACTCAAAAGAACTATTACATTGAAAGCCCAGACCAAACCACTAACTGGACCCTTTAGGCTCTTCATGGCTTTACCCTTCCATCCCCAGGGACTACAAATGACAAAACTTGGGATGTTACAGCACGTGCCTCCTCTGCTGTCAACTGGAAGGCTCTTCTCTTCGTCGTCGGCGCCCCTGCCTGGCCCTGACGGCCGTTTGTAATCCTTATAGTGGTAGGAGAGGGTGCCACCACCTGTCCTGCTGATGCTAGACTCGGACACTGGGACTTCTTGTGTCCCCTCTGATTGCAATGAAATCAAATTAGATCAAATGATGTAGTGGTGGTGGTAGTAGCAGTACAATCCTTGTTGTCATGTCCAGTTCGACAACACTTGAAGCAGCCTGAACTACCCGCCCTACATGGCCCCTCATGCCCCATGCCGCACTTGCAGCAGCGGCCTCGGCCCTGCTGACCCTTCCCTCGAGATTCTACCTTGGGCTTTTTGCCTGAGCCCTCTGTGCCAGACACTACCTCTGGCTTCCTCTTCCTCTCCATCTCCAAATCAATCTCCCTCTCACGAGCCCTCGCTATCATATCCTCCAGCGTCCTGCAGCTGGACCAGCTCACAAACTGTCTGATATCACTCCTCAACATCTCATGGTATCAGGCCTTTTTCATCTCCTCGTCCGCCACATACTACAGAAGGAGAAGGGCTCTCTCCCTGAACTTGGCGGTAATATCCGCCACTGTCTCAATCGTCTGTCGGAGATCCTGGAACTCCCTAGCAAGCTGTTGCACCTCAATAACAGGTGAGAACTCGGCCCCGAACCTGGTCGTGAAATCACCCCAGGTCATCGCATCCAACACTATATCATCACCAATAGCTCTCCCAACCTCCTCCCACCAGTTACGTGCCCTGTCCTTCAGGAGACAGGACGCAAGCCTAACCTTGTCCCCCTCGGGACATCTGCTGGTGTGGAACATGGTGACGACATCAGCCAACCACCTGCTTCTAGCAATGGGGTCCCGATCCCCATGATAGTCGGGAGCTCCACATGCTCTGAACTCCCGAAAATTCAGTGTGTGCGACCCCGTCATGGCCGCTATCTCAGTGCGAAAAGTGCTCGGCTTCTCATCCAGAAGCTCTAAAATACCCTCCTTGACCGATACAAAGATCACAGGAGTCTGCTCTAGAATGCTGCGTATAACCTCAGACAAAATGAACTCCCTCGTCTGCTCATCCATCTACTCGGATCCAGAGCCCGATCCTAATCCCTCACTAGTGCCTGTAGTGCCAGTCGGCCTAGGGCGTAGAACCACCATACTGAAAATACACCATAACAAACATCAGTATACTCATCAAATCTCGAGGGATCTAACGTACCACAAGTTTCCTGGATTCATCTCAGCCTTCCTTGATTCGAGTACGGATCCTCTGCTTTCAGTAGTACGGGCCCATACTACCTTCCACATCTATCCGTACTTTCCTCAAGAATCGCCTTAACTCCACCAAGTCCCTTCTACTACTACTACTGATCTCATACTAAACTCTTCCTAGGCTTGCCCTAGGGTAATCACCAACCCACTCTCCGCCATCAGTTGCATAAGAATTCCCTGTTATCTCCCCCTAACTAGCTCATTAATATTACATATCACTAAGACTAGATAATTCTTCGAATGAGAGGTTCTACCGTACAACGGTTAGACTCAAACGAGAGCTGCGAAATAAGGCTAAACCTAACCTTCTGAAATTATTTAGTCCTCGCAATATGTAACTTAACATATTTGTTTACTAGTTAGTAAAAGATAACTAGAACTCCTAAAAGCACAAAGCAAGCAGCATTCGAGCATCGAGTAAACATAATCAAGCATATCTCTCTCAGGCTATCCCTGACTAATCTGTACTAGCATGCAGTTCATAAAGTTGAGATACATATAAAGGCACATAAGGCATCCTTCCTAGATCCTTAGTCCTAATCTAGCATGCAATTCTCATAAAGTTGATAATCATAACATAACATACACTTGTATGGGTAATTTGGTAGTACTTACTTGAGCTCGGCTGATTGCATGCACCACACCCTTTTCTCTTTTTCAAGGTTCTTTTCTCTTTTCAAAATTCTTTTCTTTTTCTCAAAGTTCTTTTATAAAAATGATTTTCTTTTACAAATTTTCATGCCAATTCCTTAGTTTAAGTTCAGACACACCCGAGAGCGTCCCTAAATCCCTCAAACCAAGGCTCTGATACCAACTTGAAACATCCCAAAAATACGATTCAAAATTTTCTTTTTAAAATCATTATTCAAACCATAAAACATCCACCATCATAATAAAACAAGAACCATGTATCTCAAAAATATCATGTCAAATACTGTATCAAATCATATAAGTAATCATCAGAGTCTAAAACAATCTCAGGCTGAAACTGTGGTGTCTGCCATGCGATCATCCCGAGCCCTTCCCCTTGCTAGTGGAAGTACCTGAAAACAAAACTGAAAACTATAAGAACGAAGCTTAATGAGTTCCCCCAAACTACCACATACCATACAAATATCATGCAACTAGGAGATACGGGCCCCGCCCACTCTCATGGAGATTCGGGCCCCGCCCACACTCTGCTGTCTAGGAGATTCGGGCCCCGCCCACACTCCGCTGTCTAGGAGATTCGGGCCCCACCCATACTTCGCTGTCTAGGAGATTCGGGCCCTGCCCACACTCCGCTACTAACATGCATACAAGTATCACACAGATAACAAGTACATCTACCAAACAATCACATATCTATACTCAAATAATACTATGAGAATCGGGCCCAGCCCACTCTAAACTACTATGAGCCTCGGGCCCCGCCCACACTTAGCTACTACATATAAGCATCGGGTCCCGCCCACTCTAAGCTACTACATATCACTTATGCGAGCCGGACTTGGTGCCGTAGACCCGATCCTACTGAAAGAAACTCACCTCACAAGAATGACTGCTGAAAACTCGAGTGAGGAATCCCTGTCTGCTGTCCCGGCGACTCTCCGGCTGTAAATCCATAATAACACTTAATCAAAAACTGATAACTCTTCATAGGGTAAAATGACCATTTTACCCTTGGTCAAGGTCAACGCTCTAGTCAAAGTCAACATTCTGGGCTGACCAACTCGCCGATATCTATAACTCAGAAATCCTGAAAACGCGGTCCAACTCGCCGAGTCGTTCCACCAACTCGTCGAGTTTCTATCGGGCTGCTTAGTCGCGACTTGGCTCATCCACTCGTCAAGTCCTTCAACAGACTCGTCAAGTTCTACTACTGTAATCGGGACAACACGATACGACTCGTCGAGTTCCCTTATGGACTCGACGAGTCCTTCTGTATGTTTGGCCATCTTAACAAATTAAGCCCCTATCTCCTAGATCCAAGGTTCTTAGCTCGTTTGTCCACTGGAAAGGCCCTCTTAAGGGTAAAGTTTCCAACTTTACCCATTCATAGCTCTTCTAAAAGGGTTTAGACAAAACCCTAATTTATATAAAATATGAATCTTGTCCAAAAGGCCATATAATCTCAAATCCACGCATACAAACCCAGATCTAAGGTTTTAGCATCTGTTAGACAGATAAAGCTTCGAACTTTCCTTCCATGCATGGTCTTTTAGGGCTAAAAAGACCATAAACTTGCTTATATGCTTGCATGGGGATTCCATGGTCATAAAGTTTGCACCTTTATGCCATGGAACCCTTTCTAGATCCTAGATCTGAGATATAAGTCACTTGGGACGTCCCAACCCCAAGGACCAAGGTTCTTGACCCAAAACTTTCATAATATGGAGATAACTAGATCTAAGAGAAGAATGATCAAGTTAGAAGCTTGATTACCAGAAAATGCAGTAAATTAAGTGTAGCTCTTGGATCTACTTCTTCCCCTTTGAGCTTTCTATCTTCCTCTTCTCCCACAAGCTTCACAATGCACAAAAACACTCTAAAATGGCAAGAACTAGCCTAATATCACTTATGGCGGATTGGGGTTTTGATAATAGGGTTTGGAGGTGATGGAGGCTGGGGTGGAGGCCAGATATGATGTTTAAATAGGGTGCAAACCCTGAAAATTAGGGTTTCCTCATGATGGACCTACTCGCCGAGTCCAGGCTCGGACTCGTCGAGTAGACCATTTAAATCCCGCGACCAAGCTGGCACCTACTCGACGAGTTAGGGCTACCAACTCGTCGAGTAGCTCTTACAATATGAATATTTTAATAAATTAAATGCGTACCAGGAACGGGGCGTTACAATGATCCTTAATGAAGCAGGCGAGGATGCAAGGGATTAGGAGTAAGGATCTATAAAGTAGCCATATAAAATAGTATCATGTGGTGTAGCATAATATAAGAGGCATAGTATAGGGTGAACTTGAACATCTATGTAATCGTTTCATGAAATAATATAAACCTTGGTTATATTATCTGATGTGTTAAGTTGCTATATGATTTTACTTGTATGGTGACTTGGAGGACTGCGAGACAATACTTGGGATGAGTATGAGTAGGTGTGAAAGGTAGTAGAGGCCTATACTACGGGAAGAACAAGACTCACACTTGGATCAGGTAAAGTCACAAGGTTACCAATGCGCTAGTAATTGATTCTGTCTTTTTCATGTATGTCGTTACCATCATTTTGGTAATGACTAAGAAGATGATTGTTATTCCGACCCTAATGGTCATATCAAATCAAGTCTGACTAATATGAGTATGTTACATGGTTCAGAGAACCAAGTTCGATGTAGCATCTGACTTAATCCAAAAGATTGAAGTAAAAGATAATCGAAGAGATCAATAGAAATATCATAATCGTGGTTAAAGTAATAGGCTTGTAGCTAGACGTGCTACATGCTAGAATGTGATTATATCACATTAGAACATGAAGGGAGGTATATTTCATTCTAGATTTTGACTCTACAAGACCTGAGTGTGTTGCATCATACGATGAGAGATCATTAGAATATGACCCATCGGTCTGTCACGATAATAGAAGTAAATAACTTATCTTAATTTAAATTTGTTTAAGGAGGAGCGGGAGATTCCAATAAAGATCTGGTTTGTAACTTGGAGGTTACGATTGAAAGTCCAACATAGTATGAAGAGCGGGTGCAAGATTGAGCACTGTCAGCAGTCAAGAAGTCCAAGAGTTAGATACTCATTTGAAAGGACATAAGAGTTACGGTTATTACCTAGGATGAAAAGATAACGTATGGAGTCATTATACAAGGCCTTTTTCGTTGATGATTACGAGACGTAATCATCCTAAGAGGGATATAATTGTAACGTCCGCAGATTCGGGCTAGTCAATTTAGAGACAATAAGCGTTAAAAATGACTTTTTGATAGAATAATATTTTGAATAAATAATCTTAACCAAAGTATATTATATGTCACCAGGATTCCGTACATATAAAGAATGCTGAAATCTGACTTATAACGAAGAAGTTATAACCCGTCGAGTTTTGCGACAAAACCGTCACGACGCCGCGTAATGTAAAAAGTGGATTTTTGATAAGCTACATTTTAGCCTTATAGATCTAAACGAAAGTCGTAGTATACGTTAAACCGATAGCGTACATATAGAGAACGTCAAAATCTGACTTCGTATGAGGAAGTTATGATTTTTCTATGATTTAGCATAACAGTACACATCCTAGAAATCAACTTTTTGATCGATCGATTATTAGTCGACAAAATCTAAACTAGAATCAAAGAACTCGTTAATAGGAGCTCAACGATATAAAGACAGACGAAAACGGATATCGGATGACAAAGTTATGAATTTTTAACGGATTTTAACTGTCTAAGTCTGTTAAAATATAACTTTAAAAATAAAATCAAAATTACCCGACGGAGTCTAGACGAAAGTTTTAGATCCTGTCGATACCTACGCATGGATATAAAGAACGTCAAAAACGGAGCTCGTATGCGAAAGTTACGGATTTTAGAATATAATTAGTTTTTGGAGTGATCTGTGAGTGACACGTGGCGCGATCTGAGCCACTGCTTCCTCCCCACGCGTTGCCACCAGATGGTGACACATGGCATGAGTACGCCCAATGTACCCATCTAGTACGCCCAACGTACGGCCTTCAGACATGCTATAAATAGAGGCGTAAATCACTTGTTTTTCTCACATCTTTCTCACACTTCTCTCCCAAATAACGCTAAACCCTCTTCCCCTTTCCCTAGTACTTCTTAAGTACTAGAAGCGAGTCCCGGAGCACCAGAAGGCTCCGAGAAGAAGAGCATTCGGCTCATAAGTTCTGCTCGCACAGAGCCCGGTTCTTCGCTAAACTCCATTGTAAGTGAGTTATGCTTACCCTATTTTAAGTATAACTTATGTTTGAGTTCATTATCGTTATTATGAACCTATAAACAATACATGTGCTAAGTATTATAAATTATACAAAATGTTATTATAATACCTTTTAACTTCTCACGGTATGGGGAATCTGGTTTGAAAGGCTGCATAGGGTTGTTGGATTTCAGAACAGCTTAAATGCCAAAATGGTCATGTCATCCAGTGTTTCATGTATGGCCCCTGTCCGTACATAGTAGTTGAAAAGTATTGTTTAACACTTATATAATACAAGAAAAACAATATTGCTCGTAGACCTTGAGTTAATGATAAATCTAGACTAATAATTAGTCGCACTAAATATTAGACTAAAATCTAGTGATAATGATACTAGGTTTCGTCGAAGGAAAAGACAATTATTAGAAGCGAAGCGCTGCCCGAATTACGAGTCATCACTTTAACAAGTGAATGTATATTTACTTTCATCTTACACATATATATGAAGTATTTAATACAAATTACGTGCTATGTGTGCATATTATCTGTGTTCTTGATATTTATGATGGATGAACAAAATATACATGTTTTATTCGATTTAAACTCTATACATATTTTATACCTATAATTATGATGGGTAAAGATGGGTAGATGAATGATGAGAAATAAAAGATGATATAGATGATGAGCGGTGGAATATGATGACAAGCCTTGACTTAAACGATGATCTATTCATCTAGCAGAGTATAAATGACGACCACAGACTATTCTAGACAGCCTAGTGGAACGCTAGCAGGCTCACAACCTGTAGGTGTTTTTGAACTACGTGTTCACCAGATGTACTCTAAAAACCCTGGCAGCTATGGACTTAGTGCCTTATGAATGGACGTTGGCAGCTATGGATTTAGTGTCCTATAGATGATCATTGGCAGCTATGGACTTAGTGCCTTACAAATGAACGTTGGCAGCTATGGATTTAGTGCCTAATAGATAACATCGGCAACTATGGACTTAGTTCCTGTTAGATAAACCCTGGAAGCGATGGACTTCATTCCTATTCCTTAGGACAATCCTTAGGAATGAATGAATGAAGGATAGATGATTCTTAGGGTAGATCCTTAAGAATAAAGAAGATAATGGGGGTGGAAAGTTAGGTTAATTGTTTGATGATTAAACATAATAATTATATTATTGTGGGTTGAAAACCCTATGTACTCACCAGGTTTCCCAACCTAACCCACTCAGTTTATTTGTATCACAGGTGTCGATACGATGCTACATTACATTGAGAGATTAACGGAGATGAAAATCATTAGTGTGAATGAATCTAAGATCTGTTTATGCTTATGTTTCTGTATTGACGATGACATCCCAATGTTTTAATATAAACAAAATACATTTCTTCGGAAATGATTTGATAATATCTTTATCATGTTTTCTAGGAACAAATTCTGCAATATTATTCTTTAAAATTGATACTCTGATTTTTAAATAAGCATAAATAAAATTTTTAAAATGACCGTGAATTTGGGAATGTCACAATCAAGTTATATTTTGCTAGAAAGTTCAATAAACTAATATGTATTTTGCTTTCAAGTATTCAATTAGGTTGAAGGCTTCAATTCTTAGAACACCCTGATTCTCGAGTATTTGAATTGTAAGATACTAAGATGAGAATTCAATCATCTCGATATTTTCATTTATGTATTGGGTTGGTTTGTTTTGATTAATATTATGTTACTTCATGGGTTACACTAAAATAGGGGAGCATTGTTGATGATTTTAGTGTCACCAGACATTTTGTGTAATGGATTTTTAATTTGTACTCTATATTATATGCTTGGAGAGTACCAAGTGCATGCATGTATAAGGTACAACTAAAATCCAGTACGACATAATGGTGGGGTCGACCGAAAACGCCCCAAAAGGTCTTCGGATTTGAATTAGTATCATAGTGGAGAGTCTGAATTCTAGTGGGGGATTATGGTAAAATTGACTAACCTCGTCATTTTTGGAAACCATTGATTATGCCATTAATTTTGTGATTTAATTAACTAATTTAGAAGACAAAAACTCTAATTTTTAAATTATAAAAATGACTCTTCTCTTTGAGTCGTTATACACCCTTCTCAGCTCTCACTATTCAGAATTATCTAGCAATTTGACTTACTTTTTTGTGCTTAGATTCACAAGTATCTCTTTGAATTATTTTAGACTGGATTTCTTGTAACTCGGGCATAGTATAGAAATATCAGTTCGAAAAGCGAACTTACACGATCCATTAGAAATCTGGTTCTCCACCACAACCCTTTTACCCCTAACAACCCTTTCCAAGTTTACTAGTGGATAGTGTCTTTAATGATGTTGATGATTGGCTATTGTCACACCCCAAAACCGGAACGGAGGAAACGTTCTGGGGTGGAGGACTTCATGTACAGTATCACAACAATGAATAGTAGTAAACAAGCAACAACATCATCCATTGCATTAATAATATAATTTAATACAAGTGTGTTCTATGATGGTTATAAGACACTAGAATGTAAATCAAAATAAGAGATGGGTCTTGAACGAGCTCCATCTTCTCAAAACCTGGCATCGGTACCTGTCTACTGATGACCTGAGAATACAAGTTATTTTGAAAGAGTTTATCAGCATTAAAGCTGGTGAGTTCATAAGTATTTTAGTGTCATTGCTTGTAAGTAAAATGTTTGTAAATCTTAGAAAATCCTATATTTTCTACTTAACGCAGCCTTCTACCAAGGCATCAAATGAAATGTATGTTTGTTTCTTGTGGAAGTGTGTATTTTCCCCAGTAAGACTATCATTAACTAAATATAGTTATACTTAAATGTGTATGTGACAAGATCACAAAGTAAATGTAATAGGGAAAATAATATTTTACCTCAGCAGTGACACTGCTGGTTATAAAGTGATAAAATACAGACTCCATGTCGTATTAAATGAACAATACGTCTCGGAGAGTCTAAAGAAATGAAATGCAGACTCCAGGTGGTATTAAATGAACAATACGCCTCGGAGAGTCTAAAAGAATGAATTGCAGACTCCAGGTGGTATTAAATGAACAATACGCCTCGGAGAGTCTATTTGCCTTTAATCTTAAGTCGGTTAATTAAAGGTTTAAATGTGAACTCGTATGTAACCATGCTGATCGACGACTGAATAAAAGATGACCCTCCGGTGTCATATGTAATGAGGTAACATTTTGTCACCCCTTGGCCTTATCGGCTGGGACTGTAGCTAGCAGTCAGGGTGTGGGAGTGTCTGTCCCGTATAGATCTATACACAAGATGCCCGCTCTCCCTCCAGGAGACTCTGGTTACAAATTGATACAACACATTGTCGTTGTATCCTTAAATGGTGTGTCACATTGTTTTATCGTATAACAGTGTTTGTATAGTAAGTCATAACGTAGAAATGTTCTTTCTGTACTAATGTATAGTATACTCTCCTAATTTCTCATTATAGTATATATTGACTCATGTATGAACTGACTCTTTGTATGTTTCGTTGTTCTAGTAATAGTATTAGTAACTCCCTAAACTATACCTATTATAGTTTACTAAAAATGTTGATTGTATAAATGAACATGTTTGTATACCTTTTCTACCCAAAGGCATTGAACTGAATGAAGGAACCTTTATATCTATATACATATACATAATATATAACTAAGATTCAAACGACCTTCAGACAAACATCTGCTATCCTAAGTCCACAACCAAACAAGGAACAAGAAGTAAGGTGAGCTATCACTCCTAAGTCCTTTCAATCTTACTTATATAACTATATCTATATAGATATGCATTTGACATCATATAAGTTTAAAAGACAAAGAAGTTTTGTAAAACCTTTTGAAGAGTTTAAATAAGTATTGAAGACTTGATGTTATTTCATAAAAACGATTTGACAGCAGATTGACATATAGAAACAAGTTTGATAAAGAGTTTAACATGTAAAAGAGTTTGATAAACATTTTGAAGTAGTTTGTTTGATAACACTGTTTGAAAAGTAGTAAAATCCATTTGTTTGATAAAACGGCTAACAGTGTAGTAAGATCCATTCGTTTGATAAAACGGCTAACAGTGTAGTAAGATCCATTTGTTTGATAAAACGGCTAACAGTGTAGTAAGATCCATTTGTTTGATAAAATGACTAACAGTGTAGTAAGATCCATTTGTTTGATAAAACGGCTAACAGTGTAGTAAGATCCATTTGTTTGATAGTTATTAATCACATGTGATTGATATAATAACTATAATGTTTCAAATTGTATCCCCCCCCCATAAAAGCATTTAAAAAGCATTTAAAAGGTTGGTTAAGGGGTATGAACTCACCTGTAGTGAGTGGTTTGGATGAACGGATGGTATAGGATGCCAAGTGTCAAGTGAAGACTTGAACACACACACGGATCCTATTTAACATA
This sequence comes from Lactuca virosa, assembly GCF_052849685.1. NCBI lineage: Eukaryota > Viridiplantae > Streptophyta > Magnoliopsida > Asterales > Asteraceae > Lactuca > Lactuca virosa. The sequence continues at coordinate 153,115,083 of NC_136427.1, read as the reverse complement.
TAAGGACACATATATGTATGTAATTAGTTATATAATCACTAATTAAGCAAGTAAGGACACCCTAGGACATGGAAAACATTTTGATTCAAGTGCTAGGAGTACAAAGGGTTGCATCTAAGGGTTGTAGGACCTCACAAAGGAGTTTATGGCCCAAATGGTACTACCTCATGAGTTTACGGCCAAGGGTTTACGGCCTTATGAGTTTACGGCCGTAAACTCATAGTAACTTGTACCATTTTGAAGTTTAAGGTCCTATACTCTTCTTGGTAGTATTCTAGTCCTAGATTCATGGCTTAGGAAGGTGTTTGTGACAACTTTGCACCATTTAGTAGAGTTTACGGCCAAGGGAGATTGCCTTGGCTGTAAACACCCTTTAGTCCTTCATTTCTTGTGTTATATGGTCTTACAAATCAAGGGGAAGTATTCTGGGTTCATATCTAAGCCTTAGGAAGGAGTGGTAGCACAAATGCTCCACTTATGTGAGTTTACGGCCCAAGGAGATTGCCTTGGCCGTAAACTCCACATGTTCTTGGGTTTTTCTCGATGTTTTCTAGTTGTTTATCTAGTAAATCAAGCATATAACAAGCTAATGTAAGAGTACTTACAATATAGGGGATTGAAAGGGGGTTCACGGCCCAAGAACACTAGTGTGTGTTCTTGGTGTTCTTGGTGAAATGAAGAATGCTTGAAGATCTATGAAAAAAGGATGATTTCATGGATGAAATCATGCGAATCCAAACTCGCATTTAAGAGAATTTCCCGCTAGTTTGATGGGTTATAACTTCAGTTGGCACTTCCATTTACTCAATCCTTTAATGAATTAGTTCAGAATGCTCAGTCGGACTCTAAACAAGGCCAAAAGTTAGCAGGAACAAGTCTAACTTTGATTGGATTGAATGATTGGTACAAGATTGAAATTTCGGGTTGTCACAGCTATGCTCTTAGCCCATGTTTGAGTCCTTCATGTTCCTTCAAGCACATAGTATGCTGAAATCTTTACCAAATGAATCCTTTCGATTCATTCACTGAATTTCAATCTAGTTTGGGCGTTCGTAAAAAACCTCCTCCCTCTTATACTAAGCGAATTTTAAAACATATTTTGTATATGTTGTCATGTCATGCTCATTGTTTGTATTTAGTCTCTATATTCTAGATAATAGGCTCATGTAATCTTTTGTAAAACAAGTTCAATCAGTTACTGATTCCAAGTAGTTGAAGTACTCTATATTATGTGCAAATGGATCGATTATCATAATGTCACTATAAAGAAGATGACATATTCAAGTAGGTGGTAACTTAATGTTATAGAATATTATCAAATAAAACCACACGTATCATTGTGTGTTTTGATGTATATATAATCACAATAAGTTACAAAATATAAATAGATAAACTCTTAAAATAGAGGAGTGAGATAAATACAAAATATATATGAAAACTAATCGTGATTATCTAATATCCGCCCTCAAGCGAATGAGTGGTGGACCAAGATGAAGCATCGCAAGAAAGTGTTTAAACTGAGGGCGAGGAAGAATCTTTGTGAAAATATCTGCCACCTGAAGCTTGGTTGGTATGAACTTGGTGTAAAGCTTGCCGGATGCAACAAGTTCTAGAACAAAATGGTAGTCAAGATCAATGTGTTTTGCACGCTTGTGGGAAACATGATTTTAAGACATGAAACATGGCACTTTTGTTATCACATAATAATGTTGGAAAATCATGAGGTAGTGCATGAAGTTCCCGAAGAAGATAAGTTATCCATATGATTTTTGTTGTAGTATTGTTATAGCTCGGCATTCGGACTCACAGTTGGATCGAGAAATAGTGGGTTGTTTCTTGGCACTCCAAGAGATTAAGTTCCCGCCAAGAAATATGAAGTAACCATAAGTGGAGCAACGAGTTTTAAGACATCGTTCCCAATCAGCATTCGAGTAGCCCAAGATAGAATTGGAATGTGATCTTCTAAAAGTGAGCTAAAAAGCCATAGTGCCTTTGACATACCGTAGCATGCGTTTAACGGATTGAAAGTGAGCATCCATTGGAGCATGAATATACTGACTAGCTTGATTTACAACATAGGGTAAATTTGGACGATTTATGGTTAACAACTGAAGTGCGCCCACTAGAGAATGATATACAGTAGGATCAGAAAACGGGGACACATCTTTGATGAACGTTTCATTGGCGGCCAATAGTGTAGGAACTAGCTTGGAGTCTATTAAATCTGCTCGTTGTAGTATGTCCTTAGCATACTTTGATTGACTTAGAAAAAGACGGTCATCAATATAGCTAACCTTTAATCCAAGAAAATAGTTTCGATCTCCAAGATCCTTAATGACAAATTCATGATTAAGACGGTTAGTGAAGGGACAAGGGTAGATGCATGGTTACCAGTATGGATTAAGTCATCGACATATATGAGCAGATACTTAATGAAAGAATCCCGAGCAAAAATAAATAATAAAGTGTCGGCACAGCTACACACGAAACCATTTGCGAGTAAGAAAGAGCTCAAGCGATGAAACCAAGGCCAGCTCTACCCTTTGCAAAACTAAGCAAGGGCTTAGGGCCCCCAATTCTAAAAGGCCCCTAATTTTAAAGCTTATTTTGTTAATTATATATGTGTATATATATATATATATATATATATATATATATATATATATATATATATATATATATTTCTTGGGTTACATAGACAAATTGGAGCTTGGCCTGGTGGTAAAAGCGTTGGTTTATAAAACTAAGGATCTTAAGTTCGAAACTGTTAGCTTACTTGAAAGGCTCCAATTTTTTTGTTTGCTTAGAGCCCCCAAAGTGGTTGAGCCACCCCTGGATGAAACCATGCACGTGAGGCCTGTTTTAGTCTGTATAATGTTTTGAATAACTTGCAAACATTAGGAAATTGAGGTTCAACAAAACCAAGTGGTTGTTCCATGTAGATGATTTTATTGGGTCTTCATGTAGGAAAGCATTTTTTACGTCTAGTTGATGTAGACACATCTATTAAGAACAACAAGTGAAAGAACAATGTGTACGGTGTAAGCTTCTACAACTAGACTAAATGTGTATGAGTAATCAAGATCGAGAACTTGGATAAAACCTTGAGCTACCGAACGTGCTTTAAGGCGTTCCACAGAGCCATCAGATTTAAATTTGGTGCGATCGACCCATTTGGAGCCTACAACATTTAAAGCAGGTGATCGTGGGACTAAGAGAATTAGCGAGGGAAGAGAAAGAAGATTAGGCTGATACCATATAGAATGTTATCAAATAAAACCACACGTATCATTGTGTGTTTTGATGTATATATAATCGCAATAGGTTACAAAATACAAAAATTAATCTCCTAAAATAAAGAAGTGAGATAAATACAAAATATATATGTTAACTAATAGTGATTATTTAATAAATGTCCTAAAGTTCATATCTATATATATCTAATAACTATGTTCTATTACTTGTTTCTAAAATCAAGGTTTTTTAGTACTTAAGTTCGATCGGTAATATTATTAAGGGATAATGACTTAAAAGGGTAATATATTATTCGATTTGTATACATTTGGTCACTGTGTTTTTTTTTCGTTCACATTTACCCCTTCAGCTTGTTAAACTGTACACATTCAGTCTTTATGACCTATTACTCCAGGTTAGCCGGGAAAAATGACTTAATGAGGTAATATATTTCTCATTTTGTACATATTTAGTCCTTAATATTTTTATACACATTTAGTCCTTAATATTTTTTTGTTTCAATATAAGTCATTTTTGTTTTTGTACTCATTCAGTACTTATGAATGTGGAACAATCATTGATGAGGTGTGTGGGGCTGTTGATGTTTATTTGTAACGTCTCATTTTCAAAAATGGAACTCGAATCAGATCAAAACTTGATTTTTGTTTAAGAACACACATCGTTCAAGAACACACACACAATTTTTGTTCAAGAACACATTCATCGATTTTCATATCTTCAAATATATTCATTCGATTTTCAGATCTTCATTTATCTTTATTCGATTTTCAAGAATACATACCCAGATCTTATGTGTGTGTGTTATTGTGTTTATTATTTAAAAATCGAAATCTGAAAAGATGAACACAACACAGAAAAAGATGAACACAAGCACACACTCAAAAAAAGATAAACATGAACACACACTCAGAAATCTACGATTTCCTTTCTGGAAATTAAGTTTGCTCTTCAAAAATCGAACATAAAATCGTTTTTGGGGTTTTATTCTTCAAAAAACTAAAGCTTTGGTCAAGAAATCGGTTCAGATTTGCTTATAAATCCATTATTAAGAAAAAATGTATGTTCTAAAATACATTTATCAAAAATCAGAGTAATATAAGAAACGTGGAATCCTCAATACTGTTGATGAGTGTGTACAGTCATGCCTTCGTCTTCCCACGATCAACGATAGAACCTGAAAACATAAACAACTGGGTAAGCACAAAGTTTAGTGAATTTCCCCTAAAATATCAGATACAACAAATGTATTATCATGCATAACGGGTCCACACTCATCAGATTGGAATACCTTGGACTAATCAGTCATCGGAATGGAATGCCAACTTGCAACAGGTCCAATCAGTCATTGGACTGGAATACCCAGGGTTTGTCGGCATGTCGCCTTAACCCAACCGCTCTTCTCGAGCCTCTGTGCCTACGGCTTACAACCGGCACGCACCAGGTATCTTGGCCTACAACATATAGCAGGACCACCTCAACCTATCCCTATTATTAGAATGTCACAATTAGTATTTTATAGTATATGAAAATGATTTGGTTACCAATTATATACAAGTTGGTCAAAATTCAACATCATACTTTCGAGATGCAAGTCTCATAGCCATTTTTCTTATTTTATTCTAAAACTCTAGGTTATTTTAGTCGATGTTCTAAAAAGCTCGTCATGGTTTCACATTGGCTCCAAGGCTTGTAATTGCCGCTAAGTTTTAACAAAATGTCGTCTTACAGACGATGTAACTCGTCATGGCTCGAAAAAACTTGAGTCTTGACATTGCTGCCAAATCACACCTAACATTATTTAGAACATTGATTTTATTACATGATCAACTAATATATTTTAAAATCCGCCATAATTTAGATTAAGGGTGATTCTAAATTCACTCCCCCTTGTCCAAGATAGATTAATTAACGAAATTATTTGCTCGATCCTTAAAGTGATCATGCACATCTAAAAGCGCCAGCATTACCAAATTAACAATGATAATCTGTATGGAAAGGCCACATGCTATCATCAAATTTGTTCATTTTGAAGTGCAACTTAAGGAACCTGCAACTTTATAAACTTGTGTTTATATGAGGATGAGTCAAAGACTGTGAAAATGATGAAAATGATGAAAATGCTTCAACTACTCTCTTATCTTTTGCACCAATTAATCATTTTTTTATTAATATTGACCTGAATAAAATTTACGAAAACACCATGGTAATGCAAATGCAAATTTGTACATGGTGTTTAAATTGTGTTATAATCACAATGATTATGTAAATAGTGATGACCACTCTCATGTTTGATAAGATGAAAGTAAGTTATGACACGTTCTCACAAAAATTGTATTCAACAAATCAATTATACCATACATAGAGGCATGATTATCCAGGGACAAGATAATCTACTCTTAAGTGGTTTGTGTTGAAAACATAAAGTAGCAGACAAGATTTAGTGCCCTTTTTGGTAACTTTCAATTTGGAAAATGCATCAAAAATCTATGGATTGTACATTGTTCGTAGATTTAAACAGTTGGGAATTGGGATACATGTTTTTTTCGCTTGAAAGGACATAGAATTATAAGTTAGTGGGTTATCTTAATAATAATGGATTAGGCTCAATGACACAATTTTAGGTGATAGCTAAATTCCGTCTCTTTCCTTAAAGGGCCGTGGAAGGAGCATATTTGATACAACTTAAAGTTAATTTCTAAGAATCAAATTATCGTTCCATTGGGCCATGGGCCTAACTTGTTTAGCTTTTGCTAATTTGTCTTCTAAATTAAACCGATAATATCACTTAATCAATTCCATTTGGCCATGGGCCTTACCTTGAATTAGCAACCATCATTTAATCACCTATCACCTAAATGAAAGCTAATTAATTTGAGTTTAATTGTTATGATACTTAATGCCCTTTACATAAGGTATGATATCATATGTTCATACTAACCACTTATTAACAGATCAATTAACTGCATGCAAACAAAAGTTTATAAATTAATTTTTTATTGATAATCATTTGGTCTTAATATAGAGAGTTTCCAATCAGAATCCATGAGTTTTACTTCCTACAAATTAGAATATATGCTTTAAAGAAAAAATAAGGATGAGAACTCTTTAGTAATTAATTAAACTATCAACCTCTTAAATATCTTCTGCAAATATACATAGTAACATTTACCATTTCTCCATATCTATATACAACTTTACACAAGGTGCAATTATACTTACTATGACAACATGAGACACCTACTATTCTACTATCCAAACATGTCTCTTCATCATTCCATCTTTACTTTTACCATTTTTTCGTGTTTCGCAAGCTGCAATTCATGGTTGATAATCCTGTAATTCTACGCAAGAAATTGACCGTATGTTACGCAACTTTTTTTGAGCAATGATTCTGTTGATAACATAATCATTTTCAAGTTAAACAAGTATCTTTTTACCGTAGAATGGTCCTCCATAGCTACTAGAAACCTACTTATATATACATTGGCCATTAGGTCTTTAAGGTGTTGTTCTTTAAGTCACTTGGACTTCATCATAGAATTATATATATGTTGGCTATGTTATGATCTAAACTTTTTACTTTATGTATTTGACAATATCACCAAGTCTATATATAATAGGGAAAAAGTAGTCGTACTAATGAAGTGCAGTTATATTAGTATATTAATCAATACTATGAACCAGAAAAAGGATGAAAACTGAAAAGTGATCTTTTACTTTATTAACCCAGAAATAATGAAAGGCACATGTACATGATGCTACTGTTTGGTGGCATCCATAGTGTCTATGATAGACCTTTAACTAGATGGTATGATAATCTAAAACACAAACAACACAAAATCAAAATGAAAAAGATGCACCATTGTCCACTGTCGTGTAAGAACAAATACCATCATGAACCTATGTCGTGTAAGAGCAAATACCACCTTCTATAGAAAATAATTTTTCTTCATTTTTTACTTCAGTATTTAAGCGTGACTCATGTTGTAGTTTTTCCATATAGGGAACGATGACAAGTGCTTATAACCACTCCTTTTTGGGCCTGGTCTTTTTATCACTTTCTATTATTCACTCAGAATCCACTTCAAATGTAACTTTACCACCAAAAGTGCTTTCAACTTTTTGTGTTTTGTTCCCTCTTCTCACATCTGTCATCTTGCTTCGTTTTTGGTATGTTTTACACAGGTTTACATTGTTTATTTAGGGCTCAACAATATTCAAGATCCTATTCTAACTTCAAATTACCATCTTCAACTCCTTTCCAATGTCTTTCCAAGGTGACTCTTTCAATACCTCTCTAGTTCCCATTATACATATGATTCCTGTTGAGATTTGGCTAAAACAAAGATGATGAATTTGTCCCACATTGGTAAGTTAGCTATACACCTATAAAAGACTGAATGAGTTTATGATATTTGTTTATGTGATTTCAATAATCTTTCATATAATGAACTTTTCTCTCTAGATGGTTTTGGTTTTTAAATTCTAATTTTGGAACAATTCCACAACTGATCATATTATTGCTATTTTTTCCTTTATAGCCAAGAACATGCAAGGAAATCTATGGTTTATAGCTACAAACATAGTTTCTCAGGATTTTCTGCAAAAATTAACTCAACACAAGCAGCCACCTTAGCTGGTTAGTGAAAGAAGGGTACTTTTTATCTTAAAAGCTATTGATAAAATCAAACTTTTGGATGTTTAATTAATGAAAAAATAAACAATATTTCAGGAATGGAACGAGTGATATCAGTGTTCAAGAGCAAGATATTAAAGTTACACACAACTAGAAGTTGGGATTTCATGGGTCTCAATTTAGACCCCATTGGTGATCAAGTAACTCCACTTCAACTAACTCATGGAGACAACGCAATTGTTGGCTTATTCGATACTGGTATTTAATTTGTATCATAGGAAATGCATGATATTAGTTAAATATATCTTTTGTGATGTACATAGTTATTATTGTTTTCAATAAATCAGGAATCTGGCCAGAATCTAAGAGCTTCCATGAAGAGCCTAACATGCATCCAATTCCAAAAACTTGGAGAGGAAAATGTGTCAATGGAGAAAATTTCGATCCTAAAAAATCTTGTAACCTAAAACTCATTGGGGCCCGTTATTACCTCAAAGGATACGAACTAGAACACGGATTACTAAACACAACTGGAAGCTCAGAATATCAATCACCACGTGATGCTAATGGTCATGGGACCCACACAGCTTCGACAGCAGTGGGGTCCACAGTAAAAAAGGCAAGCTTTTTAGGGTTTGGACAAGGGACAGCTAGAGGGGGTGCACCAAGGGCAAGATTGGCAATTTATAAAGTGTGTTGGGAGGATGGAAAGTGTAGTGAAGCTGATATTTTAGCAGCATTTGATGAAGCTATTCATGATGGAGTTGATGTGATTTCGGCGTCTTTTGGTTCACCACCACCATTGGTACCCCTTTACAACTCGAGTTCTGATATCGGGTCTTTCCATGCAATGCAAAAGGGTATTAGTGTCATTTTCTCAGCTGGAAATAATGGACCCGACCCGTCTCTTGTCCAAAATGTTGCACCTTGGAGTACGTGTGTAGGCGCTTCATCTATTGATCGAAATTTTCCAACACGAATATTATTGGATAATAGTCTCTCTTTCATGGTATAAATAACTTGATTGCATTCTTTTATAATTTATTTCCCAAAAAGCCCATGGTCATAAACTTGTTATGTGTAGGGAGAAAGCTTAAATACTAAACACATAGAAGCATATTTGGTTGGAGCTCGTATTTTTTTCCGTGGAGGGTACCCTCTCTTTCTCTCTATTGTGTATATATACACACACACTCACACAAAAACATACATACAAATACACATACATACACACATACATTTATATGATGTGATAAAATTGTGCTAATGATAAATTGAATGACTATTGCTTAACAATGAAAATATAGGATATGTAGAATGAGTAGGTGGCGAAACAACAATGCATTTGGGGCAGTGATCTTGTGCTTCTCAACCCCAGGATCAGTGCTAATTGAAGAGGCAGAAGTAGCAGTGTGGGGTGCGAATGCCACAGGATTGATCTTTGTAGACTCGCCTACTCGACAATATGTTGATGTGGATATAATCCCCACCATCCGTGTTGACATGATCCAAGGCACTAAAATGGGACATTATTTGTCTCAAAGCATGTAAGGGTCGTTTCCATTTGACTTAATGAACTTAATCGGTGGACATTGATACACATATGGTTGTTTCTTCTTGACTTAATATGGACATAATAACTTAATCAGTTAAGCCAAAAAATGACTTAATGTATTAAGACACTAATGTTATACCTATTTGTCTTTTTCTTTTTTCCTCCCATCTCCTCTCATGTTAAAATTGATGAATACCGTGAATTTTTTTTATTGAAATGTAAGTGTAAAATGATTATTTAATCTTATTTAGACCATTAAATTAATCTAGAAAAAAAAAAACCTTATCCAAACATTACTTATTCAGCCTCTTTATCCAAACATCCTATAAGATTTTCTAATTATGTAGTTATTGTGTATATATTAAATTATTAATTGAGAAATTAAATATCCTCCTACTTTTCTTTCTAATTATCTTCCTATCGATTTGAAATGATGACAAGTGTCCTAAAATATAATTAATTTTATCAAAATATGATATCTGTCACAATTACAAATGGGTAGGAAGATAAATAGGAAGAAAATGTAGGAGGATATTTAATTTCTGATATTAATAATATTGTTTTCTTGAAAAATGAAGGATGTATCCCCCTAAGGTGCACATATTTCCAAGTAAGACGATTATCAAACAAACACCAGCACCGGTTGTTGCGGATTTTTCATCTAGAGGCCCAAGCTCAATTTCACCCGATATTCTAAAGGTAATAAAATATTAAAATACTCTAATATTTGATCCATAAAAAAATAGATTAACAAGAAATTAATTATATAATTAAATTCACCTACAGCCAGATATAAGTGCTCCTGGCATCACTATATTAGCAGCATGGCCACCTGGAATACCTCCAACTTCAACAAGTATTGATCAAAGATCTGTAGAATGGAACTTTCAATCAGGAACATCAATGTCATGCCCTCATGTTTCAGGAATAGTTGCTCTTATCAAATCACTACATCCAAATTGGTCTCCAGCAGCGATTAGATCTGCTTTAATGACAACAGCCTACAACAGGGATATGAATCATGACACCATATTATCTGGTGGAACAAATGAAGAATCTAATCCTTTTGATATAGGAGCTGGACACATTAATCCCTTGAAAGCAATAGATCCAGGTTTGGTTTATGACTTAAAAGCTGATGATTACATTCTTTTCTTATGTAACAATGGCTACACTGAAGATCAAATCAAGAGAATCATCAGTCTTGTTCCTGGGAAAAATGTAAATTGTCCGAAAGAAATGACGAGCAACACGAATTTGAATTACCCATCTATCACAATCTCGAGTCTTGAATCCAGTGTTATTATCAAAAGAACAGTTCGAAATGTAGGTGGGAGGAAAACAAGTGTATATTTCGGAAGAATTGTTAGTCCTCATGGGGTGGAGGTTACAGTTTGGCCGATGATCTTGTTTTTCTCGTATTTCAGAGATGAAGTTTCATATTATGTGACTTTTAAACCACGGAAGGTGTCGCAAGGAAGATATGATTATGGTGAGATTGTTTGGTCTGATGGGTTTCATACAGTTAGGAGTCCATTGGTTGTGTGTGTTAACATTGTAACTCCTGATACCACCATTGATGACTCTTTTCAAGCTCTTGATCATGAATCATTGTCTCTTTCTCTTTCTGGTGCTTAGAGAAATCCCATTGGTAATTTGACCCCTAAACTGCTGAAGAAAAGGATAGCGACGATCTAAAGCCCGCCGGTTACATTGTTAGTTTTTCAGTGCAATATTATCTTAAGTTGTTTTTATTATTGCAACACAAGTGTTCGACGAATTTCTTGACCTAAATTGGCAAATTAACGTAGAGATTAATCTATGCCCCTGCAAACATAAGAACAAATTGTGATGGGAATACTTACATTGTTGAAAATACTTTGAACAATTTGATAATCAATCACGAACTTTAGTTTTTTTTTATGAAAATATGTTATGGAGTCTATTTCAATTTGTTGTCTTTGTTTTTAGTAACAAATCTACTTTACGTACAAATTATAACATTATTTTTTAAACCATTAAGAAACAGTATGTTGCATAAATGAATAAAACTTGCAAATTTGTTATATGATTAAGGGGTTGTTTTTTTCCTATTAAGTCTTAGACGAGTAAAACATGGTTATTAATAGGGCTGACAAAATTGTACCACGGAAAACCAACCAACATGTTACCAACCGAACCAATAAACTTGGTAGCCAATATATTTGGTAGCCAACATGTTTGGTTGGTAGTACCGTACCAATTGATCAATGTTGGTACGGTAATGGTACAAAAATTTGAATACCATGGTAATACCCTACCAACCAATTTATTATATATATATATATATATATATATATATATATATATATATATATATATATATATATATATATATATATATATACATGAAATCGTATATTTCAACTATTAATTGTGTTTAGTGTTTACATTTTTAATAACATTATATTAGTCATTTGATTGTATTAGTCGATAGTTATTATCACGTTAAAGCACAAAATTAAAACATTACTTTAGCGTTACTTTAGTATAATTCTTTTGTAAACAAAAAGAACTACGCAACTAATTTCTATACTAAGCATTAAAATCCCGATGTCTTTATTTTAGTAGAATTCTTTTGTAAACAAAAAGAACTACGTAACTAATTTTTATACTAAACTTCAAAATCTTGATGTCTTTGCTTATTTTTAAATGTTACAATAGAAAATTAAAAGAAATTGGTATATACCATTACCAATTTGTACCAACCAAACATGTTGGTAGCCAAATAAATTGGTACCAAGTATACCTGGTACGGTACCAGTAGAAATTTTTTATACCAATTATAGTTGGTACGGTACACGGTTTAGAGAAAAATGAATTGGTACCGTACCAATTCCACCCCTAGTTATTAAGATCCCGATATTGATTTTAATATTTTACGATTTTAAGATCCTATAAACGAAAAGCGATCCCAATCTCGCTAGAATCTATGTGAAGCAAGATTATAGTGGGATCTTAGAATTCCAGATAGGATCTTATGATCCTAACACTATATGATCTCACATCTTAGGTTTTATTATATAGTCGAGCCTAAAAAAATCTGTCTATTCAACTTAAAATCAAGCATCGTAAGTTACAAGAAGTTTTATAGAGCATCATCACTTTTTCAATTCATCTCGAATTAGGCAAGTTACACTCATGATATTTCCTATATGATCTTTAGCCTTTAGTTGTATATGATCATAACGATCTTGTTTCCTTTTGTAATTAAGATGTTTTCTTCTTAATTCTTATGGTTTGCAGTTACAAAAATTATGGTTCATGCTTAAAAAGTTAAAGGTGATTCTATATCGACATCTTAATCAACATGACATTATAATGTATACTGCACACTTAAGACCTTATGTGCAAATTTGAATAAGAGTTCATTTTAGTGGGATCTTCTGATCCCGATCACGATCTTGCAAAACACAAAACGATATTACATAAATTCTGATCTTGACAACCTTGACTCTAAAACCTTTTAGAAATGCTTGTTTTTAGACACATGCATCTGGCCTACTATAAGTTCTATTTATACAATTTGCGACCGATTGGATTATTGATCCTCGACTGTTATAAAATATCATCAAATGCCTTTAAATTGTAAAATCATCGTTGTGTCGTACAAACCATGTATATCCTATTATCATATCTTACTAGTTGTGAGGCCCGTATATTATACGGATTGATTAAAACATAATTTTAAATAGGAGCGATTAAATGAGAAGTTTATTTGAATTTGAAATATGAAGTAATTGAAAATTATGAGAAAAAAAAAACATGCAAAAAATAAATAAATTAAAATTATGTGTTTAATTGTCAGACCCGTGTACTAAACCGAATTATTATAATAAAATGTTAAATACAAAAGTTTAAAGTGTAAATTTATTTGAAATTGAAATTGAAATTTCAAATTTGAAATTTGAAATTAATAGTCATTATGGTATGTTTAATTTATGGAAACTAAATTAATAATATATTGAAAATGAATAATGAAGTAAATGACAAGTGGAAAATAAATATATCTCAAAATTATGACAAAATGACATGTGGTCAATTGAATGAGAGAATGACAAGTGACAATAACATTTTCATTTATTATGGTAGATAAGGTGTAGATGTCACATGTATTTTTAAATTAATAAGTCGAAGAGTATCATTATATATATATATATATATATATATATATATATATATATATATATATATATATATATATATATATATAATGTACAAATATCTATATATGCTAAAGATAAATGTGAATAAGGCAAAAGGTTGTACATGAAAGATTAACTTGGAAAAGTAGATTCTATATATCGGGTCAAGATCCTCAATCTTATCCAAGATCCCGAATCTTAAAGGAGTCTCAGGACCCCGAACATAGATCAGGATCCTGAACATCGCCATTATTATTTCCTAACAAGTTTAACGACTATATTTCTTGTTTATTTCTCATTTGAAGAAATGGTCAATATAAGACTCATTAACAACGAATAATCACTACAACCATGCTTAAAACCCGAGAATACCAAGTTAAAGCACGTTGTAAATACCAATTCAACAGGATGTAAACCACTCTTGCCATTTTAACATCAATTCGATTCTTGTATTAGCCACAACACCACAGCCTCTCATAGAACTTGGTCGATCTTCCTTTGATCAATTTTTGACCAAAACAATTTGGCGCCCACCGTGGGGCCGTGGTGTTCATAATTCTCAAAAACCATGTTTACACAACCAACTTTATCTTCTTCCTCTATTCCTCCTATTTCCTCATAGAGTATTCCACCACATCCAAACTGAACTCTCGGTCAGAGGAAAACTTTGGATACCTCTAAAAAGAACACATCTCTGATCATCAGCCATGGGAATCCAGGATCCCTGGTATTCCAGGATCCTCCTGTTCTGATATTTAACAGGAAACTCTTCTCCATGGTGAAGATGGTAAAGCAACAACTGAAGCAACAACAGGAGGACAACAGAACATTACTCACAGAAATGGAAAGAATAAGTACAGAGATCCACAAACTGCGTGAAACAACACCTTTCATTTTCAAACCCAACATCCTTGATTTCGACAGCGCAGGATCCCAAGGGAATCATCAAGATACTACAACCTCGGCACCTGCTGCTGCTTCAACTTAGGGAGAAATTGCAAATAATCGAACCCCTATGATGCAAGATCCTAACGAAACCTTCACTACCCTTAAAAACCAAGACACTGGTAACTTACTAAATAATAATGCATTTAATACTAACTCTGAGGATCTTGATGCAGGTATAAGTCCTATCATGGCTAGGGAACTTCAACAATTGAGACAGATGATCTCGAGTGTACCAGGAATAGTCCAACCTATACTAGAAGCATCCCCCGCAAGCCACAGGATCTCGTGATTTACTCCCGTAATAGCCGATACTGAAGTTTCAAAACACTTCTAGACTCCCAGCATGAAGCCTTTCGACGAAACTGCGGATAACAAGGAGCACGTAGCACAATACAGGGAAAGAATGGAAATCATTCCCATCCGGTTACACCTAAAATAAGCTTGTTTATGCAAGGGTTTTGGTACAACCCTCACAGGAGCAGCCTTGAAACGACTTCTTAACGTTCATCCTTATTCCATTACTTCTTTTGATCATTTAGTTAGCTTTTTTAATAATCAGCTCTCTTGTAGCACGACATAAAGGATCACTAGTGATCTATATCGAGTAGTCTAGGATCCTAAGGAATCCCTTATAGATTTTGTAAACAGTTTTGGTAGGGAAGTGTTGAACATTCCCAATATTGACATGGCCACTGTCGTGGAAGCTTTTAAAATGAGCCTAAAGAAGGATTCTCCATTCTATGAGGATCATGTGATGACCCCATGCAAGAGAATAAAAGAAGTCATAATTAGAGTGTTGAGATTCATCAGACTAAAAGAAGACAAATAAATTCAGAAAAGGACTAACACCCCAAATTCATACTACAATCCTAATAGGAAGTCCGAGTCTTCGGCCCAAAGATCCTACAAATCAAAACCGTACTCCAAACCTGATCATCGTAGGGTTAATGCCCTAGAAGATGAAGGGGAAGAAGATGAATTTCTCATGATCACTGACTATTGTTTTTCTATGGATATTTCAGGTCTAATCTTTTCCATGCAGGATCTTGGCGAGAAAGCAAGGTGGCCAAGGAAAGGAGAGAAATCGAGTGGCTGGAAAGATAAGTTTAAATGATGTGCACACCATGAAGATTTCGGCCACATCACTGAGGATTTCATAGCCCTCAGAAAGGAGATTAGTTATCTCCAAAGAAAGGGACATCTCAAAGAGATCTGAGGAAGACAAAAGAAATATCGAACGAAAAGGAGCAGGATCTTGCGAGTATCATGGAAAAACCAGGATCCCCTCCTCACGACGTCAAGGTAATCAATGTTATTTCCGGAGGATCTGCCATCTGTGGAACTTCTAATTCTACAGCCAAAAGGCACACCAAAGCATCCAAGATAGAAAGCGACGAAAGACCTCGAAAGAAAACGTCGATAACAAACAGTAAGGATATCATCTTTCACGAACAGGATAGAAAAAACACCCAGGATCCTCACCGTGATGGATTGGTGATTACACTATGTATCACCAATCACTTCGTCAGAAGGATCCTGGTAAATGGAGGATCTTCAGTGAACATCATACTTTTAGATGCTCTAACCAGGATGAATATCCCAGGATCTGAGATAATCAAGAAATCCTCGGTACTAATAGGATTCAATGGTGAAATGAAACATACTATTGGAGAGATCAAGCTACCCATCTACATCGAAGGGGTAATTTTTATGCAACGCTTTTGTGTTATTGATGTTTTGTCTTCTTACAATGTTATATTAGGTAGGCCCTAGATTCATGACATGAAAGCGGTTCCAGCGACGTACCATCAATGCGTCAAGATGCCTACCCCTTGGGGGACAGTGAAGATCATCTGTGATCAACAAGAATCCAAAGAATGCTACAAGACCTCGATGAAGCCTTCCACAGTACCAAGAAAAGCATAGCAGTTAAAGCAAAGGGAACAAGACGTATTAGAAGCTGAAGAACAAGATCCTATAAGAAGTCCTCCTAGACCTTGAGGATCCTGACGCCAAAGTACTGATAGAATCCTCAATACCAAAAGAGATCGAAAATGATCTAGTTACATTCCTGAAAGAAAAAAGGAAAACCTTCGCATGGAAACACGAAGACATGACAGGTATAAAAAAAATGATAACTCACAAACTTAATATAAATCATTCTTTCAGTTATATACATCAAAAGAGAAGAAAGTTCACCCGAAAGGGACCATATCATACAAGAGGATGTTGAAAAACTTCTTAAGACAGGAATGGTTAAAGCACTCAAGTTCGCAAGATGGCTAGCCAACGTGGTAGTAGTAAAAAAGAAGAACGACAAATAGCGAGTATGTGTGGACTACACAGATCTTAATAAGGATTGCTCTAAGGATCCTTTCCCTTTTCCACACATTGACTCCATGATAGATACCACTGCATTCCATGAATTACTAACATTCATGGAAGCCTCGGCTGGATTCCAACAAATATAAATGGAACCATTTGACCAAGAGGATACCGAATGCATAACCCCAACAGGTATATATTGCTATACTGCTATGCCATTTGGTCTTAAAAATGCAGGTGCAACATACCAAAGGCTAGTTAACCGGATGTTCAAGGATAAACTGGGGGACACTATGGAAATCTACATCGATGACATTGTGGTCAAATCCAAAAGAGTTGAAGATCACCACAGGGATCTTGAAGAAGCTTTTGATATATTAGATGAATACAACATGAAGTTGAACCTGTCCAAATGTCACTTTGGAATGAAGGAATGCAAGTTCCTTGGTTACATGGTCACTAATAGGAGCCTTGATCAAAGGAGAAGAACTTGTAACTTGCTCCTTGTTTGCTTAGATCTAGTCTTTATGAAGTTTTGGTCCCATTTTGGTCATATGAGGAGATATCTAGTGGATTTTTCCATTCTAGGAGTTAGTAGTTGCTTCTCTTGATGTTCCTGAGGTCCTTAGTGTTGGATTAATGTCTAAGTCCATAACTATAATTGGTAAGACTTGACCCGACCGGGCATGGTCCATTTGGGTTGCATGGCATCATGCATTTGGATAGACTATAATGAGAGAAATAACACTTAAGGTTGGTTAATATATTATAAGTTCTAATATATTAATAAGGTTATTTAATTAGTATTGATCAAGAATTAATTTGGAATTAATTAAGTGATCAAAAGGAGACTAATTAAATATATGGGTTGATTGTGTAAATCATTCATTCTTATATATGTGGGCTTGTGATCCAAGATTCCTTATGTTGGACTAAGTCCATGGGGTGACCCATGGATACTCTATGGAGGTTAAAATCCATGGAGCATAAGGAATGGGTAAAGTTATGAGTTACATGGTGTAACCCTAATAGCCACCATATAAAAGAATCCCATGGCTCAAGAAATCGTGCACTAATGTGTGAGTGTGAGGGCTAGACGATTTCAAGGAGTGTTCAAGTTTCTCTCAAGTTATTCCAAGTGTATTTGGTGTTGTGTGAACCATTTGAGGTGTCACACTTGGGGCACTAGGCACTCAAGCTTCATGAAGACATTCTACATCAAAGAGGTATGTATTCTATCTTGTTATATTTATTATTTTGTATGCTAGATTAGGATAATACCTTGGATGTTCATAATTGTATGTATAATAGAGAAAACATAGATCCAAGGTATTTAGGGTTGCATGTACACTTAGGAGTGTTAGAATGCTCATAACCCATCAGTGGTATCAGAGCCTAGGCTTGTTTTCTTGTTATACTTGCAAAAGTAGCTGAAAAAATCGAGTTGGATGCATATATTCGATTGTTTTGGCTGGAATTGGACTAGGAACATTACCCTAAGATGTTTTTGGACTTATAAACTTGTTTTTGATGTGGTAATGTTCATGCTAATCCAATTTCTAAGATAATTGTCAAAATTTCAAGATTTGTATTAGTTTGTATGTTCATGCTAATTTCTTGAAGATTGATGATTTGAATTATCTTGTTCTTATGAGGTTCTTAGATTAATAGAAAAGTTGTGTGAAATAGTTGTTTTCAATCCATTTTAATCTAAGAGTTGATTCCAAAGTGTGTTTTTGTAACTTGTCCTCAAGTTATATGAAAAGTCACATTTAAGAATCATAAAACTCATAAAAGTTGGCAAAGGTTACAAAATGAAGAGTCTAGTTCTAATTAAATGGTTTTATGACTCCATAACTTGTCCTCAAGTTATGGAGGTTCAAGAGTCTCTTCATTAAATTAAAAAAAAAAAGTGTAACCTTAATTAGTTCCATAAGTTACAATAAAAAAAGTTATTTTTTTATTAATTAGTTTAAAGTAGTTTTAATTAAAACTACTTTAAACTCATAAGTTATGGAATTAACTAGTTTTGAATAGTTTCAAAACTTGCCCTCAAGTTTTGGAATTTGAAAAGTTTTCACTTATGAATATTTTAATTCCAAGTTAGCCCTTAGAATTTTAAAAGTTAAAATTCAACCCTTATACTTTATAATATTATAAGTTAATAATATTTATATATATGTATAAGAGTAAAGTCAGTCTTACCGTTAGTAGGCCTCATTCACGAAGCCGGTCTATAAGGGGGTATAAGGTTACTGCCTATAAAATGGCAGTTTAATGGGTGTCCACTGTCACCCACCGCTTCCTTGACTGGTGGAGGGTCGTTAGCCGAACGGGTAGGACAAGGACTATAATTCTCCTTTCATTAAAAGTATTAATGATAAATACTAAGTAACTAAACTCTTATTAATACCCAATCTTAGTTACTTAGGAAAATGTGAATTTGGTGCTAACCCATGAAATTACACTTTGCACTTTGCTTAAGTCGTTAGTGGAGCGTGTGTGGTTAACCGGCACACTAACCTGGACTTAACAAGGTAGGCAAAGGGTAACTTAATATTTATCATAGTATCGGTGGAGCGTGTGTGGTTAACCGGCATACTGATTAAGGGGTAAATATTAAGGGTACCATGTATATTTGCATGGTTATTCACACCTTGTTTTGTGATCCTCGGCATCCCAGTCACAAAACCTGAAGGGCACACTCGAGATTGAAACATGCGTTTGAACAGTTCAATGAATCTCAAAGATCTAGGACTTTCAAATCCAATTAAAACCTAATAAATTATTTCGTTTTTCATGGTGGAAATTGGTGAATCGTCATTCACCTACCTTCAAATATTTTATAGCTTGGATTACGGCATCCCTCTTCTAAGTTATAAAATAGTTTGTTGGGTCCTAGCCTTAATATTTCATATTGGGTGTCATATTAAGGACTTTAAATCAACTATCTTGAATATCTCCCAAAAAGATGTCTGGTCTAGACATTTATGATCTTCCTAAATCTCTTGAAACAAGCTTTCCTAAATGAAGATGATGTCCCATGGATATCATACTTCTTTCACCTCCTCCAATTATTCTCCCTAACCCACAAGTTCCTAAAAAGTTTAAGGTCACTCAAGCCCTATTGGCAAGGCAAGGTCTAGGTGTGATCACATCTTGGAGATGTAGTCACATATTGACAAGCCGGGAGAGTTGGGTGTCAAAGTCTTGAGAAAGTTGGTGGCTCAACTACTTTCTAAGTCACATAGTGAGTTCTTTTGGGAATCCTATGAAACAGACTAAGACAAGACCCTTAATGATCTTATCTATTTGCTAAGATCAACTTCCTAAAATGCTATGGACATTGACAATGATGACATTGGATATCCAGTAAAGCTCTCTCTTCCCAATGGAAAGGGATCGGCCATAGTCAACTCGGTTGACTTAATGGTAAAGAGAGAGGCGAAGTCAGAGATAGTCCCATTATCAAGGGTCCATAGGTAACTATTGCCAAAGGAAGGGGCATTGGTTACGAAGCTGCCAAATTTACCTAAGGATGTTAAAGTCAATAAGTTTGGCTCTACTTCAGGTAAAGTCCATTGTCTAACTCTATTAAGTACATGCTGATTCTGATCGCGAAGATGGATTTCAATCGCATGGTTCGGTGATCAGAATTTTGGGCTATTACTTAAGAGTTATGATATTTATATTGCTTAGGAATAGATAACAACAAGGTTTTCATATGGATTGTAAGGATAAGTTTTTCCGCAAAGTTTTAAAATAAAAGAAAAAGGTTTTGATTTTATTTATTTTAAGTATCCTTACAATGGCATTTGTGAAAAGTTGTTGCTTATCAGATTCCATTGATAGCAATATTGGAAAAATGGATTTGTTTCTTTCGGTTGTGGTAGTGTCTAATATTACCAAATAAGGAAAGATTCTCATCACCCAAGGTTCAATTGGACCGAAACTTGGAATCATGCAAGTTGTATAGTATGATGAATGAGAACTTTCAGCTTGGAAAATTAAGACTAATTCCTTATGTGAATAAGGAAAGGACTAAGGGATCGAGTACACATTCTTGTGCACTGGTCAAGTCCACCACAAAAGATCAAGAAGACTATTCGTCATGATTTACTTAAGTTCAGTAAATATGATTATACTTATAAGTTTAAGTATAAGTCTGTAGCATTGGAGAAGTTTCAATGTGAGACAGAACGAATAAGAAGAATCAAAGTATGGCAGAAAGATAAAAGTTTCTCAAATCTGAAAAGATGGGAGAGTACTTTAGTATCATGTTTATGATCATCTTAATGATTAAGATACCATATCACAATTGGTCCTCTAAAGTCATCTTAGTGCATTCTTATGACTAAGAAGAGGAGTCATGAATTGTTGAAATGGTTAAATCAAAAAGATGAGTCATACTTCGTTCCAAAACAATTCTTAGAGTCATACTCCAAGATTGTAACTTGAGTGACATATCTTAAAGAGGGTTTGTTAACACTAGTCAAATGTAAGAGTAAAAGGTTATCTACTCTTGTACATTTGAAATTGGTAAGTTGTGATGTTTTGGATAAAACAGAGACCAACTTAGGCCAATTGTGTAAAGTGTTAGTCTTGATAAAGAATCCGCACTATCTCATGAATATTTGACAAGGGAGTCTTATATGTCAAGAGGACAGTGGGAGTCTTAAAGCTCTTGAAAGTTTCAAGACTTAATCAAGAATAAAACCTAAAGTCCTTCACTAGCACACGACTTGAGGTTTATAACCTACCGTGTTGAAATTTTTGTGCCTATTCAAGTTGGCTTTGCATAGGAGTTCTGAGAGTTCTCAATTGGTTGCACAACTACTTGGAAGCAATGGCAGGCACCTGAGCTGCCAAATGGCAAGAATTTAAGATTGCACAAGTTTAATCAATATGAGTTTGGATTTGTCACTAACCTTGTCTTGTGATTATGGTTTTGACAAATTCACATGGATAAGAACACATACACTATTAAATCTAAGTGTCATAAGGTTTCTCTCCGATTCAAGAAAATGATGGTGAGGAAACACTTTCACTAAGTAGATTTTAGCTAGATAGCAATTGTGATATTTGCATTCTCAAAGTCGTTAGTGGAGCGTGTGTGGTTTACCGGCACACTAACATGGACTTGTGAGAAGTGGCAAAGGTCTAAACAATTGAGACTATGATTACGGCATCCCTTTTCATAGTTCTAAAATTGTTTAGACACACATGTGAGCTATCTAAGAGAGGTGTATGATTTTGATAAAGTTTTATCAAAACAATCTAGTATCAGAAATCTGAACTTTGGTAAGAAAGTCAGCTGATTTCTGAGTACATGTCAAAGCTAGTGGGAGCATAAGTGTTATGCTTATAATCATCATGTTAGTGGGAGCATGATAATTATGACAAAGGTTGCAAGTTAGCAATGTTAATTATAGAAAACAAAAGTTTCAATTTGTGAGGTTGCAGGGGTTGAAAAAGTTGTTTTGCTATAATTAAGGGAGAGGAAATTATACTTCATTTCAATTCTAAAAGCTTAGATTGAGATTTTAATCGTATTTAATCAAGGATATATATATGAATTTCATGTTGGAATGGCTCAACATAAGGAAATTCTATATATGGGTCCATTATTTGCGTTCTAAAATTCGATTATGATTACGACATCCCTTTTCATAATCTGAATTTTGAGAACTTGGCAAATTGAAATGGAAATATTATAGCAAAAGACTGGTTTAGTCTTTATGTGAGACATCATGAATCGTGTCCCATATGCTTCGGATATAGGATCGATTACATGTGCTATATTCATCCTTTCTAAAATTTTCCAAATGCCTGGGGCATTATGAAGGGAAAATGTCTAGAATTGGATATGACTAAAATGATTAAGCAATTATCGAGGACAATCTAAGGTTTACCAAAGATTGGTTGCTCAAGGACAGTTGGAAGTATAATGTTAATTCTGGAAGGACCATATTGACATAATCTGTAAGGAGGCAACTCTTGTTCAGAAGTGATAGTCAAAATGGAATATGGAAATGTTTCAAAGTTAGAAATTATTCAATCTGTGTAAGATTAGGAAACTTAATGAAAGAAGGATGTTTCCAAGGAGCTGATCTCCTTTGGAATGCTCTGTAATGATTGTTGTCAAGTCTTTCTGACTTCGTGCATAATCATTAAGAGGATCAATGCATATAAGTTTATAATCTAACAGATTTCAGTAAATGGCATGAATTTGGAATTCTTGCATTTGCAGTAAGGATTTGGGACTGTGAAAAGAGGATCAATGGAGTGATGTTCAATTGATCTATTTTACAAAGTAAAGATCATAGACAAACATAGTATGCATACTTGGTGTATGGCATGACTAGTGTTTAGAAAACATAGTGTACATGCTTGGAGCATGGGACAACTACTGTTTTAAATTCAAGTATAAAGTTGATAAAACCGAAACAATGAATAATGAGTAATCAGTATGGTGATAAATAAAAGTGTTTATTTATATTCATAGGGTTTGATACCATATTTGATTCATTTATTCTTGTGTTTCACTTTGCATGTTTTGACTTCCAGAATAACTAAGTCGCTCTTCCTGAATGATTAAGTTATTCAAACCATCCACAGTCGGTCATATGTTGGAAGTAGATATGAATCAAGACTGTCATGGGTTGGTTTGTAGAGGTCCAAGTTGGTGGACAAAGTGGTGCTACAACACTCATGAGTGCTCATAAGTTCTGAGTATTGGATTCAACCCGCGCTCATTTGAATCACTTCATGGATTTTATCACGAGTGATCATGAGACGATAATATCTTATATTCTTCAAACCTAGAGATATGAGTTGTTACTATGAGTTGGTTATACATTGATTGCACGAAAACGCATTGGTAACTCGATGTTATAAAACGTGCCTTTATGTATGATTCAACAAGTAGTAGAACAAGCCATATGAGTCGAAGTTTATCCATTCCTTTTACCTTCGGGATAAATGCGATATCTGAGGGCCCCTCGATGATTTAAAGATGATACATGTGAGTGCTTGGCCAAGCCAGGACTGATTTGATTTGTTCAATCAGTCAGTCATCATGAATCGGAAATCGGGAAAAAACTAATGGACAGAGAGAATGATTGATAATCCATGTCTCGGTCCATATGATATCTAGAATGGAGGAATATATGATCCCTTATCTAATGGACAAGTCATTGACAAAGGTCAGAGTTCATCGACAAGGTCAGAGTTCGACAGAAGCTTTTGAGAGCTACGATTGCTGATCGGTTCCTGAAGTCATACACAATAATAGTTTTAGACTTATCCAAGTGGGAAACTGTTGGATTAATGTCTAAGTCCATAACTATAATTGGTAAGACTTGACCCGACCCGGCATGGTCCATTTGGGTTGCATGGCATCATGCATTTGGATAGACTATAATGAGAGAAATAACACTTAAGGTTGGTTAATATATTATAAGTTCTAATATATTAATAAGGTTATTTAATTAGTATTGATCAAGAATTAATTTGGAATTAATTAAGTGATCAAAAGGAGACTAATTAAATATATGGGTTGATTGTGTAAATCATTCATTCTTATATATGTGGGCTTGTGATCCAAGATTCCTTATGTTGGACTAAGTCCATGGGGTGACCCATGCATACTCCATGGAGGTTAAAATCCATGGAGCATAAGGAATGGGTAAAGTTATGAGTTACATGGTGTAACCCTAATAGCCACCATATAAAAGAATCCCATGGCTCAAGAAATCATGCACTAATGTGTGAGTGTGAGGGCTAGATGATTTCAAGGAGTGTTCAAGTTTCTCTCAAGTTATTCCAAGTGTATTTGGTGTTGTGTGAACCATTTGAGGTGTCACACTTGGGGCATTAGGCACTCAAGCTTCATGAAGACATTCTACATCAAAGAGGTATGTATTCTATCTTGTTATATTTATTATTTTGTATGCAAGATTAGGATAATACCTTGGATGTTCATAATTGTATGTATAATAGAGAAAACATAGATCCAAGGTATTTAGGGTTGCATATACACTTAGGAGTGTTAGAATGCTCATAACCCATCAAAAGCTAACTATACTCCCACTAGCTTTGACATATACGCAGGACTCATCCTCGCTCCTCGAAAAACCAAACTCTTTGACTTTCTCATCGAAACAAAGATTCCATCTGCGAGACGCTTGTTTTAATCCATAGATGGATTTCTCAAGCTTACACACTCTATTAGGGTACTTTGCATCGACAAAACCCTATGGCTGACTCATGTAAACATCTGCAGCCAACTTTCCATTTAGGAAAGCGGTTTTAACATCCATCTGCCATATTTCATAATCATGAAATGCAGCTATGGCTAGCATAACCCTTATAGATTTAATCTTCGCTACTGGTGAGAAGGTATCGTCATAGTAAACTCCAGGAGTTTGAGTAAATCCCTTCGCAACCAATCGCGCCTTATAAGTGTGTACTTTCCCATCCATGTCGGTCATCTTCTCAAAGATTAATTTGCACCCGACCGTCTTATGACCTGGTACATTGTCAACCAAGTTCCAAAATTGATTGTCATACATGGACTGAATCTTTCTGTCCATAGTCTGTTTCCATTTTGCAGACTCAGGGCCCGCCATGGCTTCCTTGTAGTTGTTAGGTTCATCCATATTTATTAGTGTGCTATCACTAATAAACGTATCACCTTCAGTTGCAATATGGAATCCATAAAACTCAGGTGGAACGCTAACTCTACTGGAACGTCTCAGAGGTAAGGACTCGTCAACTGGTTCAACAGGAGTTTCCTCCTCGGGTTGAGTGTTAGTGTTTGAGGTTCCTTCATCACTTGATTCTTGAAGCTCTTCAAGATCAATTTTCCTCCCACTGTTCTCTTGGCATATGAGTTCTCTCTCTCGGAAAACCCCTCTCCTCACAATGAAGACAACATTGTCACTCGGTCTATAGAAGAGATATCCAAAGGACTTCTGTGGGTAGCTGATGAAAATACAACGCTCACTACGAGGTTCGAGCTTGTCGTGAGTCTTTCATCTTACGAAAGACTCGCAACCCCATGTTGGATTAGGTGTCCATGCCCATAACTATA
This sequence comes from Lactuca virosa, assembly GCF_052849685.1. Classification (NCBI taxonomy): domain Eukaryota; kingdom Viridiplantae; phylum Streptophyta; class Magnoliopsida; order Asterales; family Asteraceae; genus Lactuca; species Lactuca virosa. Next base: position 153,089,086 of record NC_136427.1, on the reverse strand, counting down.
ATTGGTATGTACTTGACCCGATACAAGCATGGTCCATTTGGGTTGTAACACTCTGGAACAATTTGATAGGATGGATATTTGAGAAAGAGGTTAATGTGCTTTATTAATATATTATAAGTATAATATATTAATTGAGAAATCATATTTTTTAATTAGTATTGATCAAGAATTAATTTGGAATTAATTTAGTGATCAAAAGAGACTAATTAAGTTAACGGGGATTGGTTATGTAAATCAGTGATATATATAAATGTAACCCCAAAGCCAAAAATCGTGCACTAGTGATTCCAAGAAGCTCTAGACGATTTTTGTGTCTCCAAACCTCTCTCTTAAGTTCCTCCTCTTATTCTTGGTTTGTTATAAGACATTTGAGGCATCACACTTGAGGTGCTAGGCTCTTGAAAGACCAATTCCTACAAGCTACAATTAAGAGGTATTCTTCTAACTTACTGTATGATTTACATGTCAATATTGTATGCTAGTTGTAGGCTTCATGCTTTGGATAATTTTTGTTGCATGTATAAATAGAGAAAACTTAGATCCAAAGCTTTTAGGGTTGTATGTGCACCATAGGAGTGTTATAATACATAAAACCCAACAGTGGTATCAAAGCCATGGGTGTTTTTTGTTATATTAATGCATTGGTTAATTGTTCAAAGCAAGAAAAATCGTTTTTTTGGAATCTGCATGATCACCACGACGTGGTGACTGTTTAGTGGACGATTTTTTAGTTTTTTGGTCAAGCTTTGGATTAGAATCATTACCACAAACTGTTTTGACTAATAAAAATCGTTTTTTATGAAGAGGTAATGATTTCCATCATCCAAAATTAAAAAAAAAAGGCAATCATCAAATTTTAAGATAATGTTTTGATTATATGATAATTTGATTATTTGTATTGTTTGATTAGAATTGTCTTGCAATAAATAGGTCAAATTAGTTAAAGATAAAATTGTTTGATTATTTTATTAGTTTAAAAGTTTGATCTAAAGAATTTATGAAACCTCCATAAGTTATGGATATGAAAAGTCTCATTCATAAAACAAATTAATTCCTTAAGTTACGAATTCCAAGAGTCTTGGAAGGTTACACAATTTGATCTAAATGGCTTTGAAGAGTTTCATAACTTGCCCTCAAGTTATGGAACTTGGAAAGTCTCTTTTATGGAATTCTAAAAGTTTTGAAGAGTTTCAAAATTTGCCCTCAAGTTTTGGAATTTAAAATTTGATTAAAAAATTTTTAATTGAGAAATATTAAATACTAAACTTTTTGACTTCATAACTTAAATTGAGAATTAAAAGTTTTAATTATGGTTTTGTTGATAATTAATTAAAAGATTAATTAAAAGAGTATTAATAAATCCATAATTATATGGTTTGAGTTTAATTAAATTAAAGGTCTAGTTTAATTAATAGATTAAACCCCTTAGTATTTTAAATGTTTAAAATACACCCTTATGCTATATAAAATTAAAAGTTTAATATATTATATATGTATAAGTTAACAGTCAGTCTTACCGTTAGTAGACCTCATTCACGAAGTTGGTCTATAAGGGGTGTTTAAGGAGGCGGCCTATAAAATGACCGCCATTGGGTATACACTCTTACCCACCGCACTCTTGACCAGTGGAGGGTCGTTAGACGAACGGGTTTGACAGAACATTAATCTTCATTAATAAGTATAATGATATTATAAAGTAACTAAACTTTTATAAATTCTCAATCTTAGTTACTTTAGGAAAAATGTGAAAATGGTGCTATTCCATGAAATTGCACTTTGCACTTAGTTAAGTCGTTAGTGGAGCATGTGTGGTTAACCGGCACACTAATTTGGGACTAACAATGTGTGGCAAAGGCTAGCTTGATGTTAATCATGGATCAATGGAGTGTGTGTGGTTAACCAGCACATTGATTAGGTGATTTGTAACATTAAGTGTACCAAGCACATTTGCATGGTTATTCACACCTTGTTTGTGATCCTCGGCATCCCAGTCACAAACTTGAAGGGCATAATCGAGATTAAACATGCAATTAAAAACTTTAATGAATCTCAAAGAATCTAGGAATTTCAATTCATTTAAAACCTAAAATTCATTTTCGTTTTTTATGGTGGAAATTGGTAAATCGTCATTTACCTACCTTCAAAAATTTTGCAATTGGATTACAACATCCCTCTTCCGAATTGTAGAATATTGTGTTGGGTCCTAGCCTTAATATTTCATTTGGGTGCTATATTAAGGACTTAAATCAACTAACTTGAATTTCTCCCTCATAGATATCTAGTTCAGACAACTATGGTCTTCCCGAATATTTTGGAAAAAGCTTTCCTTATGAAGATGATGTCCCACAATTGGATCGTGGAAATGGAAATCATACTTAACCTCCACCTCCTCCAATAGTTCTCCCTAACCCACAAGTTCAAAGACTTGAAAAGTTCAAGGTCACTCAAGCCCTATTGGCTAGTAAACACGAAGATGGAAGATCTGTGTGTGCACATGTCTTGGAGATGAAGTCACACATTGACAGGCTGGGAATGTTAGGAGTCGATGTCTCGAGGAAGTTGGTTGTTGACTTGGTTCTTCAATCACTTCCTGAGTCATATAGTGAGTTCATTAAAGATTACTATATGACAGACCGCGACATGACCCTTATCGATCTTACCTATTTGCTAATTGTTGTTGAATCAACAATGATTTGGCGCACTGGTCAAGCAATTTTGATTGGAAGATCTACTTCCCAAACTTCCATGGACATTGACAATGGCAACATTGGAAGTCCAGAAAAGCTTTCTCTTCCCAATGGAAAGGGATTGGCCATGGTCAAACCATTTGACCAAATGGTAAGGAGAAAGGCTAAGTCTGAGATTGTCATGTGTACCATTCCAAAAGAATCTATTTGCTTCTATTGCCAAGAGAAGGGGCATTGGTTGCAAAGCTACCATATCTACCTGAAGGACCACAAGGATGGTAAAGTCAAAATGTATGACTCTGCTTCAGGTAAGTCCACTATCTAACTCTATTAAGTTCCTATTTGTAGATTATTAATACATGATGTGAAAAGATTACATTTTGATGTTTTGTAGGATCGAAGTAAAGAAAGGATGCTTAAAGGAAGAGTAAGCTAAATCTGATCGCGAAGAAATGGATTTTGATCGCATGATTCGATGATCAGAATTTTAAGCTGCTGCTTAGGAGTTATGATAGATTGCTTAGAAATGTGTAGTAACATAGTTTTCATTTGTATTTGCATTATAAGGACAAGTTTTCCGCATTTTATAAATAAAGATAAATTTTGATTTTATCTTATTTTATATTTCCTTGCAATGACATTTGTGAAAATTGATGTTTGTATGTTTCTATTTTAGCAATATGGATTTGACTCTTTCGTTTGTGGCAGTGTCAAAATTTGCCAAATAAGGAAAGATTCTCATCACCTAAGTTTCAATTGGAAAGAAACTTGGAATCATGCGACTTGTATTGTGTGATGAATGAGAACCTTCATCTTTGGGAAATTAATACTAATTCCTTGTTCACATGTATATGTGAGTCAAGTGAAGGACTAGGGGATCGGGTATACTTTGTTGTGCATTGGTCAAGTCCACCACAAAGAACGATAAGACTATTCGTTATCATTTACTAAAAGTTTAGTAAAACATGGTTATACTTACAAGATTAAGTGTAATTCTGAATCATTGAAAAGGTTTCAATGTGTGGCAGAACGAATAAGAAGAATCAAATTAGGCAGAAAGATAAAAGTTTCTCCAATCTGAAAGGAAAAGAGAGTACTTGAGTATCGTGTTTTATGATTATCTTAGTGATTATGAAACCATATCACAATTGATCCTCTAAGGACATCTTAGTGCATTTGTATGGCTAAGAAGAGGAATCGTGAATTGTGGAAATGGTTAAATCAAAAGATGAGTCATACTTCGTTCCAAAATCGAATCTTAGAGTCATACTCCAAGATTGTGCCTTGAGTGACATAATCTTAAGAAAAGGTTTATAACACTCATAAAATGTAGAATAAAATGTCTCTTACTCTTGTACATTTGAAATTGGTAAGTTGTGATGTCTTGGATAAGACAAAAACCAACTAAGACCAATTGTGTGAAGTGCTTATCTTGATAAAAGACCCCACTAACTCTTGAATATTTGTTTGTCAAGTAATGTTTCTTGACAAAGAGAATCTTATATGTCAAGAGGTCAGTGGGAGTCTTAAAGATCTTGAAAAGTTTTAAGAACTAATCAAGAGTAAACCTATTGTTAATCACTAGCACACGACTTGAGGTTTATAACCTATCGTGTTGACATATTCTTGTTTCTGTGCCCATTCCAGTTAAGGTTGACTATGCATGTGAGTTCTATGAGTTCTCAGTTGTTTGCATAAGGAAAAGCACATTGATCAGTGAAAGTTCATTGATCAGTAAGAGTGATCTGTTAAACAACTTGGAAGACATGGTAGGCTCTTGTGCTGCCAGGTGGCAAGAAATTAAGATTGAACAAGTTCAGTCCATATGAGTTTGGATTTGTCACTAACCTTGTCTTGTGATTATGGTTATGAAAAATTCACATGGATAGGAACACATACACCATAAAATCTAAGTGTCATAAGGTTTCTATCCACTTCATGAAAATGAGTGTGAGGAAACGCTTTCACTAAGTAGATTTTAAAGAGTTAGCAGTTGAGTTAATTGCGTTCTCAAATTCGATTATGATTACAGCATCCCTCTTCATAGTTCGAATTGTGAGAAATGGCAAAAGGTCTAAACATTTGAGACTTATTGTTGTAAGTTCTAAAATTGTTTAGACACACATGTGAGCTATCTAAGGAAATGTGTATGAGTTTGAGAAGCCTAGATAAAGTCTTATCGAAGCATCTCGTATCATAAATCTGAATTTTGGTAATAAAGTCAACAAGTATTGATTTCTAGGTACATGTCAAAGCTAGTGGGAGCATAAGTGTTATGCTAATAAGAATGTAATTATTATGCTAGTGGGAGCAAAATTATTACGTTAAGTGTTGCGAGTTAGCAATGTTAATTATAGAAAACAAAAGTCTCAATTCGCAAAGTCGTAGAGTTGGAAAAGTTGGTTTGCTATAATTAAGGGAGAGGAAATTATACTTCATTTCACATCTGAAAGTTTAGATTGAGATTTTAATCAAATTTCGTCAAGGACATATATGAATGTTATGTTGAAATGATTCAACATAAGGAAATTCTATATATGGAAATATTATAGCAAGAGACTGGTAAAGTATCACGTCTTTATGTAAGGCATTATGAATCGTGTCCCATATGCTTCGGCTATAGGATCGATTGCATATGCTATAATATTTATGTGTTCTGAATTTTCCAAATGCCTAGGGAATTAAGAGGGAAAATGGACCAGAACTGTATATGACTAAAGATTTTAAACGATTGCTAAGAACAATCCAAGGTTTGCCAAAGATTGGTTGCTTATGGACAATTGGAAGTATAGTAATGGATGGACCATATTGCCATGATTTTGAATAGATAGGATTCTATTAAGAATGGATTGTCATATGGAAAATATGGAAATCTTTCCATAATGGGGTTTTAATATTAAGAATCTATGTTAGAAACTTTTATGCAAGAAGAATGTTCGAAGGAATGTACTTTGAATGTGAGACTTCGTGTCTATGGAATTGTCTTGAAACAATCTCCAGTGGAATACTTTGTAATTTCATTGTCCAAGTCTCTGTGACTTTGGTGCATTGACATTACAAAAGGATCATTGCATAAGGTTTTGAACCTAATACATTCTAATAGTGGCAAGAATTTTGTATTCTTACACTTACAATAAGGATTTGGAATTGTGAAATGAGAGTCATTGGAAATGTTTACAATTGATCTATTCCACAAAGTAAGGACCATAGACAAACATAGTATGCATGCATGGAGCATGGGATAACTATTGATTTAATTCAAGTATTAAGTTGATTAGCCGAAACATTATACAATGAATAATGAGTAATCAATATGGTGATTAAATAATAAGTGTTTTATTTATATTCATTTGAAACCATATTGGATTTGATTATTCTTGTGTTTCACTTTGCATGTTTTGACTTCCCGGATAATAAGATTATTCAAAACTATCCACAGTCGATCATACTTTGGAAGTAGGTATTGAAGCTAGACTGTCATGAATGGGTCTCTAGATTGTCTAAAGGTGTTTAGACATAGCACAAGTTTGCTGCAGTATTCATGAGTACTCCTATAATAAGATTTGAGTATTAGATTAAACCCATGCTCATTTGAATCACTTCATGGATTTTATCACGAGTGATCGTGAGACGATAATATTTTATGTTCTTGAAACGAAGAGATATGAGTTGCAGTTTACAAGTCGGTTGCACATTGGTGATATGTAAACGCACCAGTAACTCGGTGTTATTAAACGTATCATTGTATGTGATTTGATAAGTAAATAGAGCAAGCACATGAGTCGAAGTTTATCTATTCCTTTTACCCAATGTGGGATAAAATCGATATTTGTGGGCCCCTCGATGATTTAGTGATGAAACCCTAAGCGCTTGGCCAAGCCTGGACTAATTTGATTTGTTTAATTAGTCGGTCGTCATAAATCAGAAATCGGGAAACAACACATGAACAGAGAGAATGATTATAATCCATGTCTAAATTCATACGATGTCTAGAATGGAGTAATATATGATCCCTTATCTTATGGATGCGTTACTAATTAGATCAGAGTTCGACAATGGTCTTTTTGAGAGCTACGATTGCTAATCGGATTTTGAAGTCGTACTTGCAATAATAGTTATTATACTTATCCAAGTGGGAGACTGTTGGATTAGGTGTCTAAGCCCATAACTATAATTGGTATTTACTTGACCCGATACAAGCATGGTCCATTTGGGTTGTAACACTCTGGAACAATTTGATAGGATGGATATTTGAGAAAGAGGTTAATGTGCTTTATTGATATATTTTAAGTATAATATATCAATTGAGAAATTATATTATTTAATTAGTATTGATCAAGAATTAATTTGTAATTAATTTAGTGATCAAAAGAGACTAATTAAATTAACGGTGACTGATTATGTAAATCAGTGATATATATAGTTTGGGCTAATGATCCATATTGATTAGTAATGGACTAAGTTCATGTAAGACTCCATGAAGAGTTAGTCCAAAGGGCTTATCATATGGATTATTGGATTAAGGCCCAAGGAAGTGGATTAGGGTTTAACTCTTGGACTCTACACTATATAAATGTAACCCCTAAGCCAAAAATCGTGCACTAGTGATTCCAAGAAGCTCTAGACGATTTTTGTGTCTCCAAACCTCTATCTTAAGCTCCTCCTCATCTTCTTGGTTTGTTATAAGACATTTGAGGCATCACACTTGAGGTGCTAGGCTCTTGAAAGACCAATTCCTACAAGCTACAATTAATAGGTATTCTTCTAACTTAATTTTATGATGTACTTGTCAATATTGTATGCTAGTTGTAGACTTCATGCTTTGGATAATTTTTGTTGCATGTATAACTAGAGAAAACTTAGATCCAAAGCTATTAGGGTTGTATGTGCACCATAGAAGTGTTATAATACATAAAACCCAACAGCCCAAACCTTGATGTGTGCTAACGAGGGAACCTTCCATGTCCACATTTCGTGAGGTGTTTTGGAAACCTTCTTAGTTGGGACTAGTCTCTAAGGTATACCCCCAAAATGAGATAGGTAACGAAGCTCGACTCATCATGGAATGAATCATGTCCAACAAGGTTCGATTGCACCTCTCAGCTACACCATTCAGTTGTGGTGTCCTAGGCGGTGTCAATTGTGAAACAGTTCCACATTCCTTATGGTAGTCGTGGAACTCGATACTAAGATATTCACCACCTCGATCGGATCGGAGCATCTTTATCTTTCTGCCCAATTGATTCTCCACTTCTTGCTTAAACTCTTTGAACTTTTCAAAAGTTTCTGACTTAAGCTTGATTAAGTAGATATACCCATATCTATTATAATCATCGGTAAAAGTTACATAGAAGCGGTTTGCATCCCTTGTGGTGGATCTAAAGGGCCCACACACATCGGTGTGTATGAGATCTAATAATCCATCACCTCTTTCACAAGTGCCAGTGAAGGGTGATTTAGTCATCTTTCCAAGAAAACAAGACTCGCACGTGTCATCGGACCTAAGGTCAAATGACTCCAACACTCCATCCTTTTGGAGTTGTGCTATGCATTTATTGTTAACATGTCCAAGACGACAATGCCACAAGCATGCTTTGTCCAAACCATTGGACGAATCAATATGCAACAAATTATTTCCTAAGTTATCTACAACATTCACAGTTTCATATACTCCATTACAAGGCAATGCTTCAAAATAAAAAATACCATTATAGAAAGCATTTATAGAACCAATTTCATTATTAAATGAAAATCTAAAACCTTGTCTGTACAAACCATGAAAAGAAATAATTTTTCTCGCCATTTCCGACGAGTAGCAACAATCATTCAAATCTAACCCTAACCCACTACTAAGAAATAAATAGTAAACTTCAATCTTGGTGACAGGCGACGCTTTCCTATTCCCCATGATCAAGTTCATATTCTCGTGCTCCACATCCCTACTTCTTCTTAGATCCTGCAAATCAGAACAAATGTGAAACCCACATCCTATATCAAGGACCCAAGAAATAGCATGTGATGAGTTGTTAGATTGAATAGTGTAAATACCTGTGAAGGTGGGATTTATCTTCCCATCCTTGATGTCCTGCAAGTATTTAGGGCAGCTTCGTTTCCAATGCCCTTTATCGTGACAGTGGAAGCACTCTACATCCTTTGGATTTGAAGAAGGAGTAGCAGAACCACCTTTGGTCCCACTAGAAGAGGATCCATCATGGGACTTTCCCTTGTGGCTCTTAGAAGGAGCCTTCCTCTTATTTCCTTTGCCTTGTCCAATTGCCAAGACAGGGGAAGCAGCGGTAGGAGTGGGTGCAACAGACTTACCTTTTAAACTACTCTCAGCAGTTCTTAGTAGGCCTTGAAGCTTGCTTAGATAACTTCCTCCTTGTTCATATGATAAGTCATTCTGAATTGATCATAACAAGGAGGCAAAGAGTGTAGGATAATGTCCATAGCCAACTCTTCGTCAAAGTTGACATTTAACTTCAGCAAGCGGTCCACAAACCTTTGCATCTTTTGCAAGTGGACCGTGATGGACTCTTCATCCTTCATATTTGTTGTTATCATGGAGGCAATGATCTCGTACCTTTCCTGTCGAGCACTTTGATGGTACATTTCCATCAAGTTTTGGTGCATTTCGTAAGGATAGTAGTCCTCGTAGGACTTTTGGAGTTCAGCAGTCATAGTGGCAAGCATGATACACGAAACCTTTGTTGATTCCTTCTCATGCGCCCTATACTCGACGATTTCCTCAGGAGTAGCAGTTTCTTCATTAATCTCTTCTAGCTCTTTGTCGAGGACATACTCCTTGTCCTCGTAGCGAGTGACCATGCGAATGTTATGAATCCAATCGTTAAAATTGGATCCATCGAAGATCACTCTCCCACATAAGTTCATGAGGGAAAAGGATCCAGAAGTGTTTGAGCCAGAAGTGTTGATTGAAGTAGACATCTGAAAAAGAAAAGAGACAAAGTTTAGATTAGATAAGATTCCTTAATATAACACCCAAATGAAATATTAAGGCTAGAACCCAACACAATATTTCACAATTCAAAAGAGGGATTCCGTAATCCAATTGCAAAATATTTGAAGCTACGTAAATGACGATTTACCAATTTCAACCATGAAAGACGAAAAAGAATATTAAGTTTTAAATGAATTGAAATTCCTAGATTCTTTTGAGATTCGTTGAACTTTTTGTTGTAGCAATTTCATATTATCCAAAGCATGAAGCCTAAGTGGCATACAATTGGAGATATACAACATAAAAAACTAGTTAGATGATTACCTTTTTGTTGTAGCTTGTAGAAGTTGGCCTTTTAAGAGCTTAGCACCTCAAGTGTAATGCCTCAAACAAGTCGCAAACACCATGAACAAGTGGAAGATGATGAGAGAGAGGTTAGAAATCTCAAAATCGGCTAGGGTTTAACCTTAGGAGTCTTAGTGCCGATTTTAGCAAGCTAGGGGCTTTATTTATAGTTTGGAATTCCTAGGGTTTCAACTTGTAAACCCTAATTCACTTGAGATTTTAATCCAATAACTTATTAGCCTTATGGACTAACTCTTCATGGACTCTCACAAAGATTTAGTCCATTCCTAATCAACATGGATCATTAGCCCAAACTATAAATATCACTAATTTACATAATCAGTCCCTATAAATTTAATTAGTCTCTTTTGATCACTAAATTAATTCCAAATTAATTCTTGATCAATACCAATTAAATAATATGATTTATCAATTAATATGTTATTCTTATAATATATTAATAAATCACAAATAACCTCTATCTCAAATATCCATCTTACCAAATTGTTTGGATGAAGGCAACCCGAAATGGACCATGCTGCTCTCGGGTCAAGTACATACCAATTATAGTTATACGCTTAGACACCTAATCCAAAAGTCTCCCACTTGGATAAGTCTAATAACTATAACTGCAAGTACGACTTGAAAAACCGACCACCAATCGTAGCTCTCAAAAGCCGTTGTCGAACTCTGACGCGTCCATTAGATAAGGGATCATATATTCCTCCATTCTACAAGATATCATATGAACTGAGACATGGATTATAATCATTCATTTTGTTCATGTGTTGTTTATCGATTTACGATTTATGATGAAAGACTAATTGAACAAATCAAATCAGTCCAGGCTTCGCCAAGCGCTTAGGGTGTCATCACTAAATCCTCGAGGGGCCCACAGATATCGCTTTCATCCTTTTAGGATAAAAGGAATGGATAAACTTCGACTCATATGCTTGCTCTATTTACTCATCAAATCACACACAACAATACGTTTTATAACACCAAGTTACTAGTGCGTTTACACATCATCAATGTGCAACCGACTTGTAAACTACAACTATATGTCTCCGTTTGAAGAATATAAGATATTATCGTCTCACTAATCACTCGTGATAAAATCCATGAAGTGATTCGCGTGAGCGTGGGTTTAATCCAATACTCAAATCTTATTACAGGAGTACTCATGAACACTGCAACAAACTTTTGCTATGTCTAAACATTTAGACAATCTACAGACGGATTTATGACAGTCTTACCTCATTACCTACTTCCAAAGTATGATTGACTGTGGATGTTTAAATAACCTAGTTATTTGGGAAGTAAAACATGCGAAGTGAAACACAAGAATAATTAAATCCAATATGGTCTCAAAACTTTTGAATATAAATAAAAACATTTATATTTTTAATCACCATATTGATTTCACATTATTCAATGTATAATGTTTCGACTAATCAACTTAATACTTGAATTAAATCAATAGTTATCCCATGCTCCAAACATGCACACTATGTTTATCTATGGTCCTTACTTTTTGAAATAGATCAATTGAAAACATTTCAATGATGCCCATTTCACAATTCCAAATCTTTATCACAAGTGTAAGATTCCAAACTATCATGTAATGTACCCTTTTGTAATGGCGACGTACCAAAGTCACAGAGACTCTGCCAACGATATTACAAAGTATTCCTTTGGAGATTGTTACAAGACAATTCCATGAAGATGAAGTCTCAAATTCAAAGTACATTCCTTTAAACATCCTTCTTGCATAAAAGTTTCTAACTTACACATAGATTCTTAATATCCATCTCCCATTATGGAAACATTTCCATATTTTCCATATGACAACTCATTAGTAATAGAATCCTGTCTATTCATAATAATGTCAATATGGTCCATCCATTACTATACTTCCAACTGCCCACAAGCAACCAATCCTTAGCGAACCTTAGATCGTCTTTCATAGTTGTTTAATAACTTTAGTCATATCCAGTTCTAGTCCTTTTTCCCTCTTAATGCCCTAGGCATTTGGAAAATTAGAACACGTGAATATTATAGCATATGTAATCGATCCTATACCCGAAGCATATGGGATACGATTCATAATGTCTTACATAAAGACATGATACTTGACCAGTCCCTTGCTATAATATTTACATATATAGAATTTCCTTATGTTGAATCATTTCATCATAACATTCATATATGTTCATGACTAAATTCTATTAAAATCTCAATCTAAGCTTTTAGATTTGAAATGAAGTATAAGTACCTCTCCCTTAATTATAGAAAAACATTTTTTTCAAACTGTGCAACTCTGCAAACTTTTGTTTTCTTTAATTAGCATTGCTAACTCGCAATACTTAACGTAATAATTGTGCTCCCACTAGAATAATAATTACATTCTTACAAGCATAACACTTATTCTCCCACTAGCTATGACAGGTACCCAGAAATCAGCTGGACTTCTAGAAATCAATACTTATTGACTTTCTTTCCAAAGTTTAGATTTCTGATACTTGGTGCTTCGAAAAGTCTTTTATTTAGACTTCACAAGCTTATACACCTTTCATTAGAAAGCTCACATGTGTGTCTAAACAGTTTTAGAAGTTACAGCAGTAAGTCCAGAATGTTCAAACTTTTTGCCATTTCTCACAATTCAAACTATGAAAAGGGATGTCGTAATCATAATCAAATTTAAGAATGCAATTAACACAACTGTAAACTCTTTAAAATCTACTTAGTGAAAGCGTTTCCTCACAATCATTTTCATGAAGCGGAGAGAAACCTTTACCACTTAGATTTAATGGTGTATATGTTCCTATCCATGTGAATTTGTCAAAACCATAATCACAAGACAAGGTTTGTGACAAATCCAAACTCATATGGACTGAAATTATGCAATCTTAATTTCTTGGCATTTAGTAGTACAGGGACTACCATTTCTTCTAGGTTATTGCGCAACTCACCCCTACAGATCAATGTACTTTCATTGATCAATGTGCTTTGCTTCTATGCATTCAAATGAGAACTCATAGAAGTCACATGCATAGTCAACTTCAATTGGAATGGCACAGAAACAAGAATGTGTCAACACGATAGGTTACAAACCTCAAGTCACGTGCTAGTGATAAACAATAGGTTTATTCTTGGTCAGTTCTTGAACCTATTCAATATCATTAAGACTCCCACTGACCTCTTTACATATATGATTCTCTTGTCAAAAAGCATTCCTTGAAAAAAAAGTATTCAAGACTTAGTGCGGACTCTTATCAAGACAAACACTTCACATAATTGGTCTTAGTTGATCTTTGTCTTATCCAAGACATCACAACTTACCAATTTCAAATGTGCAAGAGTAAGAAAACATTTTCTATTCTACATTTGATGAGTGTGTTATAAACCTTCTTAAGATTCTGTCACTCAAGATACAATCTTTGAGTATGACTCTAAGACTTGATTTTGGAACGAAGTATGACTCACCTTAATTGATTTAATCATTTCAACAATTCCCGGTTCCTCTTCTCAGCCACACAAGTGCACTAAGATGTCCTTATAGGATCAATTGTGATATGGTTTTCATAATTACTAAGATGATCATAAAACACGATACTAAAGTACTCTCCTTTCCTTTCAGATTGGAGAAACTTTTATCTTTCTGTCTAATTGATTATTCCTATTCATTCTGCTATACATTCAAACTTTTCCAATGATTCAGAATTATACTTAATCTTGTAAGCGTAATCATATTCACTAAAATTTTAGTAAATCATGACAAATAGTCTTATTGTTCTTTGTGGTGGATCTGACCAGTACACAATAATTTGTCCTAGATCCCCTAATCCTTTACTTGACTCACATATACATGTGAACAAGGAATTAGTCTTAATTTCCCAAAGACGAAAGTTCTCATTCATCATACAATACAAGTTGCATGATTCCAAATTTCTAACCAATTGAAACTTTGGTGATGAGAATCTTTCCTTATTTGGTAAATTATTGACACTCCCACAATCGATATAGCTAAGAATCAAACATTTTCAACATTGCTATAAATGGAAACATATAAATGTCACAACTAGCATTTTTTTGGGAAATTCTTTTCTCATGTAAACATCATCTATTGTAAGGCATGTACTCTAAGTGAAAACCATACTCTACGCTTAATCAAACCCATCCATTTGGATCCAAACTCTTGTTTTAAGTTCAAAACCTAATACATACATTGCATATGGATTGAAAACCCTAGAAATCTCGGTTCAAGTAAATATGGACTAGGATTCTCTTATTGGGCCTAATTGGACCCACATCCATGAAATTAGGTATTTTGGATCATATGGGCCGTGAACTACATCATTGGGCTCCATTGGGCCGTGAACCCTCATAAAGGCCAAATAGGCCGAAAAATAATTATTTTGGGCCTCATAAATTCGAACAAGGTCAAGAAAGGCCCAAAACGTTTCTTCTTTCTTTTCCTTTCTCCAAAATCTCAGCCCATATATATAAATAAAAAAAAGAGAAGAAATCAAATAATCTAATTAAGTGACACCTCACTTTTAACTAATGGACTTCCATGCTATAACACACCAAATAACTAGGAGGTCTCATGCACCCATGCAACATCACCTCAACCATTTTCCTCTCTCTTCTCTCTTCATTTTAACTCACGACCATAGGGCCTTCATCCCCACCCTCACTTTGCAACTTCAAACTCAAGAACTCTCTCTTTTTCCTCTCTAGCACAAGAAACTCTCCTCTTCCATCCTTCTAGTTTTCGAAGAACTTCAAGTACACACCAAGATCTCTTCATCAAAACCTACCACTTTTGACAAGTTTTTGGTTAGACTCCATACTTTAACTTCAAGTTTACACCTTAAATATCTTCTTAACCCACATTATTTTATGATCTATGCTCTTAGAACACCTTAGAGCTCAAAAATCATCTCAAGAAAACACCTAGGGCCGAGATCTCCTCATCTCATCACCAAAAACCGAAAACATCAAAGCAAGGTGAGTTCATACCCCCTATTTTCGATCTTTACTTTGTTTTGGGGGAGAATACAAGTTGTGTTGTGTAGATCTATGTGTGTATGCATGATTTTGTCTGTTTTCATGATATATGTTGTGATATGTGTTTACTTTTGGAGTTTTAATTGAACTTGAAGTTTAGAACTTGGATCTTAATAAAAACCTTGAGAAAAGTATGTGTTATCACATATATTACATGTAAACTTGTAGAACTGGGATTTATACCCTTAAAATAGCAAAAATAAGTGTTGTGTACAAACATGGATAACTTAAACTCAAAAATCAGCCTTTGACAGAAACGTTTTGGCCTAATCTTGGACTGTTTTGACAACCTTAATTGTAATATTTTTCAAAACTGTTTTACATGAAAATATTTCAGGTGTATACCTTTAAAATGACTACTCTCACGTTTTCATACGATTTTTCTATAATTTTTGGCGAATTTTACAAAACTGCCTATCATATTTGAAATAATCTCGGACCAGCCTGTGAATGTGAGAAATTTCACAATGGTTTGAGGCCATTAAAAATTATTAGAAAATTTGTGAACAAAGTAGACACAATTTCCAAACTTCCAGAGTTTACGGATCCAAATTTCGACTTACGATGATTTTTCTACAAATCTTCCAACAACCGGGTCAGAAAAGTCAAAAACCAGAAAAATAGTGTTTAACTTACTAAAAGTGTTTAAAATTGTGTTGGATGCAAGACTTGGCCTTTAAAAGGCCCTAAAATGTTATTTTTACTAAAATTGGGCCTTAAGTGTAAATTTTTGACTTAATGGGCCAAGAGTGTCATTTTTACAAAAAAAGTGGGCCTTTTATATCATTTTAGTAAATAATTGAGTTAAAACCAGCAATATAATAACAAACTGGCTAATTAGGTCACTATCCTGTTTATTGGGCCTTATTAACCCATTAATATGTTTGATAGGTCCTGAATACTATTTATATGTTTATTGGGCCTTATTGACCCATTAACATGCGCGACGGACCTTGGATACTATTTGCGTGCTATTTGGGCCTGTAAATACCTTACATGTGAAATGGGCCTTAGTTGTCCTTTTACATATATTTTGAGTCCATGTTATATAATCTCATTCCTATCGGGCCTTGAAATGACTGACGTGTTTAGTGAGCCTCAGTGGTTCGCTTACATGGTTCATTGGGCCCGGAGTGACTTTTATATGTTTCTCTTCGCGTAAAATTCGATTAAGGATCTAGTGAGACGTGTCGGTTGACACCTATTGAGTGCACGATCGTAGCCTATAGTTATAACCAGAGTCTCTTGGAGGGAGAGCAGGGTTTTGTGTATAGATCTATATGGGGATGACACCCCACACCTGAGCTGTTCGCTACAGTTAGACTACATCAGTCTAGGGTGACGATAACCTTATTCTATTTTTCCGTCGGCGTTCACAAATGCCAATACAGGCGAACTTTTCATTAATTAGTATGGTTATGACGGCTCACTTAGAGGAATTAACGTTATAAATTTGTGGGAGACCATTCTTTTCTTTTCTTCTTTGGATTATTCATAAACATACTCGTACTGGTACTCGTATGGCAGCATTCTCTTTTTCAGACAACATAGGGTTGTCTGGGGACATTCTCTTTACATTCTCTTTACATTTTCTGTATTATCTTTATACATTCTAATAAACATTAACACACATGCATTAATACAAGATCGGACACAAACTTATTAAACTGTTTTCAGAAAAGATAGGATTTTCTGGTGATTACAAAGTTATACAAATCATCTTCACAAACATGCTTATGAACTCACCAACATTTTTATGTTGACCTTTTTAAATTAACTTGTATTCTCAGGAAACCGTTGAATTAGGTTGAGCGGAACAAACTAATGGATATTTTGTTATATTTTGTTTCATCATACTCTGACTATTTTGGCATGTAATATTCAAATACAATACATGATGTAAACAATGAATGTTGTTATATTACATGTGTGATGATGATGATGTTATGTTTCAATTATATACTCTGTGATGATACTACAACAATGAAGTCACGCCAAGCCCCCGGATGTTTTCGCCGTCTGGTTCGGGGGTGTGACAGATTGGTATCAGAGCATTGTTTATAGTGAACTGACATATCTAATCATACAGGATATGCAACTATAAATACAATGGGACTAAAACACTCTGAAAAAGATGCTACCTAAGCATGCATTAAAACTATAACACTAAAAGTCTCTGGAGGAAATTGAAAACCGTGATTAAACCCGGACAGTTATGTAGTCATATTGGGTATAAATATAGCCTGATCAACTATATTTATCCAAAATATGACCAACATGTGTTTGGGAGTAATCATGGCGGGAAATGGATCTAGAAACTTACCTAGCATCCAATAACTCTAAGGAACTCAAACTTAAACAATTAAACCACTATAAGAGTATTTTGGAAACCTATCAGTTTCTCGCACAGTCATCATGGAAGAAGTCCAAAAGGGTATCCTTTACTATCAGGCCCTGGTGGCCAATAAGTTAATTAAAGGAGAGCATGTTATGGGTCAGGAGGCTATTGATAGCGATATGGAGGAAGGTGGGGACACTAATGAAGTCCCCAGAGGGCCTTCCACTTCAGAGATAATGCAGGACCACCCCACAGAACCGAGGGATCCCATTAATCGAACTCGCTTATTAGAGGAGGAGGTTGCCACTCTTCGGCAACCACTATTAGCAGCAGAAGCCCGAGTCGTGCAGGCAGAGCATGAAAGGGATGAGGTCACTAGGGAGATGAGCGAGATGGCTGACCTTGTGGCGTGATATTTTGGCACCTGACCACCATCCACCAGATGCACCCACCCACGATTAGGATCAGTTCCACCCCCCACTACTATTCGTTATGATTCTCTTTCGCGTACTAAGATGGTATTTACTAATGAAACAATGGTGAGTTTTCCTTATTTCATGTTATTGCATGACTTCACTTATATGCACAACCAAACCCTCGAAACCGCTAGATACTCAAGGATCTCGGAGCCAAAATAATCCATGTACTCTATGGGTGGAATTAATATACGTGCATAATCTACTATTACATACCACCATAAATACATCATATGGATGTAGGTTGAAGCATTTAGAACCATACAACAAGACGCGAAATTTATAGTGTACAACCAGAAATGACTATCGTTACTTACGATCTTGCTTATCATCATGCAGCGGAAAATATCATCCCACAGAAATAACAAGCACACCCATGAGACCCCAATCCTGTAGATGGACTCTGCTACATTCCAAGCGGCTGTAACGGCTGCCGTAACCGCTGCTATGGCACAACTCAATGCAAACAACACCAACAGAGGTGGAAATAGTGTCGACAACTCCAGTCGAAGTAACAACCCTGGAAACCAACGAGTGACAGCTTATCAAGACACTCCAAACCCCCAACTTAAGAGCAGGAAGCGAGAGTCTGGGAATAAGGGAAAGGGACAACCAACTCAAGGATCCTCAAAGAAACAGCATGTTGTTGATGTCCATGCGGCCATGACACCTACTATATCAACACCAGCAAGACCATATGTTTGAAGCCTTCTAAAATGCAATAAGTGCAATTTCCATCATAAAGGAGCCTGCCGAAAGCCGTATTGCAATAGATGCAACAAGAAAGGACACACCGCCCGATACTGCAGATCCCAACCACAACAGAACCAATAGCCAAACTACAACAACAACAACAACAACAACAACAACAACAGCAACCGCAACAACAATAACGCTAGGGTTAGTCACACTTGTTACAGATGTGGAGGGACCGGCCATTTCAGACGCAATTGGCCCAAAGTCAACAACCAGGGGGCAGGAGGATCAGGAAGGATCTGGACTTTGGGTCAAGGTGACATAAATCAAGACTCGACGGTTGTTACTGGTACGTTCCCACATAACAACACTTACGCATGCATCTTATTCGATAGTGGAGTTGAGCGAAGCTTCGTTAGTAACAAATTCAAACACTTACTAAAACAACAACCCCAGAAGCTAAGTGAAGCCTTCGCGGTGGAGATGGCTAATGGGAAAACCGAAAAAACCAAAGATGTTTACGTAGGGTGCACATTAACACTAAACAACCATTCATTTCAAATAGATTTGATGTCAGTAAATATTAGGAGTTTTGATGTGATAATCGGCATGGATTGGTTAAGCCCCCACCGTACTGATATTATGTGCCACGAGAAGGCCGTTTGCCTTCACCTCCCCAACCACGAAACCCTAATAATCTATGGTGATAAACCTGGAGCCAATCTTCGTCTCATCTCGTGCATCAAGGCACAAAAGTGTCTGCACAAGAGAAACTACACATTCCTCGCTCATGTAGTAGATAAGACCAAATAAGAAGTAAACATTCAAGACATCCCAGTGGCATGCGACATCGCGGATGTATTTCCAGAATACCTTCCAGGAATACCCCCCAGAAAGACAGGTCGAATTCCGAATCGACCTAATACCAGGAGCCACATCAATTGCCAAATCACCCTACATGTTAGCTCCCGCCAAAATGCACGAGTTATCCAGCCAACTAAGCAAGCTGCTGAGTAAGGGATTCATCCGACCAAGCTTCTCACCTTGGGGAGCTTCGGTCTTGTTTGTCAAGAAAAATGACGGATCCTTCAGAATGTGCATCGATTATAGGGAATTAAACAAGCTCACTGTCAAAAACCGATACCATCTTCCTCGGGTTGACGATCTATTTGACCAGCTTCAAGGAGCTAGTTGTTTTTCAAAAATAGATCTAAGATCCGGTTATCATCAACTCCGAGTTCGGGAAGAGGACATTCCAAAAACTGCCTTTCGAACTCGATATGGTCATTATGAATTTGTTGTGATGCCCTTCGGTCTAACAAATGCCCCTGCTGCATTTATGGACCTCATGAATCGATTATGCCGCCCATTCCTTGATAAATTCGTGATTGTCTTCATCGATGATATTCTTATCTACTCTCGGAACAAAGAAGAGCATGGTCAACATCTTCGTCAAATCTTAGAAACCTTAAGAGCTGACAGACTTCATGCAAATCTCTCCAAATGCGAATTCTGGACCCGCAGTGTAAACTTTTGGGTCACGTAGTCAGCGAGGAAGGGATTCACGTAGATCCTTCCAAGATCAAGGCCATTGAAGGCTGGGGGATTCCGAAAACACCAACAGAAATCCGTCAATTCATGGGTCTCGCAGGCTACTACCGAAGGTTTATCCAGAAGTTTTCTAAGATAGCCAAACCCCTTACCGCCTTGACACAAAAGGGTGTGCCTTTCAACTGGACGGAAAAGCAAGAAGCCGCCTTCCAAACCCTGAAGCGAGCCTTTGTAGTGCACCATTGCCATCCTTACCGGAGGGAACCGAAGATTTTGTAGTCTATTACGATGCTTCGAATCAAGGGTTAGGTTGTGTCCTCATGCAACGTGGAAAGGTGATAGATTACGCATCCAGGCAACTGAAGACACATGAAGTAAATTACACCACCCATGATCCCGAGCTGGGAGCTGCGGTTTTCGCCCTAAAGATTTTGAGGCACTACCTCTACGGTACAAAGTGCACCATCTTCACCGATCATAAAAGCCTACAACACATTCTAAACCAAAATGAGCTAAACATGAGGCAGCGAAGGTGGGTGACCCCCAGCTGGCAAAAGGGTATTCACCGGACAGCACCCTTACAGAACCAAAAATCATTCGAGAGACTACAGAGAAGATAATCCAAATCAAATCCCTAATCCAAGCATCGCGTGATCGACAAAAGAGTTACGCTGACAAATGACGAAAATCGCTGGAATTCCAAGTCGGAGATCGAGTGCTATTAAAGGCCTCTCCCTGGAAAGGGATGATCCGTTTTGGGAAACGGGGAAAACTAAACCCGCGATACATTGGACCGTTCGATATCCTTGCCCGAATTGGTCCGGTAGCTTATAAGTTGCAGCTACCCTCGGAGCTCAGCAACGTACACCCCGTGTTCCACGTTCCGAATTAAAAAAAGTGTCTATCAGATGACACTCCTGTCATTCTGCTATAAGAAATCGAAATAAACGAGAATCTCATGTTCGTCGAAGAACCAGTCGAGATAATGGATAGGAAAGTGAAGCGTACGAAGCAGAGCCGCATTCCGATTGTGAAGGTTCGATGGAACGCCAAGCGTGGACCGGAATTCACATGGGAACGCGAAGACCAGATGAAGCAGAAGTACCCTCACCTATTCTCTCATTCATAATCCTACCTTTCGAAAGAATTTCGGGACGAAATTCCCTCTAACGGGGGGATGATGTCACAACTAGCATTTTTGCTAGGAAATTCTTTTCCCATGTAATCATCATCTATTGTAAGGAATGTACTCTAAGTGACAACCATACTCTATGCTTAATCAAAACCATCTATTTGGATCCAAACTCTTGTTTTAAGTTCAAAACCTAATACAATACATCTCATATGGATTGAAAACCCTAGAAATCCCGGTTCAAGTTAATATGGACTGGGATTCTCTTATTGGGCCTAATGGACCAATAAACTTTCAATTTGACTACTTTGGGCCTAGGAACCATATTTGGGCTCCAATTGGACCCACATCCATGAAATTAGGTATTTTGGATCATATGGGTCGTGAACTACATCCTTGGGCTCCATTGGGCCGTGAACCCTCATAAAGGCCCAATAGGCCGAAAAATAATTATTTTGGGCCTCATAAATTCAAACTAGGTCAAGGAAGGCCCAAAACTTTTCTTCTTTCTTTTCCTTTATCCAAAATCTCGGCCCATATGTATAAATAAAAAAAAAGAGAAGAAATCAAATAATCTAATTAAGTGACACCTCACTTTTAAGTAATGGACTTCCATTCTATAACACACCAAATAACTAGGAGGTCTCATGCACCCATGCAACATCACCTCAACCATTTTCCTCTCTCTTCTCTCTTCATTTTAAAACACGGCCATAGGGCCTTCATCCCCACCCTCACTTTGCAACTTCAAACTCAAGAACTCTCTCTTTTTCCTCTCTAGCACAAGAAACTCTCCTCTTCCATCCTTCTAGTTTTCGAAGAACTTCAAGTACACACCAAGATCTCTTCATCAAAACCTACCACTTTTGACAAGTTTTTGGTTAGACTCCATACTTTAACTTCAAGTTTACACCTTAAATATCTTCTTAACCCACATTATTTTATGATTTATGCTCTTAGAACACCTTAGAGCTCGAAAATCATCTCAAGAAAACACCTAGGGCCGAGATCTCCTCATCTCATCACCAAAAACCGAAAACATCAAAGCAAGGTGAGTTCATACCCCCTATTTTCGATCTTTACTTTGTTTTGGGGGAGAATACAAGTTGTGTTGTGTAGATCTATGTGTGTATGCATGATTTTGTCTGTTTTCATGATATATGTTGTGATATGTGTTTACTTTTGGAGTTTTAATTGAACTTGAAGTTTAGAACTTGGATCTTAATAAAAACCTTGAGAAAAGTATGTGTTATCACATATATTACATGTAAACTTGTAGAACTGGGATTTATACCCTTAAAATAGCAAAAATAAGTGTTGTGTACAAACATGGATAACTTAAACTCAAAAATCAGCCTTTGACAGAAACGTTTTGGCCTAATCTTGGACTGTTTTGACAACCTTAATGGTAATATTTTTCAAAACTGTTTTACATGAAAATATTTCAGGTTTATACCTTTAAAATGACTACTCTCACGTTTTCATACGATTTTTCTACAATTTTTGGCGAATTTTACAAAACTGCCTATCATATTTGAAATAATCTCGGACCAGCCTGTGAATGTGAGAAATTTCACAATGGTTTGAGGCCATTAAAAATTATTAGAAAATTTGTGAACAAAGTAGACACAATTTCCAAACTTCCAGAGTTTACGGATCCAAATTTCGACTTACGGTGATTTTTCTACAAATCTTCCAACAACCGGGTCAGAAAAGTCAAAAACCAGAAAAATTGTGTTTAACTTACTAAAAGTGTTTAAAATTGTGTTGGATGCAAGACTTGGCCTTTAAAAGGCCCTAAAATGTTATTTTTACTAAAATTGGGCCTTAAGTGTAAATTTTTGACTTAATGGGCCAAGAGTGTCATTTTTACAAAAAAAGTGGGCCTTTTATATCATTTTAGTAAATAATTGAGTTAAAACCAGCAATATAATAACAAACTGGCTAATTAGGTCACTATCCTGTTTATTGGGCCTTATTAACCCATTAATATGTTTGATAGGTCCTGAATACTATTTATATGTTTATTGGGCCTTATTGACCCATTAACATGCGCGACGGACCTTGGATACTATTTGCGTGCTATTTGGGCCTGTAAATACCTTACATGTGAAATGGGCCTTAGTTGTCCTTTTACATATATTTTGAGCCCATGTTATATAATCTCATTCCTATCGGGCCTTGAAATGACTTACGTGTTTAGTGAGCCTCAGTGGTTCGCTTACATGGTTCATTGGGCCCGGAGTGACTTTTATATGTTTCTCTTCGCGTAAAATTCGATTAAGGATCTAGTGAGACGTGTCGGTTGACACCTATTGAGTGCACGATCGTAGCCTATAGTTATAACCAGAGTCTCTTGGATGGAGAGCAGGGTTTTGTGTATAGATCTATATGGGGATGACACCGCACACCTGAGCTGTTCCCTACAGTTAGACTACATCAGTCTAGGGTGACGATAACCTTATTCTATTTTTTTGTCGGCGTTCACAAATGCCAAGACAAGCGAACTTTTCATTAATTAGTATGGTTATGACGGCTCACTTAGAGGAATTAACGTTATAAATTTACGGGAGACCATTCTTTTCTTTTCTTCTTTGGATTATTCAGAAACATACTCGTACTGGTACTCAACCTCGGGGGTTGGTATGGCAGCATTCTCTTTTTCAGACAACATAGGGCTGTCTGGGGGCATTCTCTTTACATTCTCTTTACATTTTCTGTATTATCTTTATACATTCTAATAAACATTAACACACATGCATTAATACAAGATCGGACACAAACTTATTAAACTGTTTTCAGAAAATATAGGATTTTTTGGTGATTACAAAGTTATACAAATCATCTTCACAAACATACTTATGAACTCACCAACATTTTTATGTTGACCTTTTTAAATTAACTTGTATTCTCAGGAAACCGTTGAATCAGGTTGAGCGGAACAAACTAATGGATATTTTGTTATATTTTGTTTCATCATACTCTGACTATTTTGGCATGTAATATTCAAATACAATACACGATGTAAACAATGAATGTTGTTATATTACATGTGTGATGATGATGATGTTATGTTTCAATTATATACTCTGTGATGATACAACAACAATGAAGTCATGCCAAGCCCCCGGATGTTTCCGCCGTCTGGTTCGGGGGTGTGACAATAAACAACAATTTTCACAAATGTCATTGCAAGGAAATATAAAATAAGATAAAATCAAATATTTCTTTTATTTATAAAATGCGGAAAACTTATCCTTACAATGCAAATACAAATGAAAACTATGTTGCTAATTATTCCTAAGCAATCTATCATAACTCTTAAGTAGTAGCTCAAAATTCTGATCATCGAACGATGCGATCGGAATCCATCTCTTCGCGATCAGACTCAGCTCACTCTTCCTTTAAGATTCCTTTCTTTTCTTCGATCCTACAAAACATCAAAATGCAATCTTATCACATCTTGTGTTAATAATCTATAAATAGGAACTTAATAGAGTTAGATAGTGAACTTACCTGAAGTAGAACCATACAATTTGATTTTACGATCTCTTAGATCTCTCATGTAGCCAGGGCAGCTTCGCAACCAATGCCCCTTCTCTTGGTAATAAAAACAAACAGACTCTTTTACAATGGTACACGGGACAATCTCAGACTTAGCCTTTCTCTCTACCATCTGGTCAAACGGTTTGATCTTGGCCAATCCCTTTCCGTTGGGAAAAGAAAACTTTTCTGGACTTCCAATGTTTCCATTGTCAATGTCCATGGAAGTTTGGGAAGTAGATCTTCCAATCAAATTTGTTTTACCAATGTGCCAAATCATTGCTGATTCGGCAGTAATTAGCAAATATGCAAGATCAATAAGGGTCACGTCGTGATCTTTCATATAGTAGTCTTTAACAAACTGACCATATGACTCGGGAAGTGACTGAAGAACCCAGTTAACAGCCAGCTTCCTTGGGAAGACAACACCAAACATTCCTAGCCTGTCAATATGCAACTTCATCTTCAAGACGGGAGCACATACAGAATTTCCATCTTCGTGTTTGCTTGCCAATAGGGATTAAGTGACCTTGAACTTTTCAAGTCGATGAAGACGTGGGTCAGGGAGAATAATTGGAGGAGGTGGAGGAAGTGAAGTATGATATTTTGAAATATCATCTTAGTGTGACGCATGTGACGTTGTGGTTACTTTGGCTGATCCCTCCTTGAAAACTTCTCTTGAACTTACTATTGTTCCTCCTTGACTCTTCTGTTGACTGCTATGAGGAAGTGGTTACATCTATCTGGGTTTGTCGTGCGAGAATGGAAGTGTCTAAAGAATCTTTGAGATTTAGGGTAACTTTATGGGGTGATCCTTAGAGAGTCCTTCTATAATTGTACAATGTATACAAGTTGTATATAATTCAAGATTAAATAGACCTTCGAATAAGTGGTCCTACTCCAAAACCACAACCAAACAAGTAACAGGTAGTGAAGCGTAGATCATAAATTCTAAGTCTACAAGATCTCAATTATATAAAACCTTGGGAGTATACATTGCAGGATTATAGACCTATTCGTAAGGGTCTTTTAAGTTATCACATAAGTTATTTATATAGTGCCTAAAATACTCCTATAGTATTTTAATGTAATATGCTTGGTATGTTTCAAACCTGTTCTCGTGTTATAGTATCATAGAATACTCCTATAGTATTCTAACTCTATGTACTTGATCTAGAATTCTCTTGACTGGTGTTAGGTAAGTTTTAAGACTGCTGCAACACCACATCACTCCCAAACACATTTCGGTCACATCTCGAATGAATATAGTTGATCAGGCTATATTGATCCTAGCTGTGATTACATAATTGTCCAGGTTTGACCGCAGTGTTCAACCTTTAAATACTTTTGTTCTGTTCTTCTTGTGATACTTGTTCTAGTATGTATACATGTATACGCAAGTAGGTATATTTTTATAACTCATTGTTATACTCTTAAAATATATTATTATCCAGAGCACTTAAGCCCCATTGTATTTATAGTTGTATATCTTTTATCGTTTGATAAACTTAGTTCACTACAAACAATGCTCTGATACCAATCTGTCACACCCCAAAACCGGAACGGCGGAAACGTTCGGGGGTGGAGGACGTCATGTTTAGTATCACAAGACATGCATCATAGTAAGCAAGTAATGAACAATCATTTCATTAGAAAGAAAGTGTTTACAACGTGTGTGTTCACAAAACATAGAATACATAAGCAAATAACAAAACAAGACTTGAAGCTATTATGCTCCATCTTCTGAATTCTCAGCGCGAGTACCTGTCTACTAGTCTCCTGAGAATACAAGTTATTTTGAAAGAGTTGATCAGCAATTAAGTTGGTGAGTTCATAAGATTTTAGTGATGTAAGTAAGTTGTAGAAAGTTGTTGAAAAATGTAGTTGAAAATGTAGTAAGTTGTAAGTTTTGTTTAGAAAAGTTCGCCTGTTCCTCTAGAAAATCCTATATTTCCTACTTTAATGAAAGATAAGTAAAAATGACTCTACAATCCTTTCTATGAGTACTAAATGGATATAAGTTATATAAGACTCAGATTAAACAAACAGTCGATTGTGCGCATCTACCCTAAGGCGGAAAACACACATCCCATTGTTTGTTTGATCATTATGGTATATAACCCTGGTGTATTCACTTGTTACTCATGGAGTTAATTGTAATAGTTCCTTTATATTTAATGAAAAGATTCTTTAAGAAAACCCTTATTTCTTATAGTAAAATGGTGACCACAGTGATTACTTCTATAATCACTTAGTTTATACTGACTATACATAATCTAATCTCAAATAGATAGTTAATTGTATGAATCTGCCCTAACCCCACAACCAAACAAGGAACAGGAAGTAAGGCGGAAAGCAGACATCCAACTACCTGTTGGGTATTAATGATATATAACCAGGATGTATAAACTAAGGTATTATAGAGTTAATCACCTAAGGTCCTTTAAGTTTATACTGGTTTAATAAAATAGATTAAACCCTTTACTGGGAAGCTTCTAGTTTTGTATACCAAAAGTTCTGATTTGGAAAGTATGTTTTGTACTAGAAAACTGTGCATTGACTTTGTGTCCTATGACTTGACCCATACCTGGTACCCTTATGATGACTTAATGTATACTGAACATATATATATATATATATATATATATATATATATATATAGAATCGAATAGATAATAGATTGGGTGAATCCGTTCCAAGCCCACAACCAAACAAGGAACAGGAAATGAAGCGGAGAGCACACATCTTATTACCTGTCGGATCCTATTGATATATATATATATATATATATATATATATATATATATATATATATATATCCTTTGATGTATACATTAAGGAATCATAAGGTTAGCATTTATGGTCCCTTTCTACTGAATGTACTAGACTCGACTGTTCTGTTTGTCGTTTGTAAAATGTAAGTTTTCCCTAGTTTATAACTATCTTGACTCGAAAATAGTTTGCATTAACTTTCAAGTGGAACTGTCACAAAATGAAAGAAATGGGAAAATATAAGTACCCAGTTGTCTTTTGAATTGACATCCTGACGTACTGATTACCTTAAAACATGTTTGTTTTAGTAAGGTCATAATGTGAAGGCTAGTACCCCTACTATACGCTCTCCCTGTCTAGAGATTAAGGGAACCAAACGCGACTTTTTAGCAAACCAGTTGCTACGCCGTGTAATTCACATTAAAGTTTTATGATCATGTATACCCAATATAACTATCACCTTTTGTTTAGAACAATGAGTTAGTGATTCATTGGTATAATTAGATCCTATATGCTTTCATGCTATAGCATCTTAGTATGTTCGTTCTGTTATAGTATCTTAGTATGTTCTCGTTATAGTATCTTAGTATCTTCTTGTTATAGTATCTTAGTATCCTCTAGTTATCGTATGAACTGAACCCCTAAACTATACCCATTATAGTTTACTAGTAATGTACTTGAACTGTTGTTGAAAAGACTCATTTTATTACTAAGTTATGCTTGTACTTTAATAATGGAGTTTTGTTAAACTATAAAGCAACATAACTTTAAAAGAGTTTTTGAAATGTTTTAACCGCTTATAAATGACATAAGCAGTCTTTTGAAATTGTTTATAACAAACAATTACACAATTATCATTGTGTTCAACTTGTATTCCCCCCCTTAAAACATTTAAAACAGTTTAAAAGATTCATTACGGGGTATGAACTCACCTGTTGTGGGTGATTCAAACGAATACGCGCGTAAGGATGGGAAGTTCCACGAATGAACTCCCGAGACACAACGGGTCCTAAATGACATATAATGGCATATATGTGTATGTAATTAGTGTCTAAACAACTAATTAAGAAGGGTAACACCCTTATAGACTAGGAAACTCTAAGATTTAAGGGATACAATCACATATGATTGCATAACTAGGGTGTATGGCCACCCTATAGAGTTTACGGTCCATGTGGCATGACCATAGGAGTTTACGGTCCTATGTGTTTACGGTCATAGGGTTTACGGTCCTATATGTTTGCGGTCATAGGGTTTACGGTCCTATGTGTTTGCGATCCATGTGTTCACGGTCTAATGACCTTACGGTCATGGAGTTCACGGTCCTATGTGTTTACGGTCTAAGGAGATCAACCGTAAACTCATCAAATCTCTGCACAATGATGTTTTCAAGGCTCTAATCCGGTGTTTCAACTAGATAATCACTAGATATATAAGGATATCCACTAATCAAGGGAAGAGATACTTACAATCTTGAAGATCTAAGAGAAAGTCGGATGATACTTGAGAGAGAATGAGTTCTAAGGCTTGAAAAGTGAAAGGAATGGTTGAAATAATCAACCATTATACATGTAGGGAGGAGTTTACGGTCACCATGACCGTAAGCTCTAAAGTCTTGACCGTAAACTCTTTTTGAGGAGGTTTACGGTTGCTAGGTAGTCTAGAAGTTCCGCTAATACCTCCAAACACTTATTCCATAAGTGTACTAGGCTAAAACTCCTCAGAATGACCTTTAACAAGGCTAGAACGCATTAGAAATGAGTCTGACACTCAATTGAGTTGACTGACTGGGATTTCAAAGCAAAATTTTTTTGGGTTGTCACAGCATCAAATTCACATTTTTCCTAAAGTAACTAAGATTGGGAATTTATAAAGTGTTTAGTTACTTTGTATTTCATTATACTTTTAATGAGGATTTAAGTGTCCTGTCAAACACGTTTGGCTAACGACCCTCCACTGGTCAAAGGTGCGGTGGGTAAGAGTGGATACCCAATGGTGGTCATTTTACAAATCGCTTCCTTAAACACCCCTTATAGACCAGATTCGTGAATGAAGCCTACTAACGGTAAGACTGACTTTTAACTTATACATATATAATAAATTAGTCTTTTAATGTTATATAGTATAAGGGTGTATTTTATACATTTAAAATATTGGGTGGTTTAATCTATTAATTAAACTAGACTTTTAATTTAATTAAACTCAAACCATATAATTATGGATTTATTAATACTCTTGTAATTAATTATCAACAAATCCATAATTAAACTTTTAAGTCTAAATTTAAGTTATGAAGCCAAAAGGTTTAGAATTTAATATTTCACAATTAAAACTTTTAATCAAATTTTAAATTCCAAAACTTGAGGGCACGTTTTGAAACTCTTCAAAACCTTTTAGATTCCTAAACTTGATGGCAAGTTTTGTAACTTTTCAAGACTCTTGAATTCCATAACTTAATGAATTAATTTGTTTTATGAATGAGACTTTTCAAGTTTCATAACTTGAGGACAAGTTATGAAACTCTTCAAGAAACATTTAGATCAAACATTAAACTAATAAAATAATCATATCATTTTATCTTTTACTAAATTGATCTAATTCAACTCTTGTAGAAAAATGATTCAAATTTTACAAATAATTAGTTTTTCACAAAATCAAGTAATTATCTTAAAATTTGGCAATCATCATGTTATTGGATGGGGATAATCATTATCATATCAACAAAATCAAATTTTATGAACCAAAACAGTTTGTGGTAATGATCCTAATCCAAAGATGGCCAAAAACTCGAAAATTTGCCAACTGCATGGCCACCACGCCATGGTAACTATGACCACGTCGTGGTCATCAGGCAGTGTCCAAAAAAATGATTTTTTTTTACTTTGAACAATTAACCAATGCATCAATATAACAGAAAACACCCATGTCTCTGATACCACTGATGGGTTTTAGGTACTATAACACTCCTATGGTGCACATACAACCCTAATGCCTTGGATCTAAGTTTTCTCTAATTATACATGCAATTTCATATTATCCAAAGCATGAAGCCTAACTAGCATACAATTGGAGATATACAACATAAAAAACTAGTTAGATGATTATCTCTTTGTTGTAGCTTGTAGAAGTTGGCATTTCAAGAGCTTAGCACCTCAAGTGTAATGCCTCAAACAAGTCACAAACACCATGAACAAGTGGAAAATCATGAGAGAGAGGTTAGAAAGCTCAAAATCGGCTAGGATTTAACCTTAGGAGTCTTAGTGCCGATTTTAACAAGCTAGGGGCTTTATTTATAGTTTGAAATTCCTAGGGTTTCAACTTGTAAACCCTAATTCACTTGGGATTTTAATCCAATAACTTATAAGCCTTATGGGCTAACTCTTCATGGACTCTCACAAAGATTTAGTCCATTCCTAATCAACATGGATCATTAGCCCAAACTATAAATATCACTGATTTACATAATCAGTCCCTGTAATTTTAATTAGTCTCTTTTGATCACTAAATTAATTCCAAATTAATTCTTGATCAATACCAATTAAATAATATGATTTCTCAATTAATATATTATTCTTATAATATATTAATAAATCACAAATAACGTCTATCTCAAATATACATCCTATCAAATTGTTCTGATGAAGGCAACCAGAAATGGACCATGTTGCTCTCGGGTCAAGTACATACCAATTATAGTTATGGGTTTAGACACCTAATCCAACAGTTAGTCCCAAATTAGTGTGTCGGTTAACCACACACACTCCACTAACGACTTGGCAAGGTGCAAAGTGTAATTTCATGGAATAATATCATTTTCACATTTTTCCTAAAGTAACTAAGATTAGGAATTTATGAAAACATTTAGTTACTTTATAAGATCATTATACTTATTAATGAGGAATTAGTTTGTTCTATCCTACCCATTCGGCTAACGACCCTCCACCAATCAATGAAGCGGTGGGTGAGAGTGGACACCCATTCAACCGTCATTTTATAGGCAGTTTCCTTATACCCCCCTTATAGATCGCCTTCGTGAATGAGGTCTACTAACGGTAAGACTGACTCGTCTTATACATACATATATATATATATATATATATATATATATATATATATATATATATATAATTATTAATCTTTTAATATTATAATAGTTCAACGGTGTATTTTAAACATTTCAAAATACTAGAGTTTTTAATCAAATTTAAAATTTTCGAATAAGTAATACCTTTTAATTTTAAAATCTTAAATATTAAAACTTTGATTTAATAATTATCCAAAATTAAACAATTAATTTAAATTATTAAATCTTAAAGGATTATCCATTAAATTAAACAATTAATTTAACCTAATCCCTTTATCCCCTAGATTTCGAAAATTTGGGAAGGGATGTTTCAAAATCTTTAATTATCCACTTAAGCAATTAATAAGATAATTACCAAAGATTACATTATCCTAATCCCTAAAATTTTGAAATCTAATCTTGGGGGGAAGGTATTTTCGAAAACCCTAGGGTTAACCAACCCTAAAATCAAAAATATGAGGCCAAAGGAAATGGGTTCAAGAAACCCTAGCAAATTTCGAAAACTAGGGTTTTGAAACCCTAATTTCGAAAATCCAAGCCCTAGGGTTTATTTTCCATAAAACCTAATTTTTCAAATTCATACTTTTGTATCAAATCCAATTGAAAACAACAACCAAAAGCTCTGATACCACTGATGGGTTTTATACAAACAATCCTATGCGTGCATGCAACTCTAGTTTTGGATCTATGTTTTCTCTATTAGACATACAACAAATGAACACAAAAGAAAACCTATCATGCATCTAATATTTTCGAAAATTACAAATCAAAGATTAGAATGCATACCTTTGTTGCTATGTAGTAATAACAACTAGTTTCTTGAATTCCTTTGGTGTTGAGAACAAGTACCACAAATGCAGTACCTCTAATGGCTCACAAACACACTTGAGTGAGAGAATGAATATGAGAAAGAGGAGAGAGGGTAGATTGCTCCAAAATCGGGTCTTCTAGGGTTTCTCCAAGGGGTGGACGAAATCTAGAGCCCAGGAGGTCTATTTATACTTGAGGCTAGCTAGGGTTACAGGGTGGAAACCCTAATCCCTTAGCTTAGGGCCTAAGAAAATCCATGGACCTCCTTTCCTTAGGCCTTGTACGAAAACTCCTAGATCCTTCTAGGATTTTCGGCCTATCCCTAATAAGGTGATCCAATGGCCCAAAGCCTTAACTATCAAATAATTACAAAACAGCCCTTGTACTTTTAATCAGTTCCTTTAATCCCAAAATTAATTCCAAATTAATTTCTGATTAAGTACTAATTAATAATATGATTCCTAATTAATATATTATTCTTATAATATATTAATAAATCATATTTATGCCCCAATTTATCATTCTTAACAATAAATCAGCCTCTCTCTTTAACAGTCATCCTGTCTAGTCACCAGTGTGAAGGCAACCCAAAAGGACCATGCTAATATCGGGTCAAGTACATCCCAATTATAGTTATGGGCTTAGACACCTAATCCAACACATCCTACCCCATACATTTAGTTGTGAATTCAATGCAACTAATAATGAAGTAGAGTATGAAGCATTGATCACGGGGCTACAACTGGCCAAGGATCTTCACATCAAGGATATTCAGGTATATGTCGATTCATTATTAATAGCTAACCACTTTAATGGATTCTATGAAGTTAAAGGCGAAATACTAGCACTATACCTTCAAATTCATAAAAAAATTACCTCCGAATTTGCAGCTTTTTAGTCTGAATCAAGTTCCTAGAGAAGATAACACCGAGGTAGACGCATTAGCCAACTTAGAGTCTTCTCTCAGGATCCCATCAGAAACGAGGATCCCAATAACCCACATAATGATCCTAGCGATAGAATATCCCTCCAAGAGACCAGACGACCCTGAAGACCATGATCAAACGGCCAACATAGCAGCGATCGAAGGCCCAATTACCCGATCCTCTGATCAGGATCCCGATCCAAACAGTCAGGATCCTCAGAGATATTTGAGATCCTGGACACAACACATCATAGAGTATTTCCAGAATGGTACAATCCCAAAAGAAGAAGAAAGCAATAAAGTGTTCAAGATGAGGATCTCACGCTTTGTGATGATCCATGGAATATTATACAAGAAATCCATAACATGTCCATATCTAAGATCAAAAATCCATGGAAGTTTTAAAATTCATACATGAAGGGTATTGTGGCAACCACACTGGGGGCAGATCCTTGTGTACTAAAGTGTTAAGAACATGATACTATTGGCCAACCATGAAGAAAGATGCCTTCCTACATGCTCAGAAGTGTGATGCCTATCTCCTTGATTTAGAAGCATGAATAAGGTAATATTGGCTAGCTACCCTAGAAGGAAGCATCTTTCCAAGATCCTGAAATGCTATACACCTTGAAGTGTACTTTATGTAAGGCAATTTAGTCACAATTTATCACAACAGAGTCAAAATACATACCTACTCCTTACCTTCATTTCTTTTCTTTGTTCATTTGTATTCCAAGAACACTATTGACTTAAGAATCAGAAGCCAAGCTAATGCCCATCCCAAGCTAACGTTTGCAACATGTAGAAACTCAAGGATCCAGCCAATAGGAATAGAGACTGATCATTTCTCCTCTGATTAAGGAAACTTAATCCCCTCTCAGGTTTAAAAAGTTAATAACCTCTTTCATCCGTGTTTGGGTTTCCACACCCCGCTTGGACGTACAATATCTTACTATGGGATGTGAGTAAAGGGATCATTTCACGCTTTAGTGACTTGGAAACCCTCTTATTTTTTTAACATATGTTAAGATCCTAAGGTTTAAAGAGTTAATGACCTCTTTCTCACGAGTTTAGATTTCTACACCTCGCTTGGACGCACGATATCTAACTATGGGATATGAATAAGGGGATCATTTCACGCTTTAGTGACTTGGCAACCCTTTTATTTCTGAACATATGTTAAGATCCTAAAGTAAATTTCTAAGGTTTATAACATTATCATGTTATCTTACGAAATGGGATTTTCCCCAGTTATCATCTAAAGTTGGGATATTCCCCAGTTATTATCTAAAGTTGGGATTTTCCCCAGTTGTTATCTGAAGTTGTGATTTTCCCCAGTTATTATCTAAAGTTGGGATGTTCCCTAGTTATTATATAAAGTTGGGATTTTCCCCAGTATAATATAAGTTGGAATCTTCCCCAGTATAATCTAATTTGGGATCTTCCCCAGTATTTTTCACCAGTATTTCTTAAGTTGGGATCTTCCCTAGTATTTCTTAAGTTGGGATTTTCCCCAGTAAAACTCAAAGTTGGGATCTTCCCTAGTGAATTACTATATGGGATCTTTCCCAATATTACCTGAGTTGGTACTTTTCCCAGTAAATTCTAAAGTTGGGATCATCTCCCAAAAACATATTCAGAAGAACTCTCATCAAGATGATAAAACCTATCCAAAGTAATGTTCAGAGAGATGACCAAAAGATCAATTGGAGTTTAAGTTGACATCAGGTTATATATATCCTTACACCTAATATTGTCATTTACAATTCTTTTTCTTTGAAAAAGTTATGCAACAACTTTCATGATTTTTTAAGGATCCCGGATATTACAGGATCCGAATCAGATGGTTATTTATTTCAGAATATTAAGATCCTAATAGTTTGTATAAACTCTAAACTTCTTAGGATCTTAATTATCCGAAAAGCGTTTGAAAAATTCATTATCCTATTTCTACAACCAGAAAAACCATGGAAGAAAAGAGAAAAAACAAAGCATCAAATTTAGAAGGGGTTGCCCTCCAACCCAACAAAAGAAAATATTGTTTTACATACTAAAAAATTAAAATTGTTTTAAAAAAATTAATCAAACCTAATTCAAGGTTTGATCACCCCCAATCAGGGTATCCTCTGTCTCCTTCTTCTCTTCCTCACTTCTCTTTTTCTTCTCTGCGGGATCTTGAATGGAATTAACGTGCCTACCAGTCAACTTGGCCCGAGCTTCATGCCAACCAGCCACATTCCAAGATCCTGTATTCACCACATCCTTCGCCAGCTTAATCTTCGTCTCCTAGATGGCTTCGACGGCACTGCTCTTAACCTCATCAATCACCTCCTTGATCTCCAAGGCGTGCTCCAGGATGATTTCTTCTCCTTCTTGGCCAAGATATAACCACTAGACATGGCCTTATCAAGTTATGAGAGGGAGAAGCGAGCGCTAGAATGTGTAGCCTTGGATACTGAAAATTGCAAAGAACCATCATCGGTTCGAGATACCCCAAATGAAAAAGTAAAAAGAAGGATCCTTACCAGTAGACATCAGAGAAGTGGTGGAAGAACCTTCTTGGAAGTTGAAATGGTCAAACTTACAAGATCTTTTAGCCTCAGGCAAAGCGAGAAAGCTTTCAATCTTCTCCTCGGTATCTTCAGCAGCTGGAACATCTTCCTCGAATTTAAAGTTGCGTCAAAACAAAAAATAATAAGGAAGTGTGAATTTCGGGATCCTTATCATAATTAATTAAAATCCTACCCTTTTTAACCCTTTGTATTGGCAGGAGATCGTTGTTAGATAGAGTGGTGTTTCACAAAGAAAAACCTTTCTTTCCAGGCACCATCTTTTTGTTTTTAAAATTAAATGTGATTTGTTGGTTTTGACTTTGAGCAGGAAATGAGAAGATCCAAAAGTTTGAAGATCATAAACATTGGCCAATTCAGCTTACACCATGTCAATGTTTTTAGACTGATTCATCTGATCGATCCAAAAAAGGATCCTCCAGATCATAAAAATAGTTTGAGAATATGATTTTTTTGTAAATTCAAAGAACTCAGAGATGATGCCAGAAAAAGGGTATGTCAAGCCCAATGAGAAAGGATATTCAAGAAAACAAACCCAAGTAGGAAAGACGAAGCAAGGTTTGGCCTTAGCATCAAAAGGCTTGAAAATGACATCGGCAGGAAAAGCTCTGATCGATTTCAAGGACTAAGTGGTGTTATCATTAAAAGAGCAAGTCCCCTCATAAGATAGGATCTTTTGATCAAGGAAGCCCTCGTCAGGAAGAGTAAGGATGCTCGAGCGAGAACGGAGTACCTTTTTACCCATGATCATCAAACAAGAAAAATGAGAAGAAAAGAACAAGAAATTTAATTACCTTCAAGATAACCGATAACACTTTAAAGAGAGTTAAAAGAA
The DNA here is from genome assembly GCF_052849685.1 of Lactuca virosa. NCBI lineage: Eukaryota > Viridiplantae > Streptophyta > Magnoliopsida > Asterales > Asteraceae > Lactuca > Lactuca virosa. The sequence continues at coordinate 153,052,288 of NC_136427.1, read as the reverse complement.
GTAATAGAAGATCGATAACCATTAAACCCTATTTATGTGGATCGTAGAGGATAAAGAAGAGATTTGATAAAATAATCATATCTTTTGAACGGATATAATTCTATATGTTAGAGTTTGAATTTCAAATCCTTTAGCTTCAATTAATTAAATTATACACTTTAAATACTTGAAATTAATTCAAATATTTTGCAGGTATAACTTGGGGGTAGTTGTTAGAGCCAAGATCATTATTCCTATCCTGGATCGCGGATCTTAAAGATATCTAAGGATCCTTAAACCTATCAAGGATCCCGAGTCTTAAAGGAGTCTTACGATCCCAAACATAGATCACGATCCTGAACATCGCCATTATTATTTCCTAACAAGTTTAACAGCTATATTTCTTGTTTATTTCTCACATGTGCAGAAATGGTCAACATAAGACTCATTCACAATGAAGAATCACTCCAACCAAGCCTATAAATACACTTGTAAAACTCACACAACGTACACAATTCTCTAACACCTTACCCATTTAGACTCACTTTATCATTTGTAATCTTATTATCAAGCTTATCTATGTAATTCATTCTTCAATCAATAAAAGCAAACAAAGCAGGTGATGATTATCACCTCCCAAGGTTTTATGCCAGAGATCCTAACAAGAATCAAGGGCTTTCCTTCTAAAACACTCTTGTCATTTTAACTTTAATTTGATTCATGTATTAGCTAAAACACCACAGCCTCTCATACAACTTGGTTAATCTTCGTTTGATTGATCTTTGACCAAAACATATATATATATATATATATATATATATATATATATATATATATATATATATATATATATATATATATATATGAGAGATCAACATAGAACCTATCAAAAACATAGAACCATTTTATAATATGCCAAAACACATGTTGATTGTCATTAAATGTATGAAAAAATATGGTAATAAGCATCGTCATTAAGTATAATAATAAAAACATTTGCCATCAAAATTGAAACAGACAACATAAATCAAAGAACCCAGGAAATTTGTTACCATGTTCATTCTAGTTGAAATTGGAAGAGTTTTTGAGTAAATCATTGATAATTCAATTCTGAACATCAAGAAACTTATCATCAATGGAAACTCAAGAAATTGAAATTGATATTAATATTGGCTCATCAATAGATACAATATCCACGTTTTCAACAAGATCTGGTAGCATTGTACAAGGTTCTTTTCAATTTCATAACTTAGTTTTATACAGGAATTCATGTTCTTGTCATTTTCGTTGAATATCACGTCTAAGCATCAAATTAGTTTATACCTATGAATATTCGATTGAAGGTTCATTCATGAACATTCAATCGGATTTATAGTCACTCCCATAACCCTTTGTATATTCCTCTGAACATTCAATCAGATTGAAGGCTCATTCATGTTCTTGTCGATTTCATAAATTGTCTTTTTTTTGTAACTGTGATAACAACTTATTATGTCGTGGTTTTAGTAGCGTTTGAACAAATACCAATGAACATAAAAATTTACATTGTATTTCATGAATATATATATATATATATATATATATATATATATATATATATATAATTGTAAGTTATTCATGACCGAACATATACATTCACTAATGAACATTAGAGTTAATTTATTCATGAATGAAAATATACATTCACTAATGAATATTCAATGAGTCAGCTCAATGAGGAACAATTGGGTCAGATGTTAACTACCTGTTGATAATGGAATGTTCAGCAGGAGACAAGTTATATTACGATTCAGTGATGGCTGATGATGTAAAGATTGAACAAGAACAAGGACACGTTAAAGCAACAAAGTATTCACGTTAGTTAATAGTATTGAAGAGTATGAACAGGAACAAGAACAAAGAAAATGATATGATTGTCTGAATGGTTTTATTATTGATTATTCAAAAGGATGTGTAAAGGTATGGAATTACATAGGGTGATGGTCTTATTTATACTAACCTAGAACCAATCAAAAAAGGAGACAATAGTAATAAAATTGGGACTGCAGATCAACCACCTGACATAACATTGTGGTTGACCTTGTCTCCTATAAATGTTTCAGTAAACAAGACAAAATACTAACAAACAAAAGAATATTGGTCTTCGGGTCATTTATTCTTCTTTCAATCTCGGAAACTTCACTACTTCGGAATGTTAACACTTCGGACATACAACCATCTCGGAAACTTGATTATCTCAAATTATCTAAGGATCACTTTTCATGAACTAACAAAACCTGATCAATAGAAGGAACACCACAAGTTATAAGATTTACAGCATTGGGATCCTATCTTGCCATAATCGCCAACAAAAAGAGTTTATTTGCAAAGGCACCCATGTCTCTCATGTGAAGTTAGTCGCCTGCATGTTATAATAGATTGAGGATGCTATATAACGCAAAGATTCAACCGAGAACTCTCTTGAACTATTATCCAACCACTTTTATGTATCTTCCTCATTGTTTATACTTACTTCTGACAACATGTTTGAGAGGTTCAGTAACTGTTGAATTTCAATTGTGGATGTAGGGGGTAAACACCAGTTCCAGCTCCAAACTAATATATTGTTTCAACATGAGTACTTGTCAAAAACATAACACAATTTGGAACTCTCGATAGCATGAAGATTAGAGAATATAAGTTTTAAAGGTTTCCTGTCAATCCATCTCTCCAAAATTTACACTTCCTTCCATTTCCATATTTCCGTTCAAATAATTAACTCAATTCCACATTGAAATCTTTAAAATCAATCTCAATTTTTGATATTTCTTTCCATGTACAAGAGTAACTTGATATATTTTACTTTTCATTACATTTCGGACAACTACTCTTTTGTAGAGTCATAGTAATTGGTTATATAGTTTTTTTTTCTGGTGACATATATTCATGGTAATAAGAGAATTTTGAAAGATGTTCCAAAATAGAGTGTTACATACCATATATTCATGGTAATAAGAGAATTTATAACATCCAAAAATATGATCCCAAAATTTCATTTTAATAATTAATAAAAAAGTATTTTTCCAATAACATCCAAACATTTAAATAAAACCCAATGTATCATTTTGTCATAAAATCAAAGTAAACATCATAAGCAGAATCTCAATGGTGTGTGCGATACAGTCATCCCGAGCTCTTCCCCCTGGAACCAGAAGTACCTGAAACATAAACTAAAAACCGTAAGAACAAAGCTTAGTTAGTTCCTCCAAAATACCACATACCGAACGTACAATAAACATATAGTGGGCCCCGCCCGGCTTCAGACCCCGTCCGGCATTGGGCCCCGCCCGGCATTGAGCTGAGCTCGGTAAAACGGACCCCGCCCAACATACACTAACATATATCAAAATAACACATACACATGCAATAATCACAGAGATACATAGCATACAAATATCCATCAGGCCCCGCCCGGCATCGGGCCTTAGCCCGGAATACATAATAACACAAGCACATGCAAGAGTCACAAAGACAACTACCATACTAACAACAAAATATAACCATGGGTCGGCCTTGGTGCCTTCGACCCACTAAACCCGGTAAGGAAACTTACCTCGAATACAGAAAGGTAGCTAAACGGATCCCGGCTCAGAATATCGACTCAACTCAACCCCTAAACATAAAAGATTTCCTTAAGTTCAGCACAAAATGCCCAGAAGCCCCTTATAGGTCAAACTTGGTCAAAGACTAGAGTGAAAGTCAAAGTCAACAATCTGAGTAGACTCAACTCACCGAGTTATCTAGTAGTCTGCAAAGTCGGGAGAAATCGATCCAACTCGCCGAGTTCCTCTATAAACTCGTCGAGTTCACCAGAAATTCAACATCTTAATCCATTAAGCCTTCCTTAACGAAACTAAGAGCTTCATGACCTAGATGTTAACTGAAATAGCCACAAGAAGGGTAAAGTTTCCAACTTTACCCCTAAGAACCACCAAAATGGGTTCAAAACCCAAACCCTAAGCTTAAAAGGGTAAGAACTTAATCATTAAGCACTAAATCGCCAAAGGCATAACCCCAAACTGTAGATCTGGCCCTAAGAGCTAAAATACCACGTAAAGTTTCCAACTTTACCTTTAATTATACATAGAAGAAGCTCAAATGCTCAAAAGAAGCTATAAGATGGAGTCAAAGAATGCATGGAGCCCTTAAGACCATAAAGTTGGCACATTTATGCCAAAAGAGCTCAAGAGGACCATAGATCTGGAAGAATAGCACTTGGGACGTCCTTCAACCCCACCAACCACCCAAACATGGCTAAAAGCATCAAAACTCACCCAAAAAGAGATCTAATCAAATATTGAGCAAGGTTAGAACTTTATACCCGAAATATGTTGGAAATGGTGCAAAGAATCAAGATCTTGAAGGCTCCTACTTGAATCACCACCTTGCACCAAGCTTCTCTTTCTTCCAAGGGCTTCAAGCACACCAAAACACACTCACAAAGAGCTCACAACACTCAAAAAGGCTTTAGGGTTTCGAGATTAGGGTTAGGGACTATGGAGGCTGGAAATGAGGCCAACACTTGGGACTTAAGGTGTTTAAATAGGGTGAAAAACCCTAAAATTAGGGTTTCCTCTTGAGCGGCCAACTCACCGAGTTGAGGCACCTCAACTCATCGAGTTGCCTCATGAAATCCCGCGATCAAGACAACTTCTAATCGACGAGTTGAGGCTTCCAACTCGTCGTGTTCTCCAAGGAAAAATAACAATTGCAAAGATAAATTCATACCAGGAACTAGGCGTTACAATTGGTTTTTAGTTTAAGGTGGGTTGCACCTGATCCCACATCGACTTGGAAGGAGAACGAAACATTCCCTTATAAGGGGGGTGGATATCTTCCTTGTCACAACGCGTTTTAAAGCCGTGAGGGCAGCATATCCCATAAGAACTCTACAGTTAAGTGTGCCCGGGCGAGAGCAATCCATGGATGGGTGACCCCCTGAGAAGTTTTCATGCCGGGAGCCCAAAGCAGACAATATTGTGATACGTGCCAGAGGGGGATGTTATAGAATTTTGAAAGATGTTCCAAAATGGAGTGTTACAATGTTATAGCCTTAGATTATGAAATATCAAAAAATGATGTTATGGTAAAATATGTAAGAAACTCGATATTGTATATTTATGTCTAGACTTAAGAGATGGATTTTGAAGTAAAATTTTGATAAATTGAATCATTAATCGATTATATCAAACGTAAACAACAACAAAAAGTTAAATTATGAAACAAAAATTAGAACGAAAACACTAAGGTGTTGTTTGTTTTTTCTAAAAAAACCTCTTCTAACCACTTATTGATGCGTCGCGCAGCACACGCGCAGCACTTGGCCATTCGCAGCTGTTTGTTTTTCAAAAGACTTCTGACTTAAAAACTGTTGCGCATGTGCTGCATGGCGCAGCACTTGACCCACTGCTTCAAACATCTTCACGTCTTACGTTAACTAATTGCAGCAGTCTGTAGAGGTTAAAAAACAAACAAACTTTTTATTATATGATTCAGCCGTTTGGTCCCCCTCTTCTGCTACAGAGGGTTGCAGAGGTGGTCCGCAGACTTCAGACATTTTCTGTAACACCCATAAAATTCAAGCCAATATAAAACATTTTAACCCATTCAAAAACCATTACGTTATTACAACTTGTTTTCAAAATAGTTTAAACATCAGAGTATCCCCAGAACCAAATCACAAAATCATGAAATATGAGGAGCGGTACGATCACGCCTTTGCCTTGCCACGATCACCTGATGTACCTGAAACAATAAACTGAAACCGTAAGCTCGAAAGCTTAGTGATTTCCCCCAAAATACCCGTACACACATAACCATACACATACAGCAATGAACAGCATACTATGGGTCCAATCAACCGTCAGGTTGGAATACCCCAGGCCCTCAACCATCGGGTTGGAATGCCAACATACTACGAGTCCAATCATCCTCGGGATGGAATACTCTCGGCCCACAACCATCGGGTTGGAATGCCCACACACCTATACATACAATAACTACTATGGGTCCAATCATCCCTCGGGATGGAATACCCCAGGCCCTCAACCATCAGGTTGGAATGCCCACCTACTATGAGTCCAATCATCCTACCGGGATGGAATACTCCTGGCCCTCAACCATCAGGTTGGAATGCCCACCTACTATGAGTCCAATCATCCTACCGAGATGGAATACTCCTGGCCCACAACCATCGGTTTGGAATGCCCACATACTAGCAAACATGTGCACCTATCAAATAATCATATAACAGTCTACAAGACAACATACTAGGGCCCTATCATCCTACCGGGATGGAATACCCTCTACTACTGCTCAACACGTGCACATATAATAGGTAATCTCCTACCAGCATACAGACAGTCAGACCAACTATAGGTCACTAAGCATAGCCACATCCAATCTACCAGAATACCGATCTAACAGAGCATACCATCATATAGCCATCCTATCTACCAGGATACTGATCTAACAGAGCATACCATCATATAACCATCCTATCTACCAGGATACTGATCTAACAGAGCATACCCTCATATAACCATCCTATCTACCAGGATGCCAACTAACATATCACAGCAGTAACTATCTCAAATAACAAATCAAAGGGCCGGCCTTGGTGCCTTAGACCCTTGGGTATAGTGAGGATAACTCACCTAACAACTGTCGAACCGAACCACGAAAGCACAATCGCGAAGCACTGCCCCAAACTACAACACCTATAGCCATAAATGATTCATTGACATGAATATCCAAATTACCATAATACCCTTGAAGGTCAAACTGGTCAAAGTCAAAGTCCTGGCCAAAGTCAACCTTCCTGATTGACCCTACTCGCCGAGTCAACCCGCTGACTCGCCGAGTTCCTAAACTCACAGAACTCCCATATCACGACTCGACTCGTCCAGTTCAATAATCTCTGAGTCCTATCATGTCCAACTCACTAAGTCACCACTCAACTCACTGATCTGAGTCTTAAACAGAAGAGGTTGGGGTTTTACGTCCTGACTCGCCGAGTCCAAGAACAGACTCGCCGAGTCCACGGCAATCTTCAACAGACTTGTCGAGTTGTTCCACCAACTCGTCGAGTTCATGCCTATCTTCCTATGACTCGCCGAGTCCACCCAAGTGACTCGTCAAGTCTCTTCAGTCCTTTATTCTTACAGAGGCTTTTTCGAGTCATGCAGGGGCTCCAAACTGTAGATCCAGTCTTCTAGGGCATGACTCTCACGTAAAGTTGCAAACTTTACGTGGAAACAAAGAGCTATAGGCCCAAATCAATCTAGGGCTAAGGTTTAAGACAAGGATGCTTCACCAACAAACCAAGGGCTGATACTTTGTGGGTTTCTGGACCAAGATAAGTCTAGATCTGAAGTAGCACCCTCAGATCTAGACCCCTAACCTGAAATAGATCCTTAACATGCCAAAATGGCCCCAAATCTCATTCTTGAATAGATATAAATGCAATAGAGTCAAGGTAATAGCTTGTTACCTCCAAAATGTGCCCAAGCTGAAGTAGATTCTGGATCTACACCAATCCCTTGATGCTAGCCTCTTGATCTTCAAGCTCCCTTCTCAATATTCCTCCTCCAAAGCTCAAATCTCTTTAACAATGGAAGCTCACATGATTTTTAGGGTTTACTGACTCTCAAGGGCAATAAGGAGGCTGAAGGGAGGACATAAGGTCCTTTAAATAGGGTGCAACCCTTAATATTTGGGTTTTCTCTTTTCAGCACCAACTCGTCGAGTCCAGCTGCCGACTCGGCGAGTTGGTCACTTAACTCGCGACCGGAACCCGCTCCGACTCGACGAGTAAGCATACCTACTCGTCGAGTACCTTCTGCAACTTACACTTAAGTCCTTCATCATACTTCTAAATTTTTGGGATGTTACAACTCTCCCCCACTTAAATTAGGCTTCGTCCTCGAAGCCTATTGCAGTATACGATTCTGAATATACCTCTTGCACTGCAGATTCCGATTTCCCAATCAACTCAGGTCCTTCCAGACCCTACCACTGTACCCCTTTTAAAATAATTTCTTCTCGTGTGGTATCCTTGCCAACACTTCCGGCCGACCACCGACCTTTTTTACTTAATGTCAGAACACATCAATCTAGTATCACCCGATGATACTGCCACCTTCCTGACATGAACACACCTTCGAGACTTGCGAAAGTTAGACACCACAATAATCCACTGAGCTCTGCTATAACACCAGTCCACCTTTCCTCCGCCCAAAATTAGCGATAACCCGGATAACCTGCAATAGGGAACGAATCATGTTCCCATCCCGAATCTATTCCCTTTTTACAATGACAGGATACTGTTGGGTTTTTAGCATTCTAACACTCCTATGGTGTACACGCAACCCTATAAACCTTGGATCTATGTTTTCTCTTTTATACATGCAAATATTAACTATTCCAAGGTTTCATCCTAACTAGCATATTATGAAGCACCTATACTACAAAGTTCTAGTTAGATGACATACCTTTTGATGTAGCTTGATGTCTTCAAGCTTTAAGAGCTTAGCCCCAATAGTGTGGAAGCCTCAAATGGAATCACAAATCACCAAAACACCTTGGAAGAACTTGAGAGAATATGTATGCACACTAAAATCGGCCCACTCTTATTTTCACACACTTGTGCCAATTTTGTGAGCCAAGGACCCCTTTATATATTATGGAGGATTAGGGTTACATCCATGTAAACCCTAATACCCATGACCTTTCATTTACATAGGATCCATGGGTTAAAAGCTCCATGGGCCATCCATGAAAGCTTAGCCCAACCTAAATGAACTTGGCCTATTCCATATATATAAGAGTCCATATTTAATTAGTTCTTTTTGATCACTTAATTAATTCAAAATTAATTCTTGATCAATACTAATTAAATAATATGATTCCATATTAATATATTAGAACTTATAATATATTAATATAAATCATAAATATACTATTCTCAAAAGACTATCCATATAAATTGTGCCGGTGAAGTGCAACCCAAATGGACCATGCCGGGTCGGGTCAAGTACATACCAAATATAGTTATGGACTTAGACATTAATCCAACAGTCTCCCACTTGGATAAGTCTAAAACTATTATTGAGTATGACTTCAAAACCTAACTGGCAATCGTAGCTCTTAAAGCCGCTGTCGAACTCTGACCTTGTCAATGACTTGTCCATTAGATAAGGGATCATATATTCCTCCATTCTAGATATCATATGGACTGAGACATGGATTATAATCATTCCCTCTGTCCATTTGTTGTTTCCCGATTTTCGATTTATGATGACTGACTGATTGAACAAATCAAATCAGTCCTGGCTTGGCCAAGCACTCACATGTGTCATCGCTAAATCATCGAGGGGCCCACAGATATTGCTTTTATCCTGAAGGTAAAAGGAATGGATAAACTTCGACTCATATGGCTTGTTCTACTACTTGTTGAATCATACACAAAGGCACGTTTTATAACATCGAGTTACCAATGTGTTTTCGTGCAATCAATGTATAACTAACTCATAGTAACAACTCATATCTCTAGGTTTTAAGAATATAAGATATTATCGTCTCATGATCACTCGTGATAAAATCCATGAAGTGATTCAAATGAGCGTGGGTTGAATCCAATACTCAGAACTTATGAGCACTCATGAGTGTTATAGCACCACTTTGTCCACCAACTTGGACCTCTACAAACCAACCCATGACAGTCTTGATTCATATCTACTTCCAACATATGACCGACTGTGGATGGTTTGAATAACTTAATCATTCAGGAAGAGCGACTTAGTTATTCTGGAAGTCAAAACATGCAAAGTGAAACACAAGAATAAATGAATCAAATATGGTATCAAACCCTATGAATATAAATAAACACTTTTATTTATCACCATACTGATTACTCATTATTCATTGTTTCAGTTTTATCAACTTTATACTTGAATTAAAAACACTAGTTGTCCCATGCTCCAAGCATGTACACTATGTTTTTCTTAAACAATAGCTTTGCCATACACCAAGTATGCACTCTATGTTCGTCTATGATCCTTACTTTGTGAAATAAACCAATTGAACATAATTTCAATGATTCTAATTTCACACTCCCAAATCCTTATCGAAAAATGTGAGAATTTCAAATTCCTATCATTTATCGAAATCTGTTTAGATTTTAAACTTATATGCACTGACCCTCCTATAATGAATATGTACAAAGTCACAAAGACTTGTCAACAGTCATTATAAGGTATTCCAATGGAGATCAACTCCATGGAAACTAAGTCTCATATTCAAAGTACATTGCTTTGGACATGCTTCTTGCATTAAGTTTTCTAATCTTACACAAATAACTTCCACCTATGGAGACAACTCCATATTCACATTTTGACTATCACTTCTGAATAAGAGATGCCTCTTTTCAGAATATGTCAATATGGTCCTTCCAAAATTAGCACTATACTTCCAACTGTCCCTGAGCAACCAATCTTTGGTAAACCTCAGATTGTCCTCGACAATTGCTTAATCATTTTAGTCATATCCAATTCTAGACCTTTTCCCTTCTTAATGCCTCTAGGCATTTGGAAAAATTTAGAAATGAAAAATATTATAGCACATGCAATCGATCCTGTACCCAAAGCAAATGGTACACGATTCATGATGTCTCACATAAAGACATGATTCTAGACCAGTGTTTTGCTACAATATTTTTATTTGCCATGTTTTCAAAATTTGACTATGAAGAGGGATGCCGTAATCATAATCGAATTTTGAGAACGCAATATATAGAATTTCCTTAAGTTGAACCAATCCAACATGAAATTCATATATATATTCTTGACTAAAGATGATTAAGGTCTCAATCTAAGCCTTTAGAACTGAAATGAAGTATATCCTCTCCCTTAATTATAGCAAAACAACTTTTTCAATCCATGCAGCCTCACGAATTGAAACTTTTGTTTTCTATAATTAACATTGCTAACTTGCAACACTAACAATAATTATCATGCTCCCACTAACATTATGATTATTAGCATAACACTTATGCTCCCACTAGCTTTGACATGTACTCAGAAATCAGTTGAACTTCTAGAAATCAATACTTTATTGACTTTCTTACCAAAGTTCAGATTTCTGATACGACATTGCTTTGATAAGACTTTATCAAAATCATACACCTTATCTTAGATAGATCACAGGTGTATCTAAACAGTTTCAGAACTATGAAAAGGGATGCCATAATCATAGTCTCAATTGTTTAGACCTTTTGCCATTTCTCATAAGTCAATGTTAGTGTGTCGGTTAACCACGCACGCTCCACTAACGACTTTGAGAACTGCAAATATCACAATTGCTATCTACTTAAAATCTACTTAGTGAAAGAATTTCCTCACCATCATTTTCACGAATCGGAGAGAAACCTTATGACACTTAGATTTTATGGTGTATGTGTTCTTATCCATGTGAATTTTTCAAACCATAATCACAAGACTAGGTTAGTGACAAATCCTAACTCATATGGATTGAACTTGTGCAATCTTAACCTCTTGCCACCTGGCAGCACAAGGGCTTGCCATTGCTTCCAAGTAGTTATGCAAACAATTGAGAACATGTAGAACTCAAATATATATAGCTAACTTAACTGGAATGGGCACAGAAATGTCAACACGATAGGTTATAAACCTCTAGTTGTGTGCTAGTGATGAAATACAAGTTTTATTCTTGATTACTTCTTGAAACCCTTTCATGATCTTTTAGACTCCCACTGTCTCCTTGACCTATAAGACATTCTTGCCAAATATTCAAGAGATATTGTGGATTCTAATCAAGACAAACACTTAACACAATTGACCTAATTTGGTCTCTGTTTTATCCAAAACATCACAAATTACCAAATTCAAATGTACAAGAGCAGAAAACCTTTTACTCTTAAATTTCACTACTGTTAATAAACCTTCTTTAAGATGTGTCACTCAAGTTACATTTGTGGTGGGCTTGATCAGTGCACAAGAATGTGTACTCGATCCCTTAGTCCTTTACTTGACTCACACATCCATGTGAACAAGTAATTAGTCTTAATTTTCCAATGCTTGAAAGTTCTCATTCAGCATACTATACAACTTGCATGATTCCAAGTTTCTATCCAACTGAAACTTGGGTGATGAGAATCTTTCCTTATTTGGAAAATTTAGACACTACCACAAATGAAAGAATCAAATTCATATTTCCACTCTTGCTATTAATGGAATCATATAAGCAACAATTTGTTTCCTTTTCACAAATGCCATTGTAAGGATATTTTAAAATAAATAAAATCAATTTTTTCTTTTATTTTAAAAACTTTGCGGAAAAACTATCTTTACAGTGCAAAAGCACATGAAAAACTTTGATGTTATCTATTCCTAAGCAATATATCATAACTCCTAAGCAACAGCTCAACATTCTGATCACAGAACCATGCGATCGAGATCCATCTTCACGATCAGAATCAGCATATACTTCCTTTAAGTTTCTTCACTTTTCTTTGATTCTTAAACATCAACATGTGACCCAGTCACATCATGTAACAAGAATCTCAGAATAGAAACTTAACAGAGTTAGATAGTGGACTTTAACTGAAGTAGAGTCAATCTTCTTGACTTGATCAACCTTATGATCTTCCAAGTAAATAGGCTGCTTCGCAATCAATGCCCCTTCCTTTGGCAAGAGAAACTTAGGGACTCTTTGGGAATGGTACATGGGACTATCGCAGACTTAGCCTTTCTCTTTACCATTTGGTCAACCTAGTTGACTATGGTCAATCCCTTTCCTTGGGAAGAGAAGGCTTTTCTAGATATCCAATGTTACCATTGTCAATGTCCATGGTAGTTTGGGAAGTTGATCTACTAATCAAATTTGCTCTCCCAGTGCTCCAAATTATTGCTGATTCAGCAGCACCAAGCAAATAGATAAGATCATTAAGGGTCATGTCATAGTCTGTTTCATAGTAGTCCCAAACGAATTCACTATGTGACTTAGAAAGTGATTGAACCACCAACTTTCTCAAGAGTTTGACATCCAACTCTCCCGGCTTGTCAATATGTGACTTCATCTCCAAGATGCGATCACACATAGACCTTGCTTGCCAATAGGGCTTGAGTGACCTTGAAGTTGTGGGTTAGGGAGAATAATTGGAGGAGGTGGAGGAAGTGAAGTTCCAAGAGATTTGGGAGGATCATAGATGTCTGAACCAGACATCTTTTTGGGAGATATTCAAGATAGTTGATCTAAAGTCCTTAATATAACACCCAATATGAAATATTAAGGCTAGGACCCAGCAAACTATTTTATAACTTGGAAGAGGGATGCCGTAATCCAAGCTATAAAATATTTGAAGGTAGGTGAATGACGATTCACCAATTTCCACCAAGATAAACGAAATGTATTATTAGGTTTTAATTGGTTTTGAAACTCCTAGATTCTTTTGAGATTCATTGAACTTTTCAAAGGCATGTTTCAATCTCGAGTGTGCCCTTCTGGTTTTGTGACTGGGATGCCGAGGATCACAAAACAAGGTGTGAATAACCATGCAAATATACTTGGTACCCTTAATATTTACCCCTCAATCGATGTGCCGGTTAACCACACACGCTCCACCGATACTATGATAAACATTAAGTTACCCTTTGCCTACCTTGTTAAATCAAGCTAGTGTGCCGGTTAACCACACACGCTCCACTAACTGACTTGAGCAAAGTGCAAAGTGTAATTTCATGGGTTAGCACCAAATTCACATTTTCAGAAGTAACTAAGATTGGGTATTATTAAGAGTTTAGTTACTTAGTATTTATCATTAATACTTTTAATGGAGGGAGAATTATAGTCCTTGTCCTACCCGTTCGGCTAACGACCCTCCACCGGTCAAGGAAGCGGTGGGTGAGAGTAGACACCCATTAAACTGCCATTTTATAGGCAGTAACCTTATACCCCCCTTATAGACCGGCTTCGTGAATGAGGCCTACTATTGGTAAGACGACTTGCTCTTATACATATAATATATTAAACTTTTAATATTATAATAGTATAAGGGTGTATTTTAGACATTTAAAATACTTGGTGGTTTAATCTATTAATTAAACTAAACTTTTAATTTAATTAAACTCAAACCATATCTTTATTTATGGATTTAATAATACTCTTTTAATTAAACGCTTTAATTAACTATTAATAAAGTCCATAAGAGTTAATTTGAATTATTCAATAAAACATCATAATTCCAATTATTAAATTCAAAATTAAAACCATTTAATTAATTGTTTAAGTTATGAACCCAAGAGTTTTAAAATTCAATTTTTTTTTTCATAAAAAGCTTTTTCCAAATTCCAAAACTTGAGGGCAAGTTTTGTAACTCTTGAAAACCTTTGGATTCCATAACTTATGGAGTTAAATACTTGTTTTATGATGAAACTTTTCATGTTCCATAACTTAAGAACAAGTTATGGAATTCTTTAAAACATTAACTCCAAATTTTGTAACTCCATAAAAACTTTAAATCAATTTTTTTAAAAAAAAAACTTTCATATCCATAACTTATGGAGGTTTCAAAACACTTAAGATCACAACTTTAAAAAAAACTTTTGAGCTCCAAAATTTTATGACAAAATTTGTAACTCCTTAAAACATTTAGATCAAACTTTTAAAACAAATAAAATAATCATATCATTTTATCTTTTACTAAATTTGACCTAATTCAACTCATATAGCAAATGATTCAAATTTTACAAATAATTAGTTTTTTCACACAACAAGTAATTATCTTAAAATTTGACAAACGTCATGTTTTTTTTCCTTTTTTTTTCAACTTGAAAATAAAACATTTGCATCAATATAACAGAAAACAACCTGGCTTTGATACCACTGTTGGGTTTTTAGCATTCTAACACTCCTATGGTGTACATGCAACCCTATAAACCTTGGATCTATGTTTTCTCTATTATACATGCAAATATTAACTATTCCAAGGTTTCATCCTAACTAGCATATTATGAAGCACCTATACTACAAAGTTCTAGTTAGATGACATACCTTTTGATGTAGCTTGATGTCTTCAAGCTTTAAGAGCTTAGCCCCAATAGTGTGGAAGCCTCAAATGGAATCACAAATCACCAAAACACCTTGGAAGAACTTGAGAGAATATGTATGCACACTAAAATCGGCCCACTCTTATTTTCACACACTTGTGCCAATTTTGTGAGCCAAGGACCCCTTTATATATTATGGAGGATTAGGGTTACACCCATGTAAACCCTAATACCCATGACCTTTCATTTACATAGGATCCATGGGTTAAAAGCTCCATGGACCATCCATGAAAGCTTAGCCCAACCTAAATGAACTTGGCCCATTCCATATATATAAGAGTCCATATTTAATTAGTTCTTTTTGATCACTTAATTAATTCTAAATTAATTCTTGATCAATACTAATTAAATAATATGATTCCATATTAATATATTAGAACTTATAATATATTAATATAAATCATAAATATACTATTCTCAAAAGACTATCCATATAAATTGTGCCGGTGAAGTGCAACCCAAATGGACCATGCCGGGTCGGGTCAAGTACATACCAAATATAGTTATGGACTTAGACATTAATCCAACAGATACTACATCCTTCAGCTTCTAGCAACTCCCATGAATCAACCAGCTATATCACATAACCATTCGTACCTAGCCCAATCAGCCTCGGGCTGGAATACCATGTACGCTTATAACGGGTCCAGTTATCCCAGGGATGGTATACCCTCGCATTCTCACGCATGTTTGGCCCAATCAACCCTCGGGTTGGAATACCAAACACACCAGGTCCAATCAATCATAGGGTCCGGTCATCCTCATGATGGAATACCCTAGATTGGAATACCACTACTCACATAACCCCTGCCTACAACCATACTTGAAGCCCAAGGATCCAACCTTGCAGCTCCCTTAATTTACTCTGATTCGACACAACCGAGTGTACTCACCCAAATCTCGACATCACGTCTACTCCAAATGTACCATGACAGGGAACATTACTCTCGCGATCTCTAGGTACGACCTACGACTGGAATATCCTCACACGGTTCTCAGCGCCGGTCTAGACTGTTCCCGAGTCTATCAACTCCGCTATCTCTAGCTCCTCTGTCTAAATCTCCAATCTGGAACTACTCACCTTCTCCTCTTCCAAGGAGACCTGAATCATGACTTTGCATCATCAGTTGGTGCCGAAATGTCGGAACCTCACTCTACATCATCCACTTGTGGAGCACGTCGCTATCCCATAACACGTATATATATACTCAGAAACTGATTGCATAACCTACAATCCATAAACAGTCTTCTGCATGCTCCTCAAAATTTTAGACACTTGGGAACAACCCCATTGATTGTCATAGCATAGGAGTATCCTCACTGCTCGCTCAAAGATCCACCATACATACAGGGTTCTTACCATAACTAGAACGCCTCATCGCACCCCTTCCCGTAACCGACATCCAAACTGCGTCAGGCGACTTCCTTCCAAACCACTCCCCATCCGAGAATTTCCAATTCTCCCCCACTTAGAGCACTAACTACTGAGTACCGGCGGCGAAGCTGGTACGCGAATCAATTGTCCCAATCTGAGACAACGAACTTCAAGGGCTCCGAGTTTCCGCTGATGATTCTGAATCTCTGGATCATGTCCTTCCTCTCTCTTGAATGCATCATCAGATACTACCCCTCTATAATTTCTCAATAATAACTTCTCACTATCATCTACTATGCTCTAATAACTTATGCAGGAAACAAACAGCTCATAATAACATGAACAAGATATAGAAGAAAAGACATACCAGCTGTCACCTCTGGCGCTGTCCCGATCTCCTCGGCCACAAGCTGATAAGCACGCCGTGGAGCTTTCGGAGGCTCTGCTCAACCCTGACCCCCGTCAGTAAGTCTCAAAGTGACTGGTGCTGGGACCTGCACTGCCTGGCAGCCAAGAGAGGACACTGGGCCTTCATATGGCCCACCTGATCACAATGATAACAAAGTCGGACTCCGGCAGCTGGAGCCTGCTGCCTACAATCCCTGGCTATGTGGCCCTCCTTGCCACACTTGTGGCACCCAGAAGAAAATCGACAAACTCCATCATGTACCTTACCGCACTTCTCACAAGTGCGACTCCTCTGACTTTCCTGACGATAATCAGCAGCCCTCATCCGTTTCGGCGCAGGTTGCGACTGCACCGGGGCCTGCCTCTGCTCCCTCAGCTGGAGCTCAATCTCTAATTCGTGCCGCCTGGCGGCCTCCTGCAACTGCAACAAAGTATCACATCTCTGTGTGGACAGAAACTGTCTGATGTCCCTCTTGAGCATGCTCAGATACCGGGTCATCTGAGCCTGCTCTGAAGCAAACTCAGGGCTGAACATCGCCCTCTCCGTAAACATCCTGGTGATCTCCGTCACCGACTCTGAATCATGTCTAAGCTCCAAAACTCTTGAGCCAATCTATCTCGCTCTACCCGCGGAACATAACGAGTACTAAACATATCCTGAAACTGATCCCAAGTCACCGCAGCTCGCTGCGCGTCAGAGTATGATCCCGTAGTCAACCTCCACCAATCCTTCGCCCCGAGCCTCAAAAGGTTCAGAGCACACCTCACCCTCTGCTCAGTAGGGCACGAACACGTGAAGAAACATCCCTCCACATCCGACAACCATCTCATAGCAACGATCAGATCTTGAACCCCGTCGAAGGTAGGGGCTTCGTATTATCGAAGTCCCGGTACTCGAAGCCCCGACCGGCTCCTCCCCCTGCCGCTATTACAGCCGATGTAGCTGCCGCGGCAGCCATCTCAGTAAGAGTTGCATAACGATCATCGAAGTACTCCCTCGTAGCGGACTTAATAGTCCCAAACAACTCCGGGATTTGACCCGATCCTCTGTCAACACTGGCTCCCCCTGGCCGATAATCTCAGGTGCCACTGGGGCCTCCTGCTCACCCTGTCCCGATCCCGATCCGGATCCAGCCACGACACGCCTCGTAACCACCATACTGAAAATAGAAGAGGAAGATATCAGACAATCCGCCTAGATAACCGGGGACTAACTCCCTTCTAAACCCTAGGGGTTGTGACTTCCTTGTTACGCGTATGGGTCATGTACTTTCAGTAGTACGGGCCCATACTACCTTCCACACCTACCCATATTTGTCTCAAGTATCACCACAACACCCTAACAATATACATAAACATAGCGAGCATTCAATCCCCACTCCTAGAAGAATGCTAAATATCTCATAACTGGCCTCCCGGCCTCACACAACCCACCCATCCATGAAACTTCTGTCAACCCCTGCAGCACTAGTGTATGCTAGCCATACATAACGTTGGACCCTATAGACTTTCGAATATCCATTCCTACCCTAAGCCCTAATCAATAAGAACAGAACATAAGGCCAGATCAAACATTCTCAGGCTATAAGATCTTAATTATATACAACTGTGATGCATACACAAGTAACTACAGTAATGATGTCAATCTCATATAAGGAAAACCCTAGCCTAGCAGGTATCATGTAATCAGGCAATTATATCATGCAATTCCTGAAGATCCCTAGCCTAGCACTAGCATGTTGTTCTAACATATCACATAATCAAATAACTGTATGGTATTTTGGGGTCTACTTACTGGCTCCGGCTGATCGTACACCCTACATCCTCCTTTACTTATTTTGAAAACCATTTAAAAATCATTTTAAAATCCTTTCCTTGATTTGAGACTGGATTCACACGAGTGTTCCTCCAATTCACTCAAACCAAGGCTCTGATACCAACTTGTAACACCCATAAAATTCAAGCTAATTTAAAACATTTTAACCCATTCAAAAACCATTAAGTTATTACAACTTGTTTTCAAAATAGTTTAAACATCAGAGTATCCCCAGAACCAAATCACAAAATCATGAAATATGAGGAGCGGTACGATCACGCCTTTGCCTTGCCACGATCACCTGATGTACCTGAAACAATAAACTGAAACCGTAAGCTCGAAAGCTGTAACGCCCGGGTTTCGGGGCTACGCATTAATAGATGATGTAATAGTCTAGTTCAACTATTGTAAATCTTTTTGATGTAATAAAGATGAAATATTTGAGTATTTTGTGAATTATGTGAATTTATATGCTTATTGTTTAATTATAAATGTATAATTAATAAAGGATAAAAATAAGCGTCAAAATTAAAGTGTGAGATAAGCCCGATATCTTTACGTAAAGTTGTAGTGGTCGAAACAAGGATTTTGGAGATATAAAGAACGCCAAAATCCGAGTTATAACGAAGAAGTTATGACCCGTCGAAGTTTCGCGGCGGAACCGGCACGGCACCGGGAAGCGTAAATAGTGAATTTACGATAGAGCGAGTTTTAGCCTTAGCGATCTAAACGAAAGTTGTAGAATATGTTAAACCGAGAGTGTCCATAAAAAGAACGCCTAAATCTGACTTCGTATGAGGAAGTTATGATTTTTCGAAGTTTCGGCTTAGCGGTGTACAGCCCGAAGTTCGAATATTAGATCGAGCGGTTTTTAGCCGACGCAACCTAAACGAGAATCGAAGATCTCGTTAATAGTAGCATAACGATAAAAAGACAGACGAAAACGGACGTCGGATGAAGAAGTTATGAATTTTTAACGGACCAATCCTGTCCCGGCCTGTTAAAAATATAACTTTTAAAATAAAGTCAAAACTAGCCGACGGAGTCTAAACGAAAGTTGTAGAGTACGTTCCCGCCTACGCGTGGATATAAAGAATGTCGAAAACGGAGCTCGTATGTGAAAGTTACGAATTTTTAAAGTCGAGAGTGCAATTTGCGAAACTGTGATGATGTGGCAAGATCCTAGCCGTTGTTGATTCTGTCATCTAGCGGAGTATTGATGACAACCACGGACTCTTCTAGACAGTCCAGTGGAACGCTAGCAGGCTCGCAACCTGTAGGTGTTTGTGAACGATGTGTTCACCGGTGTACTCCATCCCCCTCATGGTTGCCTTTAGGACATTTATTGCTGAGGAACCCCCTTAGCAGTAGTGTCCATCCCGATGATGATCATTAGGCTAGGTCCCTTATGATAGGTGTTTAGGGACGTAAAGTGAGGATAACGGGAACGGGTAATCGGGTTATTGTTGATTGATGAAATTAATAAACTTATTTATTGTGGGTTAAAAACCCTATGTGCTCACCAGGCTCCCAAGCCTGACCCACTCAGTTTCATGTATTACAGGTAGTGGCGCTCGAGCATAGATGTGATGTTTTGGATGAGGTATTACGAATATAGGCCTGTAGATATGAAATAATGTAGTAAGGCTTATATTGTACTGTTTATGCTTTTGATCTGTATCGAACATGACATCCCGAGTCTTTTAATGAAATACATTTCCTTGGAAATGCTTTTGATAAATCTTTATCATATTTTGTTTTGGGACAAATTCCGCAACACTTTTATTTAAAATGTTACTCTGATTTTCAAACAAGCATAAACAAAATCGGTCTTTTCTGGCCGTCAAAATGGGGATGTCACAGTTGGTATCAGAGCATTAGTTTAAGCGAACTAGGAATTTGTAGGATTTCTAGACTTAAACTTAGAATGCTAAGCGATGATTGTGAGGTGTGAGCACTAGCTTATTTTAGGAATTATGCCTAAAATGCTTTTATTTGCTAAATGCTTTGTGCCTGATATGCTGTTATTTGTTCGGATCTATGGTCTGTTGCCGACCGGATCTGGAAACCTTATGTGTTTAGGATTCTAAACGTACGACTATGAGATTAGAACTAACATGTGAACGTTTCAGAGAGATAAGGATGATTTAAACGTCTATCCTGAATAAAGATCTAAATTCACCTTATTCGGTGTATAGATCAAAATGGCAAGAACCCGCAGTGGAGCTGGGAATGCAAATGGGAATAGGAATCAACCCACAGTGATTCAGCAAATACCTGTTGTAGCAGATGTTCCTGAGCCAATCATGATGGCCGGAGTGCAAGCGATGATCCAGATGATGTTGGATCGTCAAATGGAGGAAACCAGACGTTTACTCCAACAAAATCGCGAGGAAGCTACCATACCAATCCAGATGATGGGCCGTCTGAAGGAGGAAACTACAGTGGGACTGTTGGTCAAGCCAACCCACCGATAGTTAGGAAAAACCACCAGGATGGAGGAAATGATGGACGTGGATGCAAATACAAGGATTTCATGGCATCTAAACCACTGTGTCTATCTGGAAGCCCGACGCCGGTGGAAGTCATGAACTGGATCTCCGAGATGGAAACGATGTTTGAGAGTTGCGAGTGTAGCAACAGGCAGAAGACCGCTCTTGCGGTTCCTCTATTGAAATCTGGAGTACTAAGCTGGTGGAAGCTACTAGCTGATTCAATGCCCAAAGGAGAAGCGAGCAAGATGTCGTGGGAGGATTTTCTGGTGCAGTTAAAGATGCAATACTGCTCTGAGCAGGATCTTCTGGAGATCAACAACGAATTCCAGAATCTGGAGAAGGGAAGAATGAGCGTTACTGAATACGCTGCAAGCTTTACAGAGAAAATGAAGCTTGTTCCTCACCTCGTCCCAACTGAACTCTCCAAGGTTAACAAGTTTGCCCTCGGATTACCAGCGGACTTCGGTCCAATGGTCAAGCAAACAACCACTCTGAAAACCGCCATCTGGGCTGCTAAGAATGTGGAGACCCAGATACGAGAGAAGGGTCTGGAGAGAGCGGAGGTGGGAGAGAAAAGGAAATTTGATGGGTCGTCGAAATTCAGCAAGAAAAGCAAATTCTCAAGGTCTGGTACGCAGAAGTCTAGAGGAGGTGATGCCAAATGGTGTGACAAGTGCAAGAAGAAGCACCAGGGGAAATGTGATGGAGGAGTCACTTGTTTCAAATGTGGAAAACCTGGGCACTATGCCAACGAGTGCACGTTCACTAAGAAGGTCTGTTATGAGTGCAACGAGGAAGGGCACATTTCGAGGGACTGTCCGAAGAAGGAGGCAGGAAGACCCAACATTCCACCGAAGCCGAAGGCAAGAGCCTTCCAGATGACACTCGAGGCTGCAAAGGAGGCAGCAGATGTCGCTTCAGGTACCTTTCTTGTAAATGGTTTACCTGCCAGTATATTGTTTGATTCCGGAGCAAACTACTCCTTTGTATCGGATAGATTTGGAGAAAAATTAGCATTGCCTGTAGAAAAAATTGATGACGCCCTAATTGTAGAAGTTGGCAGTGGCAAATTCATACCTGTTAGTGATCGTATTAGGAACATCGTCATCGACTTAAACGGAAACGAATTCCACGAAGAGCTGTTACCCATAGAGTTGAACGGTTTTGACATCGTTTTGGGAATGGATTGGCTTAGCGCCAACGATGTTGAGATTCTTTGCAGGAAGAAGATAGTAAGGGTGAACCCACCCGGAAAAGAGACATTTATGGTGTACGGGGACAAACGCAGAGTGAATTCTGGAATCATCTCCCTGATGAAGGCCAGAAAATGTTTGTCCAAGGGATGTGCATCATACTTGGCATTTGTTATCGATGCTAAGAAGGAAAAGAAGGAGGTGCAGAATATATCGGTCGTATGTGATTATCCGGAGGTCTTTCCCGAAGATCTTCCTGGATTACCGCCTGATAGACAAGTGGAGTTTAGAATAGACTTGTTACCAGGAACAACACCGATAGCGAAGGCACCATACCGATTAGCAACGACGGAGATGAAGGAGCTCATGACGCAACTTCAGGAGTTGTTGGACAACGATTTCATTAGACCGAGTTCATCACCCTGGGGAGCTCCGGTGTTATTCGTGAAAAAGAAGGACGGGAGCATGAGAATGTGTATAGACTACCGAGAGCTGAACAAGGCAACGGTGAAGAACAAGTATCCATTGCCAAGGATTGATGACCTATTCGATCAGCTGCAAGGTTCGAGCTACTTCTCAAAGATCGATCTTAGGTCAGGATATCATCATCTGAAGGTGAGAGAGCAGGATATCGAGAAGACTGCGTTCATAACGAGATATGGACACTACGAGTTCTTGGTTATGTCTTTTGGACTAACCAATGCTCCAGCAGCATTCATGGATTTGATGAACAGGGTTTGTAAACCATTCCTCGATAAGTCCGTGATAGTGTTCATAGATGACATTCTCATCTACTCGAAAAGCCAGGAGGAGCATGGCCAGCATCTACAAGAAGTGTTGGAAATCTTGAAGAAGGAGAAGCTATATGCAAAGTTCTCCAAGTGTGATTTTTGGATCCGAGAAGTCCAGTTCTTGGGTCATGTGGTTAACCAAGAAGGGATAATGGTTGACCCAGCAAAAATCGAAGTTGTAATGAAGTGGGAACGTCCAAAGAGTCCCACAGAGATTCGAAGCTTTCTTGGATTAACTGGATATTACCGACGATTTATCCAAGGCTTTTCTTCGATAGCTGCTCCATTGACAGCTTTGACCCACAAAGGAGCTACTTATACATGGAGCGAGAAGCACGAAGAAGCATTCGAGAAGCTAAAGAAGAAGTTATGTGAAGCACCGATTCTTTCTCTACCCGATGGAGTTGAAGACTTCGCGGTCTATAGTGACGCATCTGGAGTCGGGTTGGGTTGTGTTCTGACCCAAAGAGAAAAAGTGATAGCATATGCATCTCGACAATTGAAGGAGCACGAAAAGAACTACCCCACTCATGATTTGGAGTTGGGAGTATTTGCCTTAAAGATATGGAGGCATTACCTCTATGGCACGAAGTGCAAGCTTTTCACTGATCATAAGAGTCTCCGGTATCTCTTTAATCAGAAAGAATTGAACATGAGGCAACGACGATGGCTAGAATTACTCAAGGACTACGACTGTGAGATACTTTACCACCCCGGTAAAGCAAATGTTGTTGCTGATGCTCTCAGTCGGAAAGTCAATCTTGAAAGGAAAAGACCAAGAGCGTTGAGAATTGAAGTTGTCTCGACAATTGTGGAAAGTATCAAGAAAGCTCAAGAAAAAGCTTCAGAGAAGAATGATCGAAAGGAAGAACATTTGGGCAAAACATTAGTGTTCGGTACAAACCGTCAAGGACTGAAGGTATTCCAGGATCGGATTTGGGTACCTAAGACGGGAGGAATAAGAGATCTTCTGATGGAAGAAGCTCACAAGACCATGTACTCAATTCATCCCGGTAGCACAAAAATGTATAGGGACCTAAAACCCTACTACTGGTGGCCGACGATGAAGCTCGATGTTGCGAAGTATGTGGCCGAGTGTGTAACATGTGCGAGAGTTAAGGCACAACATCAGAAACCATACGGGAGTTTAGAACCATTACCTGTACCCATGGGTAAATGGGAAGACATCACCATGGATTTTGTGACTAAACTGCCCAGGATGAAGAACGGTCACGACATGATTTGGGTGGTCGTGGATCGTTTCACTAAGAGTGCACACTTCATAGCAGCCAACGAAAGGTGGTCTATGGATAAGCTTGCAAATGCTTACGTGAAGGAAATTGTGAGACTTCACGGTGTTCCTCTAACGATTGTATCCGACCGTGATAGTCGTTTCACGTCGAGGTTTTGGAGGAGTCTACAAGAGGAACTGGGTACGAAGTTGTGTCTGAGTACAGCTTACCATCCGCAGACAGATAGTCAGAGCGAAAGAACGATTCAAACGCTTGAAGATATGCTAAGAGCATGTACCCTTGAGTTCCAAGGTAATTGGGACGAGCACTTACCTTTGGTAGAATTTTCCTACAACAACAATTCCCACTCAAGCATCAAGATGGCACCCTATCAAGACTTGTACGGACAGAAGTGTCGTACGCCGTCTTGTTGGATTGAGGCTGGAGAAAAGCAGTTTATGGGCCCCGCGATAGTCCATGAGACTGCTGAGAAGCTAAAGGTAATTAGGGAAAGAATGTTAGCAGCTCAAGATCGTCAGAAGAGCTATGCTGACAAGAAAAAACGACCGATGACCTTCCAAGTTGGGGATTCGGTTTTGCATAAAGTCTCACCGTGGAAGGGACTTATAAGATTCGGAAAACGAGGAAAGTTGAGTCCAAGGTTTATTGGACCGTTCAAAGTTCTTCAGAAGATTGGGAACCAAGCCTACAAACTTGAATTAACCGAAGAACTAGATGGTATTCATAACACTTTCCATGTGTGTTATCTGAGGAAATTCACGGGAGAAGTTCCCGACATAATTCCGATCTCAGAGTTAAGAATGGATGAAAACAAGAGGCTGACTGAAGAGCCCGAGGCAATTGTTGACCGTAAGACTAAGAAGTTACGACGCAAGATGGTCGACTTAGTGCTAGTCCAATGGAAACATTCGAATGGGCCGAATCTCACTTGGGAAACAGAGGATGACATGATGAGTCGCTATCCACATCTGTTTGCTGATGCATGATTCCGAGACGGAATCATCCGAAGGGGGAGAGAATTGTAACACCCGGGTTTCGGGGCTAAGCATTAATAGATGATGTAATAGTCTAGTTCAACTATTGTAACTCTTTTTGATGTAATAAAGATGAAATATTTGAGTATTTTGTGAATTATGTGAATTTATATGCTTATTGTTTAATTATAAATGTATAATTAATAAAGCATAAAAATAAGCGTCAAAATTAAAGTGTGAGATAAGCCCGATATCTTTACATAAAGTTGTAGTGGTCGAAACAAGGACTCCGGAGATATAAATAACGCCGAAATCCGAGTTATAACGAAGAAGTTATGACCCGTCGAAGTTTCGCGGCGGAACCGGCACGGCACCGGGAAGCGTAAATAGTGAATTTACGATAGAGCGAGTTTTAGCCTTAGCGATCTGAACAAAAGTCGTAGAATATGTTAAACCGAGAGCGTCCATAAAAAGAACGCCCAAATCTAACTGCGTATGAGGAAGTTATGATTTTTCGAAGTTTCGGCTTAGCGGTATACAGCCCGAAGTTCGAATATTAGATCGAACGGTTTTTAGCCGACGCAACCTAAACGAGAATCGAAGATCTCGTTAATAGTAGCATAACGATAAAAAGACAGACGAAAACGGACGTCGGATGAAGAAGTTATGAATTTTTAACGGACCAATCCTGTCCCGGCCTGTTAAAAATATAACTTTTAAAATAAAGTCAAAACTAGCCGACAGAGTCTAAACAAAAGTTGTAGAGTACGTTCCCGCCTACGCGTGGATATAAAGAACGTCGAAAACGGAGCTCGTATGTGAAAGTTACGAATTTTTAAAGTCGAGAGTGCAATTTGCGAAACTGTGATGACGTGGCAAGATCCTAGCCGTTGCTTGCTCCCCACGGTCTCGCTTCGGATGAAGGACACGTCGCCCCTTCGTTACGCCCCGCGTCCGAAATTGGGTACGCCCGGCGTACTTGATCTTGTCCGGTTTCGAGAGTGGGTGCGAGCCAGCTGGTGCGAGCTGGCAACCCTATCCGATCTACGCGCCGCGTAGCCAAGGATTACGCCCAGCGTAGTCCGAGGCCTCGCAGGCTATAAAAGGGGGCGAGGGTTTCCGGATTTTTCACACCAAAATCACTTCTCTCTCTAGTTTCTTTCTCTCTCTAAGATCCCAAACCACCCCTAAGCCCTAGGAAAAATCCCTAGCACCCTAAGGAAGCCCCGAGGCTCCCGGAGTCCCGAGAAAAAGGGTCTTTCGGTTCGGAAGCGTTGCTCCGAGCAAAGCCCAGTTTTCTTTAAAATCTGATATAAGTGAGCTACGCCTACGCATTTTTTAATATAACTTTTAAATAATTATAGTAATGTTATTAGGTCCTTAAAATAATTATTTGGGCTATTATTATGAGTTATATTGAGTGTTATTTAACACTTATATAATAATAATAGCTAGACTATTAATTAGTCGCGGTTAACGTTAAAACTAAACTCTAGTGGTATTGATACTAGGTTTTGGTCAAGGAAAAACTGTTTTGAGATAACGAAGTGTTGTTCAAGTACCGAGTCACCACCTAATCAGGTGAGTGCATAGTTACTTTCATCTTACACATAGATATGAAGTATTTTATATCAATTACGTGCTATGTGTGCATATTATCTAAATACTTGCTGCCTATGCTGACGAAAGATTTTTATACATGTTTTAAATGATTTAAACTGTATATGTATTTTATATCTACAAAAATATTGGGGTAAAACATGGGTAGATGTGATAAGACGATGTGTGATAAAATGATGAGAGGCCTCAATGTTGTTGTTGATTCTGTCATCTAGCGGAGTATGGATGACAACCACGGACTCTTCTAGACAGTCCAGTGGAACGCTAGCAGGCTCGCAACCTGTAGGTGTTTGTGAACGATGTGTTCACCGGTGTACTCCATCCCCCTCATGGTTGCCTTTAGGACATTTATTGCTGAGGAACCCCCTTAGCAGTAGTGTCCATCCCGATGATGATCATTAGGCTAGGTCCCTTATGATAGGTGTTTAGGGACGTAAAGTGAGGATAACGGGAACGGGTAATCGGGTTATTGTTGATTGATGAAATTAATAAACTTATTTATTGTGGGTTGAAAACCCTATGTGCTCACCAGGCTCCCAAGCCTGACCCACTCAGTTTCATGTATTACAGGTAGTGGCGCTCGAGCATAGATGTGATGTTTTGGATGAGGGATTACGGATATAGGCCTGTAGATATGAAATAATGTAGTAAGGCTTATATTGTACTGTTTATGCTTTTGATCTGTATCGAACATGACATCCCGAGTCTTTTAATGAAATAAATTTCCTTGGAAATGCTTTTGATAAATCTTTATCATATTTTGTTTTGGGACAAATTCCGCAACACTTTTATTTAAAATGTTACTCTGATTTTCAAACAAGCATAAACAAAATCGGTCTTTTTTGGCCGTCAAAATGGGGATGTCACAAAAGCTTAGTGAGTTCCCCCAAAATACTCGTACACACATAACCATACACATACAGCAATGAACAACATATTATGGGTCTAATCAACCGTCAGGTTGGAATACCCCAGGCCCTCAACCATCGGGTTGGAATGCCAACATACTACGAGTCCAATCATCCTCGGGATGGAATACTCTCGGCCCACAACCATCGGGCTGGAATGCCCACACACCTATACATATAATAACTACTATGGTTCCAATCATCCCTCGGGATGGAATACCTCAGGCCCTCAACCATCAGGTTGGCATGCCCACCTACTATGAGTCCAATCATCCTACCGGGATGGAATACTCCTGGCCCTCAACCATCAGGTTGGAATGCTCACCTACTATGAGTCCAATCATCCTACCGGGATGGAATACTCCTGGCCCACAACCATTGGGTTGGAATGCCCACATACTAGCAAACATGTGCACCTATCAAATAATCATATAACAGTCTACAAGACAACATACTAGGGCCCTATCATCCTACCGGGATGGAATACCCTCTACTACTGCTCAACACGTGCACATATAACAGGTAATCTCCTACCAGCATACAGACAGTCAGACCAACTACAGGTCACTAAGCATAGCCACATCCAATCTACCAGAATACCGATCTAACAGAGCATACCATCATATAGCCATCCTATCTACCAGGATACTGATCTAACAGAGCATACCATCATATAACCATCCTATCTACCAGGATACTGATCTAACAGAGCATACCCTCATATAACCATCCTAACTACCAGGATGCCAACTAACATATCACAGCAGTAACTATCTCAAATAATAAATCAAAGGGTCGGCCTTGGTGCCTTAGACCCTTGGGTATAGTGAGGATAACTCACCTAACAACTGCCGAACCGAACCACGAAAGCACAATCCCGAAGCACTGCCCCAAACTCCAACACCTATAGCCATAAATGATTCATTGACATGAATATCCAAATTACCATAATACCCTTGAAGGTCAAACTGGTCAAAGTCAAAGTCCTGGCCAAAGTCAACCTTCCTAATTGACCCTACTCGTCGAGTCAACCCGCTGACTCGCCGAGTTCCTAAACTCAGAGAACTCCCATATCACGACTCGACTCGCCGAGTCACCCCATGACTCGTCGAGTTCAACAATCTCTGAGTCCTATCATGTCCAACTCACTGAGTCACCACTCAACTCACTGATCTGAGTCTTAAGCAGAAGAGGTTGGGGTTTTGCGTCCTGACTCGCCGAGTCCACGACAATCTTCAACAGACTCGCCGAGTTGTTCCTCCAACTCGTCGAGTTCATGTCTATCTTCATATGACTCGCCGAGTCCACCCAAGTGACTCGTCGAGTCTCTTCAGTCCTTTATTCTTACAGAGGCTTTTCGAGTCATGCAGGGGCTCCAAACTGTAGATCCACTCTTCTAGGGCATGACTCTCACGTAAAGTTGCAAACTTTACGTGGAAACAAAGAGCTATAGGCCCAAATCAATCTAGGGCTAAGGTTTAAGACAATGATGCTTCACCAACAAACCAAGGGCTGATACTTTGTGGGTTTCTGGACCAAGACAAGTCTAGATCTGAAGTAGCACCCTCAGATCTAGACCCCTAACCCGAAATAGATCCTTAACATGCCAAAATGGCCCCAAATCTCATTCTTGAATAGATATAAATGCAATAGAGTCAAGGTAACAGCTTGTTACCTCCAAAATGTGCCCAAGCTGAAGTAGATTCTGGATCTACACCAATCCCTTGATGCTAGCCTCTTGATCTTCAAGCTCCCTTCTCAATATTCCTCCTCCAAAGCTCAAATCTCTTTAACAGTGGAAGCTCACACGATTTTTAGGGTTTACTGACTCTCAAGGGCAATAAGGAGGCTGAAGGGAGGACATAAGGTCCTTTAAATAGGGTGCAACCCTTAAGATTAGGGTTTTCTCTTTTCAGCACCAACTCGTCGAGTCCAGCTGCCGACTCGGCGAGTTGGTCACTTAACTCGCGACCAGAACCCGCTCCGACTCGACGAGTAAGCATACCTACTCGTCGAGTACCTTCTTCAACTTACACTTAAGTCCTTCATCATACTTCTAAATTTTTGGGATGTTACATTTTCGCTTCGAAAAAACAAAGGGCACCTAAATATATGTGGTTTGGTCAATAATGACATGTTTCTACGACTGTACTACGAAGTCTTTCTTATTAACTAGGTAAATCGATCACAATCTTACTATGATCGTTTTTGGTAAGATAGTGGTAGGATCGTAAGATCGGATCGTAAGATCATAAAATCGATCATAAGATCGTAGGACCGTGACTGTTTTTTTAAACAAAATTCTAATATTTTTTCATTGTCTAACTACATAGGATACCAATTTTGAATTGTTTACCACTACATGATGTATTGGATATGTATTTTTTATGTTTTAAACAATTTATGCTAATCGAATTGTTAAAAGATGAGTGAAAATGTATTTTTTTATACATTAAAATGTTTTTGGTAGGGTCTTACAATCTGATTCGATCTTACGATCACGATCTTGCAAAGGAAAAAAAAACAATTATATGTAAGATTTCGATCTTGACAACCTTGTTATTAACTCCAAATTAAGTTTACAATTACAATTTACAGAACTAATAGAAAGGATGTTCTTATCGAAGAAATAAATGTCGTCGTAGTCGTGTTCCATAGCTACAACAACTACGTGCTCCATAGCTACTACTTAACCATGACATAACATATATCCAAAAAAAATGGTGAATATCTATGGACCGAATATCATATTGCTTTTGTTCGATCTTTAAATTTTACTCACACAATTATCCAAACTTAATATTTAAGATCCATAAAGTGGGATTATCTTTCAAAACATCCCAAATATCATCTCATAAATGGAATGTCTTATGGTCATGACACCGGTTCCATGAATTTGTATCGGATCTTTTCGGGTAGGATTTTTATTTATTAACTGTATTTTTATTTACTAACTGTATCCTATGGTTATGACACCGGTTCCATGAATTTGTATCGGATCTTTTCGGATAGGATTTTTATTTACTAACTGTATCACGGTGCGTTGCACAAAAATATAATTATCTATTTAAAATAGTTGTGATCAAAAATTAAAA